>NC_052149.1:76256459-76573061 GCF_902713615.1 Scyliorhinus canicula | reverse complement strand
CGTCGCCATGGGATGGATCCAGGTTGCCCTCCAGTGCCTCCCTCCTCCAGATCGATGTCCGTAGGGCCCTGGGGTTCACCATGGAATGGAGGGGCAACTGGTTCAGGCCCGGCTGCCGTTGCATCATCTGGCTCTGCCAGCCCTGGCAGCTCCCCAATGTCTGTACCAAGGTGTGGTCCTCGGCGATGCTCCTCAGTGCCTGGGACATGCTCTGCAATTTTTCCGCAATGTCCACCTGTGACTGGGACAAGCTCCGCAGCACCTCGGCCATTCCTATCTGAGAGCAGGGAATGATGTCCCACAATACATCATTAAGGTCAGCCTGGTACTGGGTCACAACCCTCATTGAGTTGGACAGTCTGCCAAGGCCCTCAGCCTTGGACACCTTCGCTCATGCTGCCAATGTCTGGCACCAGACTTTTCACAGATGCCAAAATACTGGCCAAAGTCCTAGCCAAAAGGCTAGAAAACTGCATACCAGAGGTGGTCACAGAGGACCAGACGGGCTTTGTTAAAGTAGACAGCTAACCTCGAACATCAGGCGCCTGCTGAACGTGATAATGACCCCATCCAGGAAGAGAATACCAGAGGTGATCGTCTCCCTGGACACAGAAAAGGCCTTCGACGGGGTTGAATGGAAGTACCTCATAGAGGTACTGGAGCGGTTCAGGCTTGGAATAGGATTCACCTCCTGGGTAAAACTCCTATACAACCCTCCCATGGCGAGCGTATGGACCAACAACACCAATTCCCGATACTTCCAGCTGCACAGGGGCACCAGACAAGGATGTCCACTGTCCCCGTTGCTGTTTGCCCTAGAGATTGAGCCATTAGCAATTGCTCTCAGAGCGGCAAAAAGCTGGAGGGGGATCCAAAGGGGAGGCAGAGAGCGCAGAGTCTCACTCTATGCAGATGACCAGCTCCTCTACATTTTGGATCCACAGAGCAGCATGGACGGAATTATCGCGCTCCTGCAAGAGTTTGGTGCCTTCTCGGGCTACAAACTCAACATGAGCAAAAGCGAGATCTTCCCAAAACACCCACAAGTGGGTGGGGTGGGGGGGGGACTGCTGTTTAAACAAGCTCGACACAAATTCCGCTACCTGGGGATCCAAATAGCCCATGACTGGAAAGGGATCCACAAATGGAACCTCAGCAGATGTTCCAGTCTAACAGAGGAAGTAAAAAAGGACCTGCAGAGATGGAACACACTCCCACTCTCCGTCGCAGGGAGAGTCCACATGATCAAAATGAACGTACCGACCATGTACCTCTTCCTACTTAGATCCATTTCGATCGACATCCCCAAGGCCTTTTTCATAGCACTAGACAAACTAATCATGGCATTTGTATGGTGGGGGTAAGAATGGGGGAAGAATGCTCGGATCCCAAAGAAGGTCCGACAAAAAACAAAATCCGGGGGGGGGGGGGGGGGGGGGGGGGGGGGGGGGGGGGGCTAGCCCTCCCAAACCTACAATTCTACCACTGGGTGGCGACAGCCGAGCAAATAAGGGGATGGATCAAGGAGCCAGAAGCCTAGTGGGTACGCGTGGAGGAGGCCTCCTGCATGGGGACCTCCCTCCGGGTCCTCGCCACAGTGGCACCCCCATCCCCACCAAAAAACAGCAGCCCGGTGGTGACAGCCACCCTCCAGTCCTGGAACCAACTACGGCAGCAATTTGGCCTGACCAAAATGTCAGACAAAGCTCCCATCTGCAACAACCATGGCTGGGATCCTCAGGTCCCGCACTGGGTCGGAGAATCGGCCGGGGGGGGGGGGAGGGAGAGAATCGCGCTACGCTGCTTCGATGCCGGGTCGTCGATTCGCCAGTGACCAGAGAATCGGCGCCAATCGCGCCCGAGCAGTCATTGCTGCACGTGTTGTGGGCCGTTGAAAGCTCCGCCGAGTCCCACCGGCGTGAGTTACGTATGGTCCCACCTGGCATGACCTCGGAGGTCTGCAGGGGCCATCCAGAGAGGGAAGGAGAGCACGGGAAACGACAACAAATACGGCAAATACAGTAACAGAGAGCAAGGAAAATCCAGGCGAAAGACGGGACGAATGGCCAAGTGGAGGTGAACGCGCGATGACAACGGCAGCGAAAACCGTCCGGGAGAAGCAAGTAACAACACCAACACCAGATCCATTCTCGCATTGCCCTCTCTGAATTGGACATAACTAATGTAATTGTTTCTCCAGCACCCAAATGTATATGTACCTCCCCACACCCCCCCCCCCCCCCCCCCCCCCCCCCCCGCCCCACAAACCAGTGCCTACTTATGTGTTAAAAAGAATATTGCTACCTGAACAGAGTTGCTGTTGGTGGGATAGTGCACAATATCCTACCAGTTTATTTTTTATTTTTTCTCTTCTATATATATGTATTTTAATCTGTGTAAATATACTATGTTAAAAAACCCAATAAAAACATTTATATAGAAAAAAAAGATAATGCCAGGCTCTATCATAGTTGGAAGGTATGCAACCTCCAACCAGCAGGTGGCAGTACAGACACACCATGTGGTCTCTAGTCCATTGGTCATGTGACCTGTGACTCCGCTATAAAGGGAGACATGTCCGACATCTTCAAAAGAAGATTGAGAGGGTAATAAGACATACAAGTGAATGGTCAGTGCTAGGTGCAAGTTCCAGAGGAGTAGTTAGCAGACTCCATGATAACGTGTTATCTTACCACTCGAGATTTAATAAAAGATTCTGGTTTGGACAAGTCGCAATGTTTGGTGGATTCCTTCGTAAAGTACAAAGGACCAAACACAACACACCTGATGTGCATCGTCAACTGCGTGGTGCTCCCAGATTGTGCCACAGAAGCCTATCTACTGATGTTTCCCACCGAAGTCTGTATCTGCGCTGGTGCAGGGATGTTTCCCACCGAAGTCTGTATCTGCGCTGGTGCAGGGATGTTTCCCACCGAAGTCGGTATCTGCGCTGGTGCAGGGATGTTTCCCACCGAAGTCGGTATCTGCGCTGGTGCAGGGATGTTTCCCATCAAAGTCTGTATCTGCGCTGGTGCAGGGATGTTTCCCACCGAAGTCTGTATCTGTGCTGGTGCAGGGATGTTTCCCACCGAAGTCGGTATCTGCGCTGGTGCAGGGATGTTTCCCACCGAAGTCGGTATCTGCGCTGGTGCAGGGATGTTTCCCACCGAAGTCTGTATCTGCGTTGGTGCAGGGATGTTTCCCACCGAAGTCGGTATCTGCGCTGGTGCAGGGATGTTTCCCACCGAAGTCGGTATCTGCGCTGGTGCAGGGATGTTTCCCACCGAAGTCGGTATCTGCGCTGGTGCAGGGATGTTTCCCACCGAAGTCGGTATCTGCGCTGGTGCAGGATGTTTCCCACCAAAGTCGGTATCTGCGCTGGTGCAGGGATGTTTCCCACCGACGTCGGTATCTGCGCTGGTGCAGGGATGTTTCCCACCGAAGTTGGTATCTGCGCTGGTGCAGGGATGTTTCCCACCGAAGTCGGTATCTACGCTGGTGCAGGGATGTTTCCCACCGAAGTCGGTATCTGCGCTGGTGCAGGGATGTTTCCCACCGAAGTCTGTATCTGCGCTGGTGCAGGGATGTTTCCCACCGAAGTCGGTACCTGCGCTGGTGCAGGGATGTTTCCCATCGAAGTCTGTATCTGCGCTGGTGGGTGCAGGGATGTTTCCCACCGAAGTCGGTATCTGCGCTGGTGCAGGGATGTTTCCCACCGAAGTCGGTATCTGCGCTGGTGCAGGGATGTTTCCCACCGAAGTCGGTACCTGCGCTGGTGCAGGGATGTTTCCCATCGAAGTCGGTATCTGCGCTGGTGCAGGGATGTTTCCCACCGAAGTCTGTATCTGCGCTGGTGCAGGGATGTTTCCCACCGAAGTCGGTATCTGCGCTGGTGCAGGGATGTTTCCCACCGAAGTCGGTACCTGCGCTGGTGCAGGGATGTTTCCCACCGAAGTCGGTATCTGCGCTGGTGCAGGGATGTTTCCCACCGAAGTCTGTATCTGCGCTGGTGCAGGGATGTTTCCCACCGAAGTCGGTATCTGCGCTGGTGCAGGGATGTTTCCCACCGAAGTCGGAATCTGCGCTGGTGCAGGGATGTTTCCCACCGAAGTCGGTATCTGCGCTGGTGCAGGGATGTTTCCCACCAAAGTCGGTACCTGCGCTGGTGCAGGGATGTTTCCCACCGAAGTCGGTATCTGCGCTGGTGCAGGGATGTTTCCCACCGAAGTCGGTATCTGCGCTGGTGCAGGGATGTTTCCCACCGAAGTCGGTACCTGCGCTGGTGCAGGGATGTTTCCCACCGAAGTCGGTATCTGCGCTGGTGCAGGGATGTTTCCCACCGAAGTCTGTATCTACGCTGGTGCAGGGATGTTTCCCACCGAAGTCGGTATCTGCGCTGGTGGGTGCAGGGATGTTCCCACCGAAGTCAGTATCTGCGCTGGTGCAGGGATGTTTCCCATCGAAGTCAGTATCTGCGCTGGTGCAGGGATGTTTCCCACCGAAGTCGGTATCTGCGCTGGTGCAGGGATGGTTTCCACCGAAGTCGGTACCTGCGCTGGTGCAGGGATGTTTCCCACCGAAGTCGGTATCTGCGCTGGTGCAGGGATGTTTCCCACCGAAGTCTGTATCTGCGCCGGTGCAGGGATGTTTCCCACCGAAGTCGGTATCTGCGCTGGTGCAGGGATGGTTTCCACCGAAGTCGGTACCTGCGCTGGTGCAGGGATGTTTCCCACCGAAGTCGGTATCTGCGCTGGTGCAGGGATGTTTCCCACCGAAGTCTGTATCTGCGCTGGTGCAGGGATGTTTCCCACCGAAGTCGGTATCTGCGCTGGTGCAGGGATGTTTCCCACCGAAGTCGGTATCTGCGCTGGTGCAGGGATGTTTCCCACCGAAGTCGGTATCTGCGCTGGTGCAGGGATGTTTCCCACCGAAGTCTGTATCTGCGCTGGTGCAGGGATGTTTCCCACCGAAGTCGGTATCTGCGCTGGTGCAGGGATGTTTCCCACCGAAGTCGGTATCTGCGCTGGTGCAGGGATGTTTCCCACCGAAGTCGGTATCTGCGCTGGTGCAGGGTGCGGATGACAGCTGTGAAGCATCGACTCTGGCATCCTCGGATCTCTCCTCCGAGGTGGTGTCATGGAAGGCAGGGGTGGAGGCCACTCCAGATGGGCGGGTGCCATGGGCTGGAGGACCTGTGGGAGAATGAACATGTGGTCAGTGAGAAGGATGGGCCAATATATACAACATTAACAACTCACGTTTGGCAGTCCGTCCGGGTGGGGCCCAGTGGATCCTCACCCCTGTGGCACGCCGACCTCTGCATTGGTGACTGCTCTGTCCTTGGCCACCACTGTAACCTCCAGGGCTCGTTTCTCAAAGGTCATATCCGGCACCCCTCTGCCAGCCTGGGCCCTCTGCCGAGGATTGTGGGAGAGCTTCTCCTGTGGAGATACAGAGAGGGCATTGTTAGCCATTGATGTGGTTTACATTGATGGGGGCGGTGTGAGGGTGGGTTGGGGTGATGGGAGGGTTGGGGTGAAAGGAGGGGGGTGTGAAGGGGGCAGATGGAGGGTTGGGGGGCTGGTTGCATTGTAGGGTGGGAAGGTTTCGGGGGGATGGTGTCAACTCACCCGCGCTACCCGGTGTAGGTCGTTGACCTTCTTGCGTCACTGGAGACCACTGGAGACCAGTCCTCCTGGTCACCTTGCCCAAGCTGACGGTTTCTGCCACATCGTCCCAGGTGGCACTGGCTGCCCTGTGGCTCACCATCCGGGACCCTCGGGGAACAGGACATCTCTCTTGGCCTGCACCTCATCGAGGGGCCTCCCCAGGTCAGCATCCCCAAATCTTGGGGCCGGTCTTCTTGGCGCCATGGCTGTGAACTCAGTGGGGCTGGCTGAGCAAGTGTACTTTAAGTTCTCGACCTTGTTAGCGAGGGTGGGGGGGGGGGGGGGGGGGGGGGGGGGCGGGGGACCTTGTTAAGTGGGCGTATTAATGTTGAATAGCGTTGCCGGCCACACTTAGAAATCTTTCCAGAGAATTGCACCCATAGGAAATGCACAGCACACCTGTCAACAACTGCAAAACAAAAGGAAGTTTAATGTGTCCAATGAACCAATCCTGATGTAAGGTTTTCAGCTGAAAAATTAACCTGCCACTTCTCTTACAAGAAAATGTTTTTTCCTGTTCAATTCTTCCTCTTGAGTCTTCTTTCCCGAGGACTGACTTCTGCTGGTGTCTTGCTTGGCGCTCTGGCAGTTGCCTGACCCGAATGGCCATTATTTATAGGTGAGCCTAGACTCTGAGTATCAGGAGGTTATACAAAACTGAGCCCTATCATGCCCTCCACAGACTTTCGCAAACATGCACACTTTTCAGCTGGAATTACTGATAAAGATCCAGAATTGAAACCATGATCAATTTAGCTGACCCCTAACCCATAGTTATTGAGGCCACTTGCCATGCCTGTATCACCAAACTGGCTGAGACACAGCACATACTAATAATGGTTCCTTGGATGTTCCTTATCTGTGTGGCCCTGTATCACAACACTCAGCCTTTAGGGTGTCTTAATGTGATCATCGTTAATCCATTAATTTGTTTTCAAACTGTTAATGAAGGACTGCATGCAATTTTATAACGGAAAGAAATAAACTCAACTCAGCTCTTACATTCCGACAAACTCATTTCAATCCCCACTGTCCTCAGCAATTTCTGCAATGCAATAAAATAATGGAATAATTACATTCAAGCAAGGACTGTGTGATCTTTTTAATTATTCCAAACCTCATCTTAGATCCCACTCTTCAAACCTACCGTTATAACTGATTGTCTTAAATCAGTCAACTAATCTTTGAGATCGTAAATAACCCAGCTATTAAAGACAAAGAAATGCTAAATATTAAATTGTAACCTTTATTATTCAGAAAATTAACCTCAGGATAATAGGATAGTATCCTCTTCAGAGAAGGAGAAAGTGAATTTGTTTTCTTGTGATTCCTTGCGCATTATAAAATGGAAATTTTTTTGAATGTCAGTCTCTGAAATGGGAATAGGTTGGGAACGTTTTATTGTTCTATAAGGTCATTACACTGAATTCTGTAATTATGGAAATGATCTGTCCAGTTTCTAGCCAATGTTTTCTCCCATCCATAAGGTAAAGGAATGTTCAATCATGCATCTCATGGGAAAGTAAGGTCATAACTGTAAGAATCAGCAGAATCGAATTAAGCAAAGAAATTTCATTAGTGTTTAGCCAGGAGGCATCTGTAAAAGAAAAGTACAGGGCAAAGAACTTACATGGGAGTTGAAAAGAAAAAAATGGTTTGTTGATGACAGAGTTCTTGAAAGGGATACGAGGGTTTAATTTTTAAATGGAGATTATTGGTAGCACTTGGGGATCGGCGGCCGTAGGGATGGAATTGAAAAATATTGATTTTATATTTCACTTTAAACTACATGATTTTCAATACCATCAAATATAGAACATGCAATGAGACCTACTGTTGGCTGAAATAAACTCCTTTTTTTAACTTTGGTTTTACCCTTCCAATTTCATACCTCTTCTGAAGGTACTGATACTTACTGAGTTAGGTTCCAGCACCCTCCACTCTCTCACTTGGGAGGCCATTCTTCATATCGAAGCTTAGACCTGAGTGTGAGCAGTTTTATTGTTCATCCGGAGGGTATGATCCCTGAGCTTGATCCTGTCCACAATCAATGTCAATACACATGCCCTTACCAGCAGAGCTTGCTCAATCCCTCCTCCACCACAGTTACACTGAGGCCAACATTAACACCTCTACTAGTACTCTAGTTGAGGTCAACTAACAGAACAGGCTAAAGATCAAATCTTGGCGTACCTATCTGATTCAAAGAAAGAAAACAAAAATACATTTAACATCACACTTTTTTTAAATTTAGTGTACTCAATTCATTTTTTCCAATTAAGGGGCAATTTAGAGTGGCCAATTCACCTACCCTGCACATCTTTGGGTTGTGGGGGCGAAACCCACGCAAACACGGGGAGAACGTGCAAACTGCACACGGACAGTGACCCAGAGCCGGGATCGAACCTGGGACCTCAGCGCCATGAGGCAACAGGGCTAACCCACTGAGCCACCGTGCTGCCTTTTACATCACACTTTATCACATCCCGAAGTGATTGACACCCAGTTAATTTCTTTCCAATTACTATTATACAGGGAAATGTGACAGACAATTTCTGCACAGCAAGATCACAAAATCAGCAAACGAGAAAGTGATTCGTTGCTCTGTTCTTGGTGGTATTCCCTGCTGGGAGAATATTGTCCAGGACAAATCAGAAGTCCATTCACCCACTGAGGCAATGGACACCTTTGGAAATGATTTTTTGTAGAATTGTTAAACATGTTTGAATAATAATCATAACTTACAAACTGTACAACCTTTTTTGAAGATGCAATTCTGTTCTGTATTAGTCTGGTTGTAAAAGGCTTCAGGGTGCATAGCTTTTGCATATTTTGCCAAAAAAAAGAAATTTGCAGAAATGAGTAAAATCATTATATGCTGAGTTTAATGGAGGAAATGGACAATTTAGCAGCTAGCAGCATTACTAACAGAAGTGTATGCTGATTCTAATCTCACTGGGAGTCACTAGGGCCAAAGCATTTTGTTTTTGGATCCCTGCTGGTAAGTTACTCGACAAGAGCGAATGATTAGCGGTATTAATAATAGCATGCTTACTCCAAATAAAAGCTTTCCGTTAATCAAAAGCCACACTCAGAGAAATCCTGCTGGACAGTTAAAAGGGGACCAGGGATAAAACATAGCATAAAGCCTGACAGATTGTTAAATAGAAGCCTTTTTTTTTAAATTGAATTTAATTTACTGTGATATGATAGATATTTATGCCTCAATGAGCATGTGCAGATTGAGTTCAAGGGTCATCTCCATTGCTTATTTGACAAGCAATGCATAATGGGACAAAAAAAGAATGACAGTTGCCTTTGCCAGAAATAGAGGTTTATTAACCTGTATTTTCTCTCTTTTTTCACAGCACAGTACCTCAGGGAGGCATTTCCAATGCTAATAAGCTAAACTGTGATCTGTGTTCAAGCCATGAGTCCTTTCCTCTGAATCACTTCCTACATAAAGTCAAAAAACCAAAGAAAATGGAAAGGGCTAAATTGTTTAGTCTCAGAGATGATAAAATTAAATGTGGTTAAAGCGCTCATGTGAGCCCAATATCCTCTCATTTCTGACAAAAACTGTGAAATCGTTTGCTGCAAGCTCAAAAAGATTCACTGAAGTGGTAAAGTAATTCGCCAATATTATGACCTGAGTTTCCTATTCCATCTAACTTAATAGTCATTTTTATATTAGCATAGTTTACTCATGTCTGCATTTTGAGAGTGAATCTAGGGTCACATTGTTTGAGATAAATTTGTATTTAAAACATATTACAGTGAAAAACTATTAAATGCAAAATGCCTGTGCAGACAGATTTTACACACTGAATGTGTAACATATTTAGGAGTAAGGACTATTATTGCACGTGAGATCATGTAATACAAGGTTGTATTTCAGTATTTCAATGTAATTTTTTTTCCCTTGCAAGTGTTCTTGTACTTTTTGCACGATGACCCCTTATCACTACACAACTATAATTTGAATGAAACTAAAAAAATTAGGTGTGAAGATGCATGGCCCACAAAAAGGATATCACCAGGACGGCACGGTGACACAATGGTTAGCACTGCTGTCTAACGCAGGAGGGAGCGCAAGGGTAGTAATTCATGAATGGGACACACAATAAAACTGCAATGACAAGTCATGAATAAGTATTATTTTAATGTCACAATTAAATTTTTGCATCTGAAAAATTTGGTATTTTTCTTTCCCATCTTCAAATGTACTCTCCTTTCCTCTGAAGGATGCTGGCACAGGCAGGGTACAGTCTCATGCCCGCTAACAGCCTGCCAATAGCCCACACATTGCTGATGTATAGCCTTAGCCAGTGAAGTCCAGCAGGTCACTCAGCGATGGGAAATATATCCAACCCTGAAGCTGTCCTCGCCAGGTACTCACGCACCTTCCTCCGTCAGGAGTCACTGGATACTAATCAAAAATGAATACTTCAGCCTGAGAACACGGAACAATTGTAGCATCCATCCACTTGGTGAAATCCTAGCTGTGTAATTTTCAATGTGACTCTTACTTTAAAAACTCAATTAGAGGCATTAATCTATGGCCATCACATGGTGGCAGGCGATCGTGCTTCAATCTGACTTCATTGTTCTATTACTGCTTACATGACCACTATTTCCTTCAGTTATTGCTAGAACAACATAGTCACAATTGGCAACCACAAGATGTGCTTTCAGCTGTTCACCTACTATGAATTACTGGGCAGATATTGGCAGTGCAGTCAAAATATTTAATATGGAGCCCATCTTAAAAATGGAAACAAACATTTGAGGGCGAGTTTGTAGCTCACTCAATACCCATTCACTGACGCAGAGTTACATTTGGGCCCTTGAAATGCCCTATACCACCATTCAAAAAGCTATCTTATCAGCTATTTTTTAAAATCACACTGGTGGTGGAATGACATTACACTGAAGTACATCTGAGTAGCAGGCATACAAATTTGCCTTCTTCACCTTCACAATGATATGAGCAGGCAGTGAACACAGTGACCTTGCTTGCTTGGTTGTGAAATGCAACCAATACTCTTTGCTTCAAGGCAGATAAAGGTAGTGTTAATATTTTATATTTGTCTCATTCATCTTCTTACTTATCTTAGCTCCTTTTCCTATTACTTTCTCTTTTTTTTGTTTTCTCTCCTTGTTTGCTCTCCTTGTTTTTTGTTTCTGATTACACAGCCAATCCACCCACAAGTGTGAATGTCACAATCACGGTTCACTTTACGAAAACTGGAGGCCTTGTAGAATTAGTAGCAGACTTTCATCTCCTTTATGGAATCTAAAGTGTTCCTGCCTACACCGTTCTCTTACTTACTAAGAATAGCAAGCTGCAAAAGTGAGATGTACTGACAATGGAAATGTCTGCTGTCCTAAGGTGAGGATGGGGGGGGGGGGGGAGGGCTCCGAGGTGGGAAGTGGAGGCGGGGAGGGGGGGGGGGGGGGGGGGGGGGTGACTTTGTGATCTCTGGTGTGAGATTCAAGTTGCTAAAAGCTTCCTGGCCCCGGTGGCTGAATATCACACCGGGCAGTGGATTTGTCCCCAGAACCATCCAGTGAGCTATTGTTAAACTTTGGGAACAGATTTGTGGCGTTTAAAGTGAGTGGGAACTTTGTCATGTGTAGCAACATTGCAAATACAATGATGCTTCAGAGCAATGCTGTCACTGATTTTATTCCATTTTACATTGCATTTCCCTGGCAGTGGCTATCCTGTTGGATACTGACATTGTCAGAAAATTCCATGTAGCTCATCACAGCCACACTGGCTGTGACATAACCGCTGCAAGTTTATTAAAGAATAATCTACAGATTACTTGCTCTCCATGTAATTGGCTTGTTATTTGCCACCTGATGTTGAGGAGGGAACTTGAATTGTCATTTCTTTCCTCCCTTACATTGTGTCCCTGCCCTCTTAAAACCTGATTGATGCTGGGCTAATTGACTAGACCAGTCTTTTTTTTACTTTTAACAGTACAGCACAGAACAGGCCCTTCAGCCCTCGATGTTGTGCCGAACAATGATCACCCTACTCAAACCCACGTATCCACCCGTAACCCAACAACCCCCCCCCCCCCCCCCCCCTTCCCCTCCCCTCCCCCTCACCTTACTTTTTAAGGACACTACGGGCAATTTAGCATGGCCAATCTACCTAACCCGCACATCTTTGGACTGTGGGAGGAAACCGGAGCACCCGGAGGAAACCCACGCACACACGGGGAGGACGTGCAGACTCCACACAGACAGTGACCCAGCCGGGAATCGAACCTGGGACCCTGGAGCTGTGAAGCATTTGGTAAAATTCACAAGAATAGACAGATGTCGGTTATCAGGAAGCACATTGCCAAGCAAACTGAATGTCACTAGAAGTATCAAAAAAGTGATACTGTCATAACCTTGGATTAAGCAGGTCATGGGACTCTAATGAAACCTTAAGCAGGTCATGGGACACTTATGAGACTGGGGGATTGATATTCCCAAAGGGGGAATGCATATTCCCCCACTGAGGGGTGGGGCGCTCCCTTCTATATCCTGTATGTAACCGGGGGGCGGGAGGGGGGGGCGGGGTGGGGTGGGGGGGTGAGGGGGGGGGGGGGGGGGTGGGTGGTGATGGGGGGGGGCGGGGGGTGAGGGGGGGGGGCGGGGGGTGAGGGGGGGGGGCGGGGGGTGAGGGGGGGGCGGGGGGTGGGGGTGTGGGGGGGGGCGGGGGGGTGGGGGTGTGGGGGGGGGCGGGGGCTATGAACTGTGACCTGGCTCCTGTAGTCGAGGAACTGTGTTAAACTCTTGTTCTTTTATATTAAACTTTTTTCCTTTGACTCAGCCTGTTTGGCTCGGTGTGTATTGTGTACTCCTTTCCGGACCTTATAATAGATACCCTTATTAATCATAGAACCATACAGCACAGAAAAGGCCCTTTGACCTATCGAATCTGCACCAGTCAAAAACAACCACCTAACTATTCTAAACCCATTTCCCAGCACTTGGCCCTTAGCCTTTTATGCCTTGGGATCGCAAGTGCACATCTAAATACTCCTTAAATGATATGAGAGACCCTGCCTACACCACCCTTTCAGGCAACGAATTCCAAACTCCCACCACCCTCTGGGTAAAAATCCTTTTCCTCACATCCCTTCTAAACCTCCTGCTCCTTACCTTTAATCTATGCACCCTGATATTTGATCCCTCCATCAACCGGAAAATTTATTTCTGTCTACTCTATCTATGCCCCTCATAGAACATAGAACATACAGAACATACGGTGCAGAAGGCGGCCATTCGGCCCATGGAGTCTGCACCGACCCACTTAAGCCCTCACTTCCACCCTATCCCCGTAACCCAATAACCCCTCCTAACCTTTTTGGTGATTAAGGGCAATTTATCATGGCCAATCCACTTAACCTGCACGTACTTGGACAGTGGGAGGAAACCGGAGCACCCGGAGGAAACCCAGGCAGTCACGGGAGAATGTGCAGACTCCGCACAGACAGTGACCCAGCGGGGAATCAAACCTGGGACCCTGGTGCTGTGAAGCCACAGTGCTATCCACTTGTGCTACCGTGCTGCCCACAAGCACAGCATTTTATACATCTCAATCATGTCCGCCCTCAGTCTCCTAAACTCAAAGGAAAACAATCCAAGTATATCCAATCTTCTCTGGACCCTTTCAAATGCTATCACATCCCTTCTTTTATGTGGATTGCAGAACTGCACACAATATTCTAGCTGTGGCCTAACCAGCGTGTTGTACAGTTCCAGCATAACCTCCCTGCTCTTTAACTCTTTGCCTTGGCTAATAACTGCAAGTATACCATATGACTTTTTAACCACTGCTACTTTCTGGGGCGAGATACATGCACACCAAGGTCCCTTTGATCCTCGGCGCTTCCCAAGGTCCTGCAGTTTATTATGTATACACTTGCCTTGTTTGTCCTGCCAAAGTGCATCATCTCACACTTATCCGGACTGAATTCCATTTAATAATCTTTATCTTTATTAGTGTCACAAGTAGGCTTTACATTAACACTGCACTGAGGTAACTGTGAAAATCCCCTAGTCGCCACACTCCAGCGCCTGTTCAGGTATACTGAGGGAGAATTCAGAACGTCCGATTCGCCTAAAAAGCACATCTTTCAGGACTTATGGGAGGATACCGGAGTGTCCAGAAGAAACCCACACAGGCACGTGAAGAACGTGCAGATTCCGTACAGACAATGGCCCAAGCCGGGAATCGAACCGGGTCCATGGCACTGTGAAATAACAGTGATAACCACTGTGCTACCATGCTGCCCTCTTTTGCCATCTGACCAGCCCTTCTATGTCCTCCTGCAATCTAAGGTTATCCTTCTCAATCTTTACCACCCCACCAATTTTCGTATGATCCACAAACTTACTGATCAACCCTCCTACATTCATATCTAAATAATTTATATAAACCAGGAACAGGAAGGGCTCCAACACTGATCCTTGCGTGACCCCACTCCAGTCAGAAAAACATATGAATCATGTTTCTGCTTCCTGCCACTCAGCCAATTCTCGATCCAATTTTCCAAATTACCTTGGACCACATGGGCTCTTACCTTTGCTGTCAGTCTCCCACGTGAGATCTTATCAAAAGCCTGCGGAAGCCCAAGTAGACTACGTCAAATGCATTTTCCTCACCTACACACCTGGTCACCTCATCAAAAAGTCAGTTAAGTTGGTCAAACATGACATCCCCTTACATAGGTGTGATCACTGCAAAATGCTCCCCCACTGCTACTTCAACCACTTGCCCAACTTTGTTACCGAAAATTAAGTCCAGGACCGGCCCCTCTACTGTCGGTCCTTCTACGTACAGGCTTAAAAGATTATCCTGGATGCATTTTAAGGATTCCGCTCCCTCTAAACCAATTATTGTGTCCAACTACAATTAAATATTGGAAAGACTGTAGCCATTGTTGTTGGTCCCCACCACAAACCTTTCTCCCTCGGCCCAAACTCCATGCTTCTCCCTGACCACTGTCTGAAGCTGAAGCAGACTGTTCACACCCTCGGTGTCATCTTTGATTCCAAAATGATCTTTCAACCACATACTTGCGCCACCTATTTCCACCACTGTAACATCAGCCAACTTTGACTTCTGTCTTTGCTCTCTGCTGCTGAAACCGTCAACCGTGACTATGTTATCCACTATTCTAATGGACTCTTGGCTAGTCTCCCATGCTCTACCCTCTTGAATTCTTCCAAAACTCTGTTGCACATGTCCTAACTCTCACCAAATCATCTTCACTTATCATCCTTCTCCCCATTGACCCATAAGGCCTCAATTTTAAAATTCTCACTATTGTTTTCAAATCCCTCCATGGTCTCTGCCTTCCCCAGCTCTCCTGGATTACTTCTGTGATATTTGCACTCATCTAACTCTGGCATTTGAAGCATCCTTAATTTTAATATGTCCACCACTGGTGTCCATGCTTTCAGGTGGATTTACCATGCTAAATTGCCCGTAGTGTCCTAAAAAGTAAGGTTAAGGGGGGGGGGGGGTTGTTGGGTTACGGGTATAGGGTGGATATGTGGGTTTGAGTAGGGTGATCATTGCTCGGCACAACATCGAGGGCCAAAGGGCCTGTACTGTGCTGTACTGTTCTATGTTCTATGTTCTATCTGCTTAGGCCCTAAGTTCTGGAATTCCCTCTCAAAACCACTCCATTTCCCTGCCTCAATCTTTAGTTTTCTATATGGCTTGCTATCTTTTTGCAGCTGTTGTCTTCTTAATTCAGAGCTTCTGAATATTTTCTAATTTAAGAGCGAAATAAAGAAAGTACAACAGGGATTAGAGGAAAACGTACTGGTAGGTGCAGCAAACATGGTGTACATTCCTATTTTGGAACTTTTATAGGAAATGTTATTGTAGCCAGTGCCCCCTCAGTGCTCCCTAATAGCCTTTTTTGAGACATTCTCAAAAATCTACCTCTGTGACCAAGGTTTTGGCCATTTGTCCCAGAGTTCCTCTTTGTGCCTGTGATTCACATTTTGTTTTATAATAGCCATGTGAAGCACCTGGGGAAGTTTTATTATGTCAAAGGTGCTATATAAGTACAAGCTTTTGTTGTAACTCCGGGTTCTAGGAATGAAATAATATACAGTGTGTAAATAAATCTCCACCTATTCATATGATAATATTCCCCTATTTCCCATCCCCAGTGATTTTAGTTTTCTCTCTTGTACGATGATTGACAACAAATGAGTACAATATTAATACATTAATCAGAATAGAAATTTTGCTTATGGAGACACCTTAGCCTTCATTGGAACTTTTTATTTTGCTTCTTTGAGCTTCTTTTAGTTAGAGTGGACTATATGTTTCTTTCTTATAATAGTGGTACTTGTGCCTGTTCTTGTTTGGTAACACCAGGGCAGCCCAGTGTCACCCTACTGGTTCATCAAAATAGGCCCAATTCCTGGTCTGTTCTGAGCTAACAGATATCTGCCTAGACAACATTAAGACTCTACAATTGATTTCAGTGTCATTGGAATATGCAATGGCAAAACAATGCAGATTATTGACATGCAGTCAGTAACTTCTCCTAAAAAGCAGATTTGACACTGCTGTCTCACGGCGCCGATGTCCCAGATTCGATCCCGGCTCTGCGTCACTCTCCGTGTGGAGTTTGCACATTCTCCCCGTGTTTGCGTGGGTTTCACCCCCAAAATCCAAAGATGTGCAGGGTAGATGGATTGGCCACGCTAAATTGCTCCTTAATTGGAAAAAATTAATTGGGTACTCTAAATTTATTTTTTTTAAAGCAGACGTGTGTGCACATCAAGTGAAGGGAGAATTGGATTCATCTGTGAAACCCCTGTTGCCCCAAAACGGAATTGCTGGCTGACCATCACTGCCCAAGCTGGCAAAGGATTTGTAATCCAGCCATTTTTTTTAAATCTTGAGAATCAAAAGGCGGCAGCTACTTAAATGACCCTGAAATGTGGCCAGATTTTCACAGAATCTCCAGAGATTATTAAAAATTGCTGCAGGACCTGGATATCCTGCCTCCATTTCTGACAGATCCCATTTCTGCCGCATTGATCACAGGTGGGTAACCCAAACTCAGCAGAGTCATTAGACATTTGTGCTGAGTTCAAACAAACCCTATTTTCACTATTCCAGAGGCCTTAAGTGTAGAAGTCACAAGTTTATGGAATGGATGTAAATGCTTACAAAGGGCAGATAAGGTCTAATAACCTGCCATGATCTGAAGCCTTTTAAAATCCCCAGCCTTTTAAACTTAAAAAAAAGACCGCAGGTGCAAGATAGAGTTTTAAAAAACCCTTCTGCTGGACTGCTTCGATTGATATGCCATCCAGTGAAGGTTATAAAAAAAATACCATCTGTTCCTCCAATTTAAATAGCTCTTTATTGCTGAGTTTATTATGAATGCCTGGCTGAGTTTCAAAAGTTTAAAAAAAACCTATCTAAATTGGTGGGGTGCAGGGGCTGAGTTCAGATTTTGATTGACTATTTAAAGAGGCTATTAAATGATTAGCTTTATTTTCTGTAATTACTGAATAGAACTTTGTTTATGTAACAGATTAAATACCTGAAGGGATTAAAAAATTTTGAATGGATTTCATGAATGTCATTTTTCTTCAATCTCAAGTGTTTGTGAGTGAGAAGTTATTTTCATCTCCTTATAGCTCCTGTGTGTGCCATAGTGGATACTGGGTGAGTGATATGGCGGAATGAGGTGGGATGGGGTTATGAGTTGACCTGGAGGCATGAGATGTATGATGGAGTGTGGACAACACTAACATTTCCTATAGAAATTCCAACAGAGAAATACACATATTTGTTACACCTACACCTTTTTCCAGTAACCCTTGCATACTTTCTTCAAAGCCATTTTTAATTATAAAATGTTCATCAGAGTGCTACAATTGGTCTTAATAAGTGAAGGAAGCAAAAAATATCAGCTAGGTTTCTTACTCCTGATTGCTATCTCGTGATCAGTGCAGGAAGGTACAAGATTAAATAGTCTTCTAACATTCGGCAGCATGGTGGCACAGTTGTTAGCACTGCTGCATCACAGCACCAAGAACCCGGGTTCAATTCTGACCTTGGGTGACTGTGTGGAGTTTGCACTTTCTCCCTGTGTCTGTGTGGGTTTCCTCTGGATGCCTAGGTTCACCCCACAGTCCAAAGATGTGTTGGCTAAGTGGATTTGCCATGCTAATTTACCACTTAGTGTCCAAAAGGTTAGGTTGGGTTGCAGGGATAGGTTGGAGGCTCTTTCGGAGGGTCAGTGCAGACGCGGTGGACCGAATGGCCTCCTTCTGCACAGTATCGATTCTATGCGATTCACTAAATTTACATAATAGTGATCACTTGGATGATTTACTGAGAGAGTCTCCCATCAAATGAGATGAGTCTCGGATCTTGCAAACTTAAAACCTCAAATTGATACAAATCGATCTGGCATACATGATATGGCCATGCTTGTTAGTGGCTGTGTCTTTCAGGTGTCAGGATTAACATTGCAACATTTTAAAATGGCTTTTGATGTGTCTTTAAAGAAACTTATCTGCTTCCATCTGTAAGAATATCCAGGCTGCAGTTCACCGTAAAATCGGCTTGAGGAATTCTACAAATCAGGCATGCAAGTGTGATGTCCAGACTAATGCAACTGGATCTGATTGATTGTGGCCTCCGTTCCAGTTACATTGCAGTGCTTGAGTGTGGAGCACTGTGTCCTGTTAGTTGGTGTCAATGGTACTTTGTAAATAATGCAAGTGGAAGTGGTCAAGTTGCTTGCTGTGGCACTGAAGGAGATCCATACAACATTATGTGGCAAAGTGGTCAGGATAGCAACTTGGTAAACTGGAGAGCTGCCGGCGTTGCGGAATGCATGTCTTCAGACGAAAAGGGGAAAAGGAGAGACGGTTTACAAAAAAACCGATAGGTCAGCACCGGAGTACCAATACCATAATGACATGAATGACTTTCTCCATGGTCTATAAACTTCTGGGAAAATTGCAGCAAGTTGAAGGAAAGTAGGCCTCACTTGTCAAAATGCTCTCATTATTGTTTCTTCAATGTCCTCTGATTAACTTTGCTAAGAACAGGCTCTTTGTTTACTGGAGAAGCTCAAGATATTGTTATAGGAGCAGAGGTTTCTTAGAAAGCCATTGGGATTATAAATCAAAACTGCGTTGGACTTTGACAGTTTATACTATTGTCAATTGAGCTGTGTTTCAGAGGCCTTTACATATGCAAACACAAACTATCCCCCCAGGGTAATTCTCCGTATTGCAGTTTAGCAGCTACAGTTGTTTCAATGCTGACACAGTAATGACCATTGATTCAGGTCATGTATTGCCCAGAATTGCCTTCTTCAGAGAGAGCAGACAAATTAACAAACTATGAAAAAAGGCTCCAGTGAAGCAGCAACAGACACTGAAATTCACTCTGACTCTTGTCCTTGTAAGACTCTCATTTCATGGTGGAGGTCAAAGTTAGTGACTGACATTTCAAAGAAAACAGAACAAGAATGAATTGTGTGCAATCTTAACGTAGGGTGCCTGTTGTGCTTTACACAAGAAAACCGAAAAAGGCTGTGTCTGGGCTCCTTTTTCAGGCTGAGGACAATGCAGAAAAAATTTAACTGCGATAAAAATGCTTAAGTACTTGAAATAGAGATATTATGCTTTGTGAGTGCCTCTTGATTTTCTTTTCTCCATCACTTTCCACCCAATTTTCCTTCATTCTTTCATGAAAGCTTGATACATTGGTTTTCTTCTGAATTAACACCCATTTTGAGGTTGCAAATGGAGTAAAGTAGGGCAGTGATGCCGACCGCCACAAATCTGTCAGGCTAACAGTGTGCCTGAACATTTTTGCCAAAGAATCATGAGGTCCCTTTATAATCAATAAGGAACCTGTCTTGCTGCATTTAAATTAGAACAAATGGGTACAGTTTCTGATCCATTGACCCCAACTCTTCCTGGTGTCCTTGGGTGGGATTCTCTGACCCCCCCCCCCCCCCCCCCCCCCCCCGCCGGTTCGGAGAATCGCCGGAGGGTGGCATGAATCCCGCCCTGCCGCCCCGAATCCGGCTGCTGAATTCTCCGGCGCTGGGGTTTTGGTGGGGGCGGGAATCGTGCCACGCCTGTTGGCGGCCGCTGACAGCGGCCCTCCAGCGATTCTCCGGCCCTTTCCTGCGACGTAGATCAAACCAGGTCCGTACCGGTGGGACCTGGCTCTACGGGCGGCCTGCAGAGTCCTCGGGGGGGGGGGGGGGGGGGGGGGGGCACGGGGGGTTTGGCCCTGGGGGGTGACCCCACACTGGCCTGGTCCGCGATCGGGGCCCACCGATCCATGGGGGGGGGGGCAGTGCCGTGGGGGCACTCTTTCCCTCCGCGCCGGCTGCTGTCAACCTCCGCCATGGCTGGTGCGGAGAAGAACCCCCCTGCGCATGCGCTGGCATGAAGCCAGCACATGCTGGCGCTCCCGCGCATGGGCCAACTCGCGCCAACTCACACCGGCTGGCGGAGGCCCTTCGGTGCCGGTTGGCATGGCGCCAACCCCACCTGCGCCGACCTAGCCCCTGAAGGTGCGGAGGATTCCGCACCTTCCGGGCGGTCCGACGCCGGAGTTGTTCACGCCACTCCTCAGCACCGGTACGGCACAGCCAGCCGGGTAGGGAAGAATCCCGCCCCTTATCTTTTTTAAATAAATTATAATTACAAATTCTTTTTTTTCCAATTAAGGGTCAATTTAGGGTGGCCAACCCACGTACCTTCCACATCTTTGGATTGTGGAAGTGGCATCCATGCAGACACGAGGAGAATGTGAAAACTCCACATGGATAGTGACCTCGGGCTGGGTTCGAACCCGGGTGCTCGATGCCGTGAGGCAGCAGTGCTAACCATTGCACCACTGTGCTGCCCCCTTTTTTCCTGGTGTCCTTATCTTGACTATCACATTCTGAAATGTCTTCTGCAGATATGTGGCAATATGTTGCAGATGTGGGTTAGTGGACTCCTCTCCCTTGTCTATCATATCAAAAAGATGCAAGGGAACCATTTTCACTACTTCTGCAAAAGGTCCATACCCCTAATCACAGTGCTTTTGAAAAGTGGGTCTTTGATAAATGATATTCAGCCTTCTCAGTCAAAGATTAAATTCTTCCATCCTCTGTGAAAGAACAGAAGCTCTCCCTCTTCCTCTCACAGGTCCTCTTTTGTGCATCACTCGGTGAAAACCCTTTCAGTTATTTAACTGCTTCTCAAAGTGCATGTCTCTGGGCTGCTGCTGCTGAAATTGATGGAGTTGGTGAAGATGGGACTGTGTTTGTGGGTATCAATGTGTTAGTTTGAATGGGCACCCGAATGATTATCTTCGTCTTCTAAGGCATCCCCAATAATGTGCAAAATAGAAAAGCTTGTTTAGCTGCACACAGCAACATTTGCCCTTGAAGCAATAACGGTTGGATGCTGGAGCATTGAAAAATTTGAGGTTTTATATTAGAGGAGAATCTGCACTTCTAGATTACTGGCCCGATGATGAAGAATAAATCCACCCAGCAGACATTACAATTGAGTCCACTGTTTTTTTTATTCGTTCATGGGACGTGGGTGTTGCAGGCTGTGCCAGCATTTATTGCCCTTCCCTAATTGCCCTTGAGGGCACAGTTAAGAATCACTATGCCACCCCTCCCATACTGTTGCCCAAACATGGTTGTGGGGGGGGAATTTTATGCCCTCTTTCGTGGTGTGTTTGTAAGTGGAACGGAAGGTGGGAGGGTGACGTACAAGTACCCCGCTGCATTCCCTCCTTTGCCAAAATTAAGTGAGGGGCAGGAAGGCCTGTGGTTGAACTGCCCACTCAGTCACCAATTTAAGCTCTAACGTGGCCATTTAAGAACCACCTAGGGGCCTCATTCTGCTGCCACTGCCAAGAAGTCAGCTGCAGTAGGCCTCTAACCATGCGGCATGCACAGCAGGGTACTTGTGGCCCCCTCCATGATGGAGGGGTTAGGGGGGACTGTCCTTCACTCAAAGACACTCAGTATCTGTTTGAGGGACCTGCCTGGCATCAGGAAGGGGAGGGCTAATTGAGAGGCACACCCCTGCCCTTTCAACCAACCACTCCTTCTCTATCTCCCCTCCAGTTAAAATCAGCTAACTCAGCGGAGAACGGGGATTAAATCATCTGAAAGTTCCTAGAGATAGATATTGTGGAGTCCGCTGGAGTGGGCAAGGTGGTGGGTGGACATGGAGAATTGTTCAGACATCAGACCTCCAGCAGAGGGAAACCTGTAAGTGATCAAGTTAGCGTTGGAAAGTTAACAAATCATTAGCAGCAGAAAGTTCATTGATATACTTAATTGACCACTTATATATCACTTAAATGCAATTCAATGTGATTTAATGAAACCCACACATATCTCTCATGACTTCAGTAACCCACTGAAGCTGGCAACTTAAATGTGGCTTCCTTGACTCAGTATTGAGGGTCCTTTGGACATCCAGGAGACTGAGTCACAGGGCATTAGACTGATCTTGGAGATGTTTTCTCGGTAAAAAAAAATGCTCAGCTGACACGCTGAGGGGGCGGAGCCTCGGGCAGGTAATTTGGAATCCAGAAGTCCTGTTGAATCTGCACTAAGTAAAACGCATAGACAAAAGTAGAAATTAATAAACAAGGTTTATTATAATAAAATTCTAATACTCCTCCACTCCCCTAAGGGTCACCTTCCCTGACCTGCACCCAGGCCGGGGATTTTAAACAGCTGGGACTCTCCTTGAAGTCCGCTTATAGGGGACGTTTATATTGGGGGGAGGTCATGGGAAACCGAATCGTGCTGATCCCAGAATGTCCATTGGGTTATAACACACTTTCTTGCCTAAGTCTGGAGCAACATCCACATAAGACCATAAGACATAGGAGAAGAATTAGGCCACTCGGCCCATCGAGTCTGCTCCGCCATTCAATCATGGCTGATATTTTCTCATCCCCATTCTCCTGCATGCTCCCCATAACCCCTGATCCCCTTATTAATCAAGATCCATGGGTAAGTGTGCCGGGTCTTTTGACCGTTTTGTCTATGGTCGCCGTTCAGGCGACGTGTATTGGACCAGGGAACGCCGGTTGTGTGACAAGCGTCCGGGTGATGGCGGCATTGCTGGTACAGTTACAGAGCCAGCACAGGTGCCTCCAGCACTGGCAGAACGTCCATCTCGTTTTTAGGCTGGTCTTCGTCCAGCATTTCAGTGTCCTCAAAAATGACCTCTGGATCCTCGACAACCAGCGAAGCCAGGGGAAGCGGCAGTAACAGGGATGGCAGGGGCAGTGGTGAAGATGGCAGAGCTGGCACGCCCGAATCAGTGGCTGGTGCTGCTGGCGTATCCAGTGAGTAGCTTCGGTGATTAGACTCATGGCCCTATAGGAAACTGGTCAACATGCACCCGGGATCCAAATGGTCCCATCACCAAAGTTCCAAACATGTATAGCGTCTCCTGGGACAAACTCACACAGTGGCCTGCGGCGGCCTGCGTCCGCCTCCATTCGGTCTTAAGCGTGGTGGACTTTCTCGGCAATATCCGGTGCGAAGGTGACAACCAATCAACATGGCATGCGGTGTTGTCCAGTAGCAGAATAAGAACCTGGCTAAGTGGGTCTCCCAGATGTTTGCTTTTTCATTCCAAGCTTAGAAGTTTGCAGCACCCTCTCCGCCAATCCAATCGAAGCCGGGTGGTACAGGGCTGGATCCTATTGGCGGACACAAATGCCGCAAATTCCGCACTCGTAAACGCCATATCATTGTCTGATACCAGCACCTCGGATATGCCGTGCATGTTGAAAATCTACCGGAGTTTCTCTATGGTGGCCTGGTCCATTGTCGCCTGTGTCTTGACAATCTCCATCCACTTGGAGTGGACATCGACGAGGATGAGGAACATTGTGTCTGTAAAGTCTATATGGAGATGAGACCACGGATATTTCCACAGGTGAAGCAGGGTTGCAGGAAGCAACTTCGGTTGTGCCTGACACTGGACGCAGCGCTGGGCCATCTGCTCGATGTCCGCATCGATGCCAAGCCACCAACATTAGCTGCAAGCAAACATTTTCATCTTGGACACGCCTGAGTGTCCATTGTGGAGGTCCATCAGGAGCGGGCTGCATCCACGTTTGGGGACCACCACGTGGGTCCCCAAAGGAGCACGCCATCCTCTGTGCGAAGCTCATGCATCTTTGTGGAGTAGGTCTTCAGATCCTGCAGTAAATCTCTATGCTGAGCCCCATACAGCACCATGTAGCGGACGTGAGATAGCTGAGTGTCAATCTGGGTCCACCTGCGGATGTGGGATGCCATGACCGGTAATGTGTCCATAAATGGAGGACAGCAATGACCTTGCTGGCTGCTGCTGGCGTAGGTGGCCTGGTCGGCAGAGGCAGACAGCTTAGCATGTCAGCATGGGGAATCTTGGCCACGGAGCGGTGCTCCAAAACATAATCATATGCTGCGAGCAGCAATGCCCATCACTGAATCTGAGCGGAAACAATGGGGGAAAAAAACATTGCTCGACCTTCCTTGAAGAGCCCTACAAGAGGCTTGTAGCTCATGAGAACAGTGAAGCGACGCCGTAGACACATTGGCAAAATGTTCTGACCCCAAACTCGACGGCCAAATGCTACTTCTCAATCTGATCATCTTGCTTCTCTGCGTCTGCCAATGTTCTTGAGGCCAATGCGATGGGACATTGAAATCCATCACCCATGCTGTAGGCCAACCCGGCCCCAAGAAGCATCGCAGGTCAACAGGAGTGGTCGGGGTGGGTTAAAATGTGTTAGCAGTCTTGATGAGGAGATCTGTTGTTTCACCTTGGCGAAAGCCGCCTGCTGTTCTCAGGCCCACCCCCAGTGTTGCCCCTTCTTTAATAGGTGGTGTAAGGGGCCTAAAGTGATGGCCGGGTTTGGGAGGAACTTGCCATAGTAGTTTACCATGTCCAGGAAGAAATGGAGTTCTGTCGGGCCACCTGGTACGGAGGCCTGCTGAATTACCAGTGCTTCTCTTCCGCTGGGTGCAAGCCATGGCGGTGTACACAGTAGCTGAGGTATGTTACTTCAGCGGCGTTGAAAACACATTTCTCTTGTCAAAAGCCGATGCTGGCTTCCTCAGCACCGCGGCCAGCTTTTGTCAGTGCTCTTGGTCTGACGAACACATGATCAGGATAGACGTCGTCAACATAGACTGCCACACGAGGTTAGCCTCACAGGATGTTCTCCATTACGTACTGGAACGTTGCGCACGCGGAGGAAACCCCAAAGGGAAGACAAGTGTATTCATAGAAACCCCTGTGTGTGTTCACAGTTATGAAAAGTCTGGACTCGGGGGCCAGCACCAAGCATGTCGAGTTTTGTAATTGTGTGACCTCCGCTGAGCTCCACATGAAGATCATTGATCCTAGGGACTGGATAGCGTTCCAGCTGAGACACAGAGTTGACCATCATCTTATAGTTACCACAGAAACGTACTGATCCATCCGCTTTCATGACCAGGATGGCTGTCGGAGAATTACAATGGGCGTACGATGCCCAAATTCTCCATCCAGTCCAATTCAATGTCCACCTTGGGTCATAAGGCATACGAGACAGGTCGGGCGTGGAAGTAGTCAGTTCAGCCATCGGATCCACGCTTCTTCGGGCCACAGCCCCTTTTCCATCCTGGAACACTGATGGAAACCTTGTCAGAACCCCGCTGCCAATCCAGCAGCAGCAGGTTTATTTTTTGATTGGTTCATGGCTGTGCTAGCATTTATTGCTCATCCATAATTGCCCTTGAGTAGGCAGTTAAAAGTCACCCACCTTGTCTGGGTCTGGAGTCATTTGTAGGCCAGACCAGGTCAGGATGGCAGATTTCCTTCCCTAAAGGACATTAGTGAAACAGGTGGGATTTTACAACAATCGACAATGATTTCACGATCATCATTAGATTTTTAATTCCTGATTTTTACTGAATTCAAATTTCACCACCTTGGTTATCCTGGGTTTCTGGTTTACTAGCCCATTGACAATACCACTATGCCACCGCCTCCCTTTGTTGTTGTCTGGTCATCTTAGAAAGCGCTGGGAGTCTTACTCTTAGTAAGAAGTCTGGCTTGGGGGGGGGGGGGGGTGCAGCACGGTGGCACAGTGGCTAGCACTGCTGCCTCACGGCGCCGAGGAACCAGGTTCGACCTCGTTCCCAGGTCAACTATCCATGTGGACTTTGCATATTCTCTCCTAGTCTGCACATTCTCCCCATGTCAGCCCCACAACCCAAAGATGTGCAGGAAAGGTGGATTGGCGATGCTAAATTGCCCCTTAATTGCAAAAAAATAATTGGGCACTCTTAAATTATTTTTTTAAAAAGCCAAAGATCCTTTTCAAATTGACCTTTATTTGCAGACTTAACTATGTACCGGATGACAAAGCACGAGGACAAAGCCACTGCTCATTTCTCAGATTCCCCTCAGTATGTCAGAATTATTACATAGATCCCTGTGTACATGCTTGGTAACTGGTGTTAGAGTTAACCCTTTATTCTACATCTCCAATCTCTACCTTACATAGATCCTTGTGTACATGCTTGGTAACTGGTGTTAGAGTTAACCCTTTATTCTACATCTCCAATCTCTACATGCTATCCTCACATCCTCCTATCAATGATGCTGATGTGGTGATGTTGGTCAAAGTATTTCCTCAGGACAGGGTTACTGGGAATATAGTCTGACCATCCATCAAGGCAATGTGTTCTTCATCTCACGTTTGAGCCTCCCAAAATTCTTGTAACTTCCATTGAAAAGATTGAGCAGTTAAGATCGTGAGGGCCTCGACCTGCTTGAAAATGTTCTTATCGTGTTATTCTGAGTAGTTTGTGGGTATCCATGATAGGGTGTCAGCAATAATTTGATATTTTCCCTCCACATATTCTTGAATAGTATTGAATCACATTCGCCTCAACCTCTGGATTTCGAGTGGCACCTCTGCTATTTTCCTGGTATTTAGTAAAGTTATCAGTGGTTTGTGATCAGTTTCAATCTTAAACTGTAGGCCTAAAAACGGTCAGAAAATATTTTAGTGAGCTGAGGGGCGGGATCCTCCTTTCCCTGATAGCGATTTTGTAATCGGCGAGTGGGTGGAGAAACCCTTTTTACGACCGAATCGGGGGCGGCGCCTGTTTGCGGATGCTCAGCCCCCTTCAAAACAGCATCATCGAGGAGTACGCCAATGAGATGGCCTCAGGACATTACCTGAAGTCCCTCCCCCAATGCTCCGCCCCCGATAGGCCGAATTCCGACCACTCGATTGACTCATGGTCTCAGCGGTCGGGAATCTGGCCTGGCGATGGCGGACTATGTCCAGCGCCATCAACAGTCGGGCGGGAGCTGTACTCCTGGCTGGGGGGTGCTAGTGGGGGTGGCGAGGGGGTGTCAAGGGGGAGCACTGTCTGGCATGCCGGGTCCACTCGCGGCCAGCACCATGTTGGACTGCAGGTAGTCGCCGTGCGCATGCGCGACCACGCACCCGGAAATTCTCCAGGCATTTATATCAGGAAGGCCGTGGCGCTGCTGCTAGCCCTACACCGGTTGGAGGATCGGTGCTGGGGCCTCACCGATTTTTCCCACGTAAAATGCCACGGATCCTCCGGACATAGCCTCAAATTCAGAGATATCAACAACTTTTTGATTTGCTCAAGTGATTGCTGTTGACACTCAGTCCTGCACCAGCCTGGTCTTGTCACAAAAATTGATTTAGAGATTTGTTTACTTGAGTAAATGGGGGAGGAATTTTCCCAGTTGGGTCACCAGACTTATCAGCCTTTGGAGTTCAGTGATATTCTCTTCTGCCTCTTTCTTCTGCGGGTCCATTGTGGGCCTTCTGTGTTTCCTGGATAATATGACCTAAGAATTTTATTGTGAGTTTTGAAAAGTCATCATTAATCCAGCCTGTTTCTGTGTTTTTAATCATTCTCTTACTCTTTTGTCATGTTCTTCCTTTGTTAAAACATGGATTAAAATGTCATCTGTGTGGCATATGAGGCCAACCATATCTTCTAATATCTTGGACATTGTCCTTTGGAAAATCTCTGGTGTGAAAGTGATGCCAAAAGGTATGCGGTTGAAACAATCATGTCAAACAGTGTTATGAAGATGATCAGAGGTTTTAACTTCTGAATCACCGGTATCTGCCAGACTCCACTGTTTGGAATGAGCTTAGTAACAATTACAATCTTTATGAGTTTTGCAAGGTTTTTGTCTACAGATACCATAAGATGTATCTCCCATTCTACCACCCTGTTTGATTGTGTTTGATTGACACATTTGTCTTTTTCTGTCTTTCTACCTTAATGTTGCATCAAGTTGTCCTTTCACTTTTAACCTGATTGCTCCTGGACTTGAAGTTGGATTGATGATGGTTGCAGAGTAAACTTTAACAGCCACTTAACTCCATCACTCAGAACTGAGTTTCCAGCTCCTGTATCCAATTTAAATTCTGTATGTCCATTGACTTCAATATTAGAGCCCCAGTATTGGCTTTTGTTCTCTTTGATTTTGCGGGGGAAAATGATTTCCTGGCCATTTGTATTTCTTATCTACAGCTTCCTTTTTTTCAAAAAATATCTTTATTCTCCTCCTTTTCCACATTTCCCCTCAAATTTACACCCAACAATAATCAGTAACAAATGTAATGTCAATCCCCATATCAATAACAACAATCCCACACCCCCCCCCCCCCCCCCAACCACCAAACCCCAAACATTAGCCCGCATGTTAACATAAACAAATGACATAGAGCTTCCTTTTAAGGATTTTTTTTTTCTGTTTTGCCAACAGGCTTTTTTGAATGATACACTGTTTTAAATTGACCATCTTTGCCATGTCCGTGACATTCTACGGTTTGGTTGAGACATTCTTCACACTTGTGGACCTTCCGTTGTAAAATGACAATTGCCGCCTTTTCTGCACGTGGTTGCTGCTGTGATGCACCGAATAAACCAAATTGTACCGAATAAACCAAATGGCTTCAAATGGTTTTCCGCACAGGATTTCTTGCTCACCCCTTAGGAACACTCAATTTTGCTTTCACCATTTGGTTTGCCGAGCCAGTCGTACTGCCTTGTTCAGTTTCAAATCTTCTCTAGATTGTGGTCTGACAGGGTTTCTTCCAAAACATTGACAACTTTTCTGTATCTTATTTAAATCATCTTTTGATGTTCTGTACTCACAATTGATCTAGTTGGCCTGAATGAGATACGTGAACAAGACAGAATTGTCCTCAGGAGAGAGAACACTACATGGGGCAGAAACCAATCCTCAGTCCCACCATATCAGGTCATAGAAATGCAGGGACCTTCCAAGTCAATGAAATAAATTCCTGAACTACCCAGTGAAGCGACCTTGCCAGCCCTCACAATATAGGTCCTGTGAGCACTGCCCAATGCTTCCACTGCAACAGGCAAGGACCCTCTGGCAAACTGGGCAGGCTAAAATGCCAGCACTGCACAGACATCCCAAAGGTAATCCATGAGTTTGAGACCAAAAGTCCTGAAGACAGGCAATCATGCTTCTTGGGTGATATCAGAGAATGCGGTCCTTCATTTGGGAATGCTGACATCCTGATAAATGATTGTCCAACAAATGTTAAATTAGATTCCGATTACTTCCAGCTACAGAGAGGAACAAGCCAGGGGGCTGCCCCCTGTCCCCACTCTTGTTCGCGCTAGCGATCGAACCCCTGGCGATGGCCCTGCGGGACACAAAGCGGGAAGGGAATCCGGAGAGGAGACAGAGAGCACAGAGACTGACTTTATGCAGGTGACCTGCTCCTCTATGTCTCGAAGGCACAGGAGGAACTGAAGGCAATGCTGCAAATACTGAAAGAGTTTGGAACGTTCTCGGGCTACAATCTTAACCTGGGCAAAAGCGAGACATTCCCAGTGAGCCCAAAAGGGGGAGGGACAGAGCTGAAGGGGCTCCCGTTCAAAACAGCCCAGAACAGATTCTGTTACCTGGGGATCCAAATAGTCAGAAACCAGACACGGATCCAAAAGTGGAACCTGACCAGCCTGGTGGAGGAAGTAAGAAAAGGCCTTCAACGGTGGGGCTCACTTCCACTCTCCCTGGCGGGAAGAGTGCAGACGATCAAGATGAACATACTGCTAAGGCTTCTCTTCCTGTTCAGATCCATCCAAATCTTCATCCCCAAGGCCTTTTTCCAAAACACAGACAGTCTAATCATGGCATTTGTGTGTGAGGGGGGTAAGAACCCGAGAATTCCCAAACCGACACTGCAAAGAGGGAAAATCAGAGGGGGCCTGGCTCTACCAAACCTACAATACTACCACTGGGCAGCGACGGCAGAAAAAGTGAGGGGATGGGTACAAGAACCCGACGCAGATTGGGTACAAATGGAGGAGACCTCCTGCAAAGGAACAACCCACTGGGCCCTGGCACCAGCAGCACTCCCATCCTCCTCAACAAGGTACACAACAGGGCAGCACGGTGGCCTAATGGTTAGCACAACCGCCTCACGGCGCTGAGGTCCCAGGTTCGATCCCGGCTCTGGGTCACTGTCTGTGTGGAGTTTGCACATTCTCCCCGTGTCTGCGTGGGTTTCGCCCCCACAACCCAAAAATGTGCAGAGTAGATGGATTGGCCACGCTAAATTGCCCCTTAATTGGAAAAAATAATTGGGTAATCTAAATTTATATTAAAAAAAACAAGGTACACAACGCGCCCAGTGATAGCGGCCACGCTGAGAACGTGGACCCAGTTGAGACAGCACTTTGGGATAACCAAAATATCCCCTATGGCCCCCATCTGCAGCAATCACAGATTCCCCCCAGCCATGCTAGATACCAACTTCAAAAGATGGAGGCAGGACGGGGGGCATACTGACGGCCGGGGACTTTTACGTAAGGTGCAGACTGGCGACACTGGACGAACTGACGAGGAAGTGGAAACTATCAAGAGGACAGGAATTAAGACATCTCCAAATAAAGCACTTCCTCCGCAAAGAGACAGTAGGGTACACCGGGGCCCCAGAAAGCACACTACTAGAGGACCTAATAGGCACAAGCAGAGAGAGAGGGGGGGGGGGGGCTATGTGGGAAAACATACGGACAGCTACTAGACAAAGCCCGAACACCACTGGACGGGACCAGACATAAATAGGAGGACGAACTGGGGACGGTAGAATAGGGACTCTGGAGCGAAGCACTGAGCAGGGTGAGCTCCACCTCCTCCTGTACAAGGCTAAGCCTAATGCAGCTCAAAATGGTTCACAGAGCACACCGGACCAGAACCCGAATGAGCAGGTTCTTCCTGGAGGTGGAGGACAAATGTGAATAACGCTAGAGGGGCACAGCCAACCACACCCACCTGTATTGGGCTTGCCCCAAGCTTGCTGGGTTCTGGACAGCCTTCTCCAAGGCAGTGTTCTGGACAGCCTTCTGCGAGGCAATGTCCAAGTTTGTGGGGGTGAGGGTGAAGCCATGCTCAATAGTGGCAACCTTTGGGGTATCGGAGCAGCCAGAGTTACACATGGGGAAGGGGGCTAACGGCCTTGCTTTCGCTTCCCTAATCGCACGCCAGAGAATCCTGCTCGGCTGGCGATCGGCAGCACCACCCACAGCTGCAGACTGTCTCGCTGACCTCTCGGAATTTCTCCACCTGGAGAAGATTAAGTATGCTACCCGAGGGTCAGAGGAAGGCTTCCTGGATACTTGGGGGCAGTTCGTCGGCCTGTTCCGAAACCTGTTCAAAGCCAGCAACGAGGAGTAAGCCAGGGGGAAAAAAAAGATGAAGAATCAAAGGACTGCGCAGCCCGGGAGAGCGGGGGGTGGGGGGGGGAATGGGGAAACCACAAGAGACGAGGAAGTGTGTTGAAACCAATGGGGGGGGGGAGGGAGGAGGAAAGGGGGATTTCATAGACCGATCCAGAGGGCAGCAAAATGTACATACAGTTAGTCAAATGAAGGACAAAACAAACCTCTGTAAAATAAAGCAAATTAGCGCGGGCAAGAAAAACGTAATGTATATAAGTAACAACTGTTTATAAATATGAGAAAAGCCAATAAAAAGATTTTCCAAAAACAATTGAGATTCAAATGTCAGCATGACATTTTAGCATGAAGCTAGGGTCCTCCTCCAACCAACCCCACAGCACAACACCTCTCCTCATCGCTGAAGATGAACAGTAAGGCTCCGGAACAAGTGCTGGAAAATGGGATGAGAATAGGCAGAAGTTTGAAGACCCACTCAGAAATGATGGGGCAAAGGGCCTCTTTCTGTGCTGTAAAACTCTATGATTCTATGGGTAAGACCCTGGACAATGCGGGCCATTTTCTGTATCCTGGGAACTTTCTCTTAATGAAGGCAGACATTGATGATAAAGTTCATCATTGCCTCCAATGTGTCAGCTTAGCCTTTGGCCGAGTGAGGAAAGAGTATCTGATGACCAGGATCTCAAACCTGAGACTAGCATTACCAGGCAGCAGTGATCCCCACTTTCCTAAATGGTTTGAAGACTTGGACAACCTACAAGAGACATCCCAAAGTACTGGAGATGATGCCCCAAATCCCATTTTTCACTCATTAAAATCGCCACTCCCCTTGATTTCTAATCAAACCCTGAGTGAAAAACCTGCCCGACCCACCCCTTCCTTTACACTAACCTGGTCCTTCACACAGAGGTGCGTCTCCTGCAGAAACACCAAGCCCGCTTTCAAGCTCCTGAGGCGCGCAAACACCCGCGACCTTTAAGTCCCTGGACATTCCACGTTACCAACCTTACCGGGGGGTTACGACGCCAATCCCCTCTACCGTCCGTCATCTTCCCCACTTAACTCCTGCCCCCTTAATTCCCTCTATACTTAGTCCATCCCAGATGGCCCCCTTCTCCACCCTGACCATGTCCTCTCTCATCCCCTGCCACATCGCAACAACTCTCACCCCCAACCTGATCTACCACCGGTACCACACCACCCTTGGCCTTGTTGAACCCTGCCCGCCTGTTTGCCAACTCGGCTCCAATGTCCTGATAAATTTGTACCTTGTTCCCCTCGCATTTGCAGGTACGCTTCCCCCTCACCCAACGCAAAATCTTTTCTTTCTCCACAAATTTGTGGAGTCTCACGATCACCACCTGCGGCGGCTCCCCAGCTCTAGGCTTCTGCCTCAGGGATCTCTGCGTTTGGTCCACTTCAGGGTTCTTATCTAGCACCCCTTCTACCACCAGTCCTACCAGCATTTTTGAGACGTTCCTCGTAACACTCACACCTTCCACTCCTTCAGGCAGGCCCACTATTCGCTGGTTCTGCCTCCTCGAGGTATTCTCCTGCTCTTCCACCTTTGCCTTCCACTTTTTACACAGGTCCCCTCGGAGCCCCACCTCCACCTTCAAAGCAACCACATGATCGCTGTGGTCCGCGATCACTCCTTCAATCTCCCAAATCTGTAATCCCTGCATCTCCAAACTCCTCTCCATCCGTTCCATTGAACTCTTCAGCAGTGCCACAGCTCCTTCCATGGCCTTCGAGTGATCCTCCCGCATTTCCTTCCTCTGCTGGCAGAATTCCTCTTTAATAAAGGCCGTCAACTGCTCCAGCTGGGGCCTTCCACCTTGCACCAGCCCTTCTTCCGCAACGATCCTTACACTGGCTGCTGCAGCACAGGTTTCCTCTAACTCTTTGCCCGGGTTTCTCACCGTCTTCTGCTGGGTTTGGTAAGCGGCAAACATGCCACTCCCGGGAGAAAACTACTACTCCAACCTTCACCGACGCCTTTTCATCAAAATTCCACCCAGAATCAGGTAAAAAGAGCGCTTTTCTGTACCTTCCAGCAGGAGCTGCCTGTGTATGACCACTCACATCATGGCCGCCACTGGAAGCCACTGGTGAACAACCATGTGTTCCATCTATAAGATGCGCAGGAATATAACAACGTTCCTTAGGGAGCATCTTCCAAGCTCACGATCACGACTATCTAGAAGGGCAAGAGCAGCAGGTGCATTGGAACCCCGCCACCTGGAGGTTCCCCTCCAAGTCACTCACCATCCTGACTTGGAAATATATCGCTGCTCCTTCGCTGTCATTCAGTCAAAATCATGGAATTCCCTCCCTAACAGCACTGTGGGTGTATCTACAGCTCAGGGCGGCAGCAGTTTAAGAAGACAGCTCACTACCATCTTCTCAAGAGCAAGTAGGCATGGCCAATAAATACTTGTCCAGCCAGTGACACCCACATCCTATAAAATGAACTTTAAAAAATGTTTGCACATTATTCACTATGGGATGCGGCTCCTCAGATGATTAAGCAGTGAATGTCTGCATTGTAATAACGCCTGGACAACATTCATTGGGATGATAAATGGTAAGCAACATGCACAAGTGCCAGGTAATAACCATCTCCAATAAGATAGAATCTCCCATGGAAATCCAATGGCACTACAATTTCTGTAATTCCAGCAAGCTGGAGTTAACATTAACTGGACCAGCCAAATGAGTGCTGTGCCTACAAGAGGCGGTCAAAGGATTGAAATTCTGCAGCAAGAAACTCACCTCCTAACTCTCCAAAGCCTGTTCACCATCTACAAGGCATAAGTCAGGAGAACACTCTCAACTTCCCTGGATGAGTGCAACTCCATCAACAAAAATCTTGACACCATTCAGGACAAAGCAGCCAGCACAGAGTGGCTCCAGTGTGTACCGTCTACAAGGTGCACTGCAATTACTCACCATGGCTACTTCAACTACATCATCCAAACCACAACCTCTACCTTCGAGAAGGCCAAGTGCAGCAGTTGCAATGGGAAAACACAACCACCTTCAAATTGCCCCCAGGTTCGATTCCCGGCTTGGGTCACTGTCTGTGCGGAGTCTGCACGTTCTCCTCGTGTCTGCATGGGTTTCCTCCGGGTGCTCCGGTTTCCTCCCACAAATTCCAAAAGACGTGCTGTTAGGTGAATTGGACATTCTGAATTCTCCCTCTCTGTACCCAAACAGGCGCGGAGTGTGTCCACCAGGGGATTTTCACAGTAACTTTGTTGCAGTGTTAATGTAAGCCTACTAGGGGCGCTAATAAAGATTATTTAAAAAAATAAAGATTATTAAGTTACAAACCATCCTGACTTGGAATTATATCACCATTTCTTCACTGTTACTGCGGCAAAAACCTGGAATTTCCACCTTTTTTTGTTTTTTTCTAATTTAGAGTAATCGATTCATTTTTTCCAATTAAGGGGCGATTTAGCATGGCCAATCCACCTACCCTGCACATCTTTTGGGTTGTGGAGGCAAAGCCTACGCAAACACGGGGAGAATGTGCAAATGCCACATGGACAGTGACCCAGAGCCAGGATCAAACATGGGACCTCGCCGCCGTGAGGCAGTAGTGCTAACCACTGCACTAACTGGAACTCCCTCCTTAACAGCACCATGGGCGTACCTACACCTCAGGGACTGCAGTTGTTCAATGGCAAGTAAGAATGGGTAATAAATGCTGGCTTTGCCACCGACGTCCACATCCCATGAATAAATAGAAATAAAAGAAAGGTTTAATTGTGTGTTCCTGCATTGCAATTAGCTTGCTTGAGATGTGACACAACTGGTCATGTGCTGGCATGATTTTTCCAGAGATGTGGGTACATAAATAATCAAGGCACTTAATGATACCAATTCACACCTTTAACAAAATAATCTGGATGAATATGTGGTTAGGTCTGATAAGGACAGGTCAGGTAAATACAGATAAGATTATTTTACTTTTAACCTTGTTAAAATTGTTAAAATTCTGGTTCAGTTTAGCTTCTCTTGTGGACTTCACTTCCACTTTTGAGATATAGGTTGAAATAGTCTCTGTAACGTTGTTGGGCTCTGTGTACACACCCAATAGCAAAGAACCGCAGAGTAACCTCTAATCTACCCACAGTCATAAATGGACATTTTAACCCATCCTATCCAGCAAGAATGAGCAAGTGGGAGTCTTTAAAATGGAGCATTCAGCCTTAATGCCTTTTTCCCACTGCAGCCACCATTTTAATTCTCACTTATATTCCAATGCCTGTGACACCTGTCCGAAGCAGGCAGGAGCCTTGCAAATCTATGCAAATCCGTGACCCATTATGTCGGGATCTCCTATTTGAATTTTAACCAGGGCCTGATTTGGGATAAAGTTGTGGCTTTTCCACCAGGAGGAGGTGGGTCAGCAGCAGTCAGGATGTCAAAGGAACTGCCCAAGGTAAGTCAAAATCATTGCTGTTTTCATTCAGGAGGAACTGATTCAAGAAAGCAACTGATTCAGGAAGTATAGAGAATATATAATATAAAATCAGACACATGTTCTGAAGCTTTTCTTGCATTACCTTGAGGAAGCAGGGACAAATTTGACAGAACTTTCCCTTAGGAAATTAAATGGGTTGAATAGAATCCGTGATGGAACAAATTGTGCATGATCTGTGGAAGAAGTAATTGGCAAATTCTTTTTTCTTGGTCCATGTTTCTTTCTATTCTCCAGTGTCAATGTTTTGATTGCTACAAGTTAAAGTACATTCACACATCATTAAATAATTCCTACTGTTGTATGCAGCTAATTGACAGGAACAACATACCACTGTGATAGAGAAGAAGCAACTGATAGTCGAAGAACATGCTTTGCAAGGAAGATGTTATACACCAGCTGGGAGGCTGAAGTTACCCAACACTGAAAAGTTAGAGGGAATAGTTCATTTGCAGTACGAGAAAATATTATGGTTAGACGTTTGCACGTATGAGTACCATATGCCTGAAGATTGGTATTCCCAGGAGGTGATGGAATGGATGCCACTGGAAAGATTTTAGTGGAATGCCAAAACTGAATGGGTGGAAGCACTCCAATTAAGGCCTAAACTGGTGAGAGATGGCAGAGAAGGATAACATGATCATTTAGCATCAGCACACAACCTGGTTGTTACAATTGACTGAATATTCTTTCACCAGGTAATAACGTCAAAAATATTTGGCCTTTAATCACTGGAGCAATAAAATGTCTTAAACCTTGAAATTATTATTGTGAATACTTGCAAATAAATGCACAACCCACATTTGTTAACTAATGGAGGCATTGCCCCTTTAAAATAAATAAGCTAATTTCTGCATTAAAATAGAACTCAAAGTAATGACAAGCACCTTTGTTAAATATTCTTTCTTTATTAATTCAGATTGTAATATTTATGCTGTAGTTTAACCAACAACACCAAATACTGTCCCCTAAATATTAGTTTTGACTTTCAAATGAATGGGATGAATTACATTCCTTGTTTTGAATCTACAGTCAGGTTTACTGCAAATAATAAACGTAACTTTCAGATTTAATTACTTTTTAGGTTGATCTGTTAATGTAGGTTAACAGAGTTCATACTACATTTGATCCAATGCTTTTCAAAAATTATATTGGAGGTTCAACATACACATTGCATTGCTCGAAGTGTATGTTTTAAAATCTCACCACTATTTTCCTCCCTTGAAGCATCTCTCCTGAAGATTCAAGCTGTGCTCACAATTAATTTAAACCTGCATAGTGAATGCAGCCAGCCTATTTGCCTCGCATAATTGGCTCCAATGTTGCCTTTACCACATATCCATATTACGAGCAGGGATTGATGGATAGAAATAATTTTTCTGTCCTTCCCTGAGCCAGAGCATTGAGGACATTCTGTAACTATCCCTGCTGACATTAATGTATACCACAGTAGCACACCACGTGGCACATTTGTTTACTAAGCCCTTGGAAGAGTTTTGCATTAGTGTTTCATGGTAATGGCTTACATTTAGCTGCGGTTAGAAAATCACATGGATCTGAAAAACGTTGTTCAGTCAGGTTTTGTGGTCCTCATTGCCCAGTGATTGATACTTGACATATGTTGGATGAAGGAAAGATGTGGCTCAGCAATTATATTCCTCAAAGGTGAATTGTCTGCTGACAGATAGGGGATTAAATTAGATAACCCCTGAAAACAGGGGCGAGGATCATGATGGCCGAAACTAGGAGAGGTGTCCTGTATCTTTATTTAAATTCATTTTTGTGGGGTGTGGGATTCACTGGTTAGGCCAGCATTTACTGCCCATCCCAAATTGTCCTTGAGAAGGCGTGAAAATAGGTAAGTCCCCTGGGCCGGATGGGATTTATCCCAGGATTCTCTGGGAAGCTAGGGAGGAGATTGCTGAGCCTTTGGCTTTGATCTTTAAGTCATCTTTGTCGACAGGAATAGTGCCAGAAAACTGGAGGATAGTTAATGTTGTCCCCTTGTTCAAGAAGGGGAGTAGAGACAACCCCGGTAACTATAGACCAGTGAGCCTTACTTCTGTTGTGGCCAAAGTCTTGGAAAGGTTTATAAGAGATAGGATGTATAATCATCTGAAAAGGAAAAATTTGATTAGGGATAGTCAACACGGTTTTGTGAAGGGTAGGTCGTGCCTCACAAACCTTATTGAGTTCTTTAAGAAGGTGACCAAACAGGTAGATGAGGGTAAAACAGTTGATGTGGTGTATATGGATTTCAGTAAAGCGTTTGATAAGGTTCCGCATGGTAGGCTATTGCAGAAAATACGGAGGCATGGGATTCAGGGTGATTTAGCAGTTTGGATCAGAAATTGGCTCGCTGGAAGAAGACAAAGGGTGGTGGTTGATGGGAAATGTTCAGATTGGAGTCCAGTTACTAGTGGTGTACCACAAGGATCTGTTTTGGGGCCACTGCTGTTTGTCATTTTTATAAATGACCTGGAGGAGGGCGTAGAAGGATGGGTGAGTAAATTTGCAGATGACACTAAAGTCGGTGGAGTTGTGGACAGTGCGGAAGGATGTTACAAGTTACAGAGGGACATAGATAAGCTGCAGAGCTGGGCTGAGAGGTGGCAAAGGAGTTTAATGCAGAAAAGTGTGAGGTGATTCATTTTGGAAGGAATAACAGGAAGACAGAGTACTGGGCTAATGGTAAGATTCTTGGTAGTGAGGGTGAGCAGGGAGATCTCGGTGTCCATGTACATATATCCCTGAAAGTTGCCACCCAGGTTGAGAGGGTTGTTAAGAAGACGTACGGTGTGTTAGCTTTTATTGGTAGAGGGATTGAGTTTCGGAGCCATGAGGTCATGTTGCAGCTGTACAAAACTCTGGTGCGGCTGCATTTGGAGTATTGCGTGCATTTCTGGTTGCCGCATTATAGGAAGGATGTGGAAGCATTGGAAAGGGTGCACAGGAGATTTACCAGAATGTTGCCTGGTATGGAGGGAAGGTCTTATGAGGAAAGGCTGAGGGACTTGAGGCTGTTTTCGTTAGAGAGAAGAAAATTAAGAGGTGACTTAATTGAGGCATACAAGATGATCAGAGGATTAGATAGGGTGGACAGTGAGAGCCTTTTTCCTCGGATGGTGATGTCTAGCACGAGGGGACATAGCTTTAAATTGAGGGGAGATAGATATAGGACAGATGTCAGAGGTAGGTTCTTTATGCAGAGAGTAGTAAGGGCGTGGAATGCCCTGCCTGCAACAGTAGTGGACTCGCCAACATTAAGGGCATTCAAATGGTCATTGAATAGACATATGGATGATAAGGGAATAGTGTAGATGGGCTTGAGTGGTTTCACACGTCGGTGCAACATCGAGGGCCGAAGGGCCTGCACTGCGCTGTAATGTTCTATGTTCTAAGGTGTTGGTGAGCTACCTTCCTGAACCGCTGCATTCCCTGTGATGTATATACACCCACTGTGCTATTAAGGAGAGAGTTCCATGATTTTGACCCAGTGAAGGAACAGCGATATTTTTCCAAGTCAGGATGGTGAGTGACTTTGAGGGGAACTTCCAGCTTAGGGTTCCCATATATCTGCTGTCTTTGCCCTGCTAGATGGTAGTGATCATGGGCTTGGAAGGTGCTGCCTAGGGACCGTTGGTGAGTTCTTGCAGTGCATCTTATAGATGGTACATACTACTGCTACTATCCACTCGTTCTGGAGGGAATGAATGCTTATGGAAGGGGTGGTAGTCAAGCAGGCTGTTTCATTCTGGATAATGTCGAGCTTCTTGCATGCTGTTGGAACTGTACTCATCCAAGCAAGTGGGGAGTATTCCATTACACTCTTTACTTGTGCCTTGTAGACGATGGACAGGCTTTGGGGAGTCAGGAGGTGAGTTACTCGTCTTAGGATTCCTAGCCTCTGACCTGCTCTTTTAGCCACAGTATGTATATGGCTAGTCCAGTTCAGTTTCTGGTCAATCGTAACCCCCAAGATGTTGATAGTGGAGGACTCAGTGTTGGCAATGCCGTTGAATCTCAAGGGGCAATGGTTTGATTCTCTTTTATTGGAGATGGTCATTACCTGACTCTTGTGTGGCACGAATGTTACTTGCCATTTGTCAGCCAAAGCCTGAATTAATGACATGGTCTTGCAGCATTTGCACACGGACCTCTTCAGTCTCTGAAGAGTCGCGAATGGGCTGAACATTGTTCAATCGTCAGTGAACATCCCCACATTATGTTGGAAGGAAGGTAATTAATGAAGCAGCTGAAGATTTAAAAAAAATAAATTTAGAGTACTCAATTATTTTTTTCCAATTAAGGGGCAATTTAGGATGGCTAATGCACTTAACCAGCACATCTTTGGGTTGTGGGGATGAAACCCAAGCAGACACGGGGAGAATGTGCAAACTCCACACAGACAGAGACCCGGATCTGGGATCAAACCTGAGTCCTCAGCGCTGTAGGCAGCGCTAACCACTGTGCCACCGTGCTGCCCCAAAGCAGCTGAAGATGGTTGGTCCTAGGACACTACCCTGAGGAACTCCGACAGTGATGTCCTGGGACTGGGACGACTGACCTCCAACGACCACAACCATCTCCCTTTGAGCTAGGTATGGCTCCAACCAGTGGAGAGTTTTCCCCCTGATTCCCACTGACCCAAGTTTTGCCAGAGTTCCTTGATGCCATACTCGGTCCAATGCTGGCTTGATGTCAAGGGCAGTCACTCACCTCTGGCATTCAGCTGTTTTGCCCATGTTTGAACCAAGGCTCTAATGACGTCAGGAGCTGAGTGACTGGCAGAACCCAAACTGAGCTTCTGTTAGCAGGTTATTGCTGAGGAAATGCCACTTGATAGCGCTGTTGATGATCTTTTCCATCACTTTACTGAGGATTGAGATAGACTGATAAGCTGTAATTAGCAGATCCGGATTTGTCCAGGCTTTTTGTGTACCAGACATAGCTGGGAAACTTCCCACTTTGCCAGAGTAGTTGCCATTGTTGGAGCTGTCCTGGAACAACTTGGCTAGATGTGCGGCAAGTGCTGGAGTACAAGTCTTCAGTACTATTGCCAGAATATTGTCAGGGCCCATCGCCTTTGTAGTATCCAGTGAGGTTGTATAAACTTGGTTTGTTCTCACTGGAATGACGGAGGTTGAGGGGCGACCTGATAGAGGTCTACAAAATTATGAGAGGCATAGACAGAGTGGATAGTCAGAGACTTTTTCCCAGGGTAGAAGGGTCAATTACTAGGGGGCATAGGTTTAAGGTGCGAGGGGCAAGTTTTAGAGGAGATGTACGAGGCAAGTTTTTTCCACAGAGGGCGGTGGGTGCCTGGAACTCGTTGCCGGAGGAGGTGGTGGAAGCAGGGACAATAGTGATGTTTAAGGGGCATCTTGACAAATGCATGAATAGGATGGGAATCGAGGGATACGGACCCCGGAAGTGTAGAAGATTTTAGTTTAGACAGGCAGCACGGTCGGCGCAGGCTTGGAGGGCCGAAGGGCCTGTTCCTGTGCTGTACTTTTCTTTGTTCTTTGTTCTTTGCCTTCAGCCATTTCTTGATATCACCGGGGGGGGGGGGGGGGGGGGGGGGGGGAATCAAATTGGCTGAAGACTGACATCTGTGTAGCTGGGATCCTTTGGAGGAGACCTAGATCGATCTTCAACTCGGCACTTCTGACTGGAAATTATTGGAAATATATTTTGCATTGATGTGCTGGGCTCCTCCATCAATGGGGATATTTGTGCAGCCTCCTCCTCCAGTGAGGCCAAATCACGGAATATATTTAAAAAGGAAATAGATAGATTTCTAGACTCCAAATGTGTGAAGGGGCATGGGGGGAGCGCAGGGGTATGATGTTGAGTTAGACGATCAAACATGAGAATGTTTCTATTTGCTTATTTGATTATTGTATGCAATATGGAAAGATTTAACTTGTAGGTTTGGTTTGGAATGTTTGTTTTGTGGTGGCTTTCATTTTCGCACTGTGACCAAGAGGTTGTGATGGTCAGTGCCAGAGGGATGGGGTTTAAGGCTCTTGGAGAATGAGGAATTGGGGTTGTGGTACCTGGTATTGCACTCGGATGTGCAGCATGTTGCAGAGTACACATATCTTACACTCAGCCCACCAGGCACTGCAAGGCAATGACCCCTGGCAAAATTAACAGTCAGACAAAAGTGGATTCATTAAGGAAAGGCAAACAAACTTGTTAAATATAAAAGCAAAGTACTCTGTGGCTGCTGGAAATCTGAAACAAAAAACAAAAAGTCTGAAAAAACTAAGTAGATCAGGCAGGATCTGGTGTGAGAGAAACAGAGTTAACATTTCAGGTTGATGACTTCATGTCTGACCTGATACTCAGACTGTAGTGAAGCTGCTGAGAGTGGGAAGTGAGGCGGGCAGGGGAACCTAACTATATCAGAGGCAAGATGTCAGCTTGCCAATGGTGGGGTGAAAGTTAGGAAGTAAATTGACAGCAAATTAAAGACAGATCTTGGTTCCCAACAGAAAGCAGCTAGAATCTATTTTTAGTGCTTCAGCATATCATGCATACACATAGTCACCAGATTAAATTGTATCTTTGCAATTAAATTGGCAACAAAGGAGAAATACGTGTCTTCCAATACACAACTTGTTGAAGATGATGTGCAGCAGGTCAGGTAAACATCATCGTAGATTTGGAGTGAGTAGAAGCTACTTTTTTTGTACTGTATGGAGAACTTTGTTAGTCTAGGGGAGAGGAGGCTGAGATGTTGCATTGACCTCAGGTGGCAGCTGTCCAGGGAGGTCAGGGGCACAGCTGTCTGAGGGAGGGAGGTCGGATTGTGGGGACCCTGAGAAGGGCTTTGGGGAACGAAGAGGGGAGCTTAATGGTAGAGAGAAGGTCAATCTCTACTGTAGGCAACACAAGCATGAAAGAGGGAAGAAATAGTGTTATTGAGGAAAGGTCAGTGGTGAGGCTGGGAGACTCAAGGATAACCGAGGGCAGGTTAAGGATGATCGGGAGGGTGATGGTGATGGTGAATGGTGATGAGCAGTTTTATGATGCTGGGATGGAAGCTTTAGGTTGGCAGATAGTTGATGGTGAGTGGCTCAAGGGTCACAGAAGGCAGGGCCAGGATATAATGGAGGGAAGGTCATAAGTTTTTTTTTTTAAATTTAGAATACCCAATTCATTTTTCCAATTAAGGGGCAATTTAGCATGGCCAATCCACCTACTCTGCACATCTTTGGGTTGTGGGGGCGAAACCCATGCAGACACGGGGAGAATGTGCAAACTCCACACAGACAGTGACCCAGAGCCGGGATTCGAACCTGGGACCTCGGCGCCGTGAGGCAACAGGGCTAACCCACTGCGCCACCGTGCTGCCCTGGAAGGTCATAAGTGATGGAAGGAAGGTCAATGGCGACTGAGGGATGGAGAAGGCTTGCAGCTTCAGTGATTAAGTGTCGCAGGTGGGGAATCTTTAAATTCTGGAAAAGTCCCAGAGGATGGAAAAACTGACAATGTAACACCATTATTCAAAAAAGGAGGGAGTCAAAAAAACAAGTAACTATAAGCCACGCTTAACTTCTGTCATTGTGAAAATGTTAGAGCCCATTATAAAGGATATAAGAACAGAACATTTAGAAATGTATAATATAATCCCTTCATGAAGGGAAAATCTGCCTGACAAATCTATTAGAATTCTTTGAGGTGGTAACAAGTGGGATAGATGAAGAAGAACCAGTCGATGTAATATACTTGAATTTTCAAGAAGTTGATGATAAAGTACCACACAAAAGGCCACTTAATTAGATAAGAGTCCATGGTATTGTGAGTAGTATATTAGCATGGATAGAGGATTGGCTAATTGATAGAAGACAGAGTTGGGAGAAGAGACGCATTTTCAGGATGGCAGCTAACTAGTGTAGTACCACAGGGATCCATGCTGGGGCTACAAATGCCTACAAATGTATATTAATGACTTGGACGAGGGAAATGAATGCTATTTCCAAGTTTGCAGATGACATAAAAATAAGTGGGAAGGCAAGTGATGCGGATGACACAAAGAGTCTACAGAGGGATATAGACAGGTTAGGTGAGTGGGGAAAATCTTGGCAGATGGAATATAATGCAGGAAAATGTGAAGTTATGCACTTTGGTAGGAAGAATAAATGAGCTGAATATTTTTCAATGGAGAAAAACTGCAGAAAATTGCGGCACAGAGAAATTCGGGATCCTCATGCATTATTCACAAATAGCTAGCATGCAAGTTCAGCAGGTAATTGGGAAGACAAATGGAATGTTCACCTTCATTTCAAAGGGAATGGAGTATAAAAATAGGAAATTCCTGTTAAAACTATACAAGGCACTAGTTAGACCATGCCTGGAATACTGTGAACAGTTTGGTCCCCTTATCTAAGGAAAGACATACTGACATTGGAGGCAATCCAGAGAAATCACAACTCGGTTGATTCCAGGTATGGAGGGATTTTTCTTTTTTTTGGTGCACCGTTCCTGGAGATACTGCAATACCAGGTCGATAGAAGGAAACGGTGAATAGTTTTGGCCTGTACTCATTGGAGTTCAGAAGAATGAAAGATGACCTTATTGAGACATACAGGCTGGGATTCTCCGAGCTTCCGTGGCGAAATCGTGCTCGGCGCGGGGATGGAGAATGGGGCGTTAGACACGCGATCGGGTCCAACGCCTTCCCACGATTCTCCATGGACCAGAGAATCGCCGCCAGTCGCACGAGCGTGGTCAACGCAGCGCCAGACGGGGGCCATTGAAAGGGGCAGTGGCCTTTTTAGTGGCGACCGGCTTGCTGTGTGGGTCAGCCGTTTCGGAGAATCCCGGCCTATATAGGATTTTCAGGGCAGATGCTGAAAGGATGTTCCTTCTTGTAGGAAATTCCAGGACCAGAGAGCATAACCTCAGAGTAAGGAGTTGCACATCTAAGACGGAAATGAGGAAGAATTTCTTCTCTCAGAGAGTAGTGAATCTGTGGAATTTGTTACCGCTGAGCGCTATAGAGGCTGGATCATGAAGTATGTTTAAGGCTGAATAGACAAGTTTTAAAAATAAATTTAGAGTGCCCAATTTTGTTTTTCAATTAAGAGGCAATTTAGTGTGACCAATTCACCTATCCTGCACATCTTTTTGGGTTGTGGTGATGAGACCCATGCAGACACGGGGAGAATGTGCAAACTCCACATGGACAGTGACTCGGGGGCATGATCGAACCCAGGTCCTCAGCACCGTGAGGCACCAGTCTTAACCACTGTGCCACCATGCTGCCCAGACAAATTTTTAATCAGTAAGGGAATCAAGGGTTATGGGTATAAGGCGGGAAAGAGGAGTTGAGGATTACATCAGATTAGTCACAATCTCATTGGATGGCAGAGCAGAGTCGATGGCTGAAAAACCTACTTCTGTTCCTACGTCTTATGATTATGGTCTTACGGACCCAGAGCCTGAAAGGTGGAGTGAACTGCGTGGAAGACAGTGATAGATTTCATGAAAGTATAGACAGATTGGTGGAATGGGTGGACGCACAGCAAATTAAATTTAATGGAATCTAATTGTCCTGATACCATGACCACTTTGGAGGTTCTAACACACAGCAAGTGGTAAGGATCTGTAAAGCACTACCTCAGAGTTTGGTGGAGGTCGCTTCAAAATGAAATTGCATAATCACAGGAAGAGAAGAAGATTTGTTGGGAATAGGACGGGGGAGTGGGACAAGCAAAATTGTTCTTCCAGAGAACCAACGTAGACATGAGGCCAAGTGGCCTCTTTCTGTGTTGTAGCTATGATTCTGTGATTCCTCTAAAGCAGTCCAGCTAGTGGAAGCATTGCTTCAACACATCTATAGCCTGCTCTATCAAATTTAGTGCTGCAGCAAAGCTGTGGTTGAATGCGTGTTGCACAGATGTAAGGGAAGTGCATGGTGACCAGAGTCATCAGTGGATCACCTTGTCACCCAGTAACGACCCTATACTTTGCTGTGTTGACACAAATGCAGCTGGCACAGTGGACCTCCACAGAATTAATGCACAATGATGGCTACCAGGATATTGTGCATTGATTCATTGTGTATGGTCACCAACCAGGAGCACCCTAGGGGAGTGGAATTCCTTTCAGCTTCACTATTGGCAGAGTTGACATGTGGTGCATGCAGAGCGAAATGTCTGCAGTATTTAACATTGAACACCATGGGGGACCCTGCAATCAGAGTAAAGTTACATGCTCGCTCCATCCGTTTCTTTCTGGCAAGAGAGAATGAAATGTAATTAACTCTCTGTCCACCTACTTCTCACCTACATGCTTCCCCCTCAGCAACGAGCACAGCGTTAGTTTTTGTCTGTGCTGACAACACCCATCTCTACCTCACCTCTCCAATTCAATAACTTGCCTGTGCTGAATTACCTGAATTCAACTTGAGCTGCAATTTTGGTGCTTCAACTGGCCTTGATACTCCGAGGCGAGGGAGAAAAATGTTGCTGTTTCTGACTACCATTTGCAAAACCCTTCAGGGAATAGCAAGTCTGATGAGAGCTTGATCAGACTCAGCCATGATATCCTCCATAGTCAAATGTCATGTCAATGCTCATTATCTAGGCTCACATTGGAGAATGGTCACTTAGGTGAGGCACTAGAGGACTGCAGGAGAGGCAAAACATGCAAATGAGTTTACATTTACTTAAGCAAAGATTAAGAATTCCGGAAAACATATAAGGCCTTCAGAATAACTATTGTTTAAAGAGAGCCCATGATAGGTGTTGAAAATTAATGACTGCACTGGGGACAGAACCAAAAAAATCATTAAATCTCTCCATGTTCATTCTGTCGAGAATATATTTACACAGAAATTATTATTGATTTTCTTTGATTAGTTTGTATATACAAAAGAAAACCACGCTGTTTTGAGGAAAATTAATTTCAGAGGCAGGCATTTTCAAGCTGCTTTTGACAAAAATTTATTTTCCTGCTCAGTTTACATGATGCAGTTTATTGATTATCTGGTTGGCCATGTCACTTAGAAAGCAAACTCCACCATAGACCCATTCATAAAATGAAAGACCAGTTGCTCAGGTGAAAAGGTGAAAAAAATAATAAATGGGACATTTCAAGGAATTTTAATGCCCTTACTTTTGGAAACCAATTTAGGAATTGAGTGCTTATGAAGTGTCATGGCACTTTCTTAAATTTTTTGTGGCTCTGATACGTTGTATGTATATTCATCAGTGATGATCATTAAAGTGAGATTTTATATTATGAGTGAGGAGCAGTAATTTATGGAAATGAAATCATTATATGGAAACAGTGGGGTTAAGTTATGGAAGCCACGACATGAGAGATTTCATTCCATAATCCAAATTCCTAATCTGAATACCAATTTGTACAAAAATCACCTTAAAAAGGGCCTCCTGCAGCTAGTGTCTTAGGTCACACAAACCAGGATGATCTCAAGTTCATGGTCCGATTTTTGCTAACTACCTGGGTACCGATAGATGGCGGTGTTGTGGTCATGTGACTGAACTAGTAATCCAGAGGCCCAGTCTAATGCTTTGGGGACTTTGATTCAAATCTCACTTTGGCAGCTGGTGGAATTTAAATTCAGTTAATAAATCTGGAATATAAAAGTTATTCTCAGTAATAGTGACCATGAAACTATCATTGATCGTCATAAAAAGCCATCTGTTTCACTAATGTCCTTTCGAGAAGAAAATCTGCCGCCCTTAACTGGTCTCGCCTACATGTTACTCCAGATCCATAGCAATGTGGTTGGCTCTTAACTGCCCCTTGCATTGGCCTAGCAGGCCAATCTGTTCACAAGCATTTGGGGATGTCAGTGGTGCCCACATCCCATGAAAGATTATAATGCAGCATTCCTGCTTTATGAACTCCCATCCCGATTTACCTCTACAAGAAAATGCGCATAAGTACGGGCAGCACGACAGCACAGGTGGATAGCACTGCGGCTTCACAGTGTTCGATTCCCTGCTGGGTCACTGTCTGTGCAGAGTCTGCACATTGTCCCCGTGTCTGCATGGGTTTTCTCCGGGTGCTCCGGTTTCCTCCCACAGTCCAAAGGTGTGCAGGTTAGGTGGATTGGCCATGATAAATTGCCCTTAGTGACCAAAAAAAGGTTAGGCGGGGTTATTGGATTACGGGGATAAGGTGGAAGTGAGGGATTAAGTGGGTCGGTGCACACTCGATGGGCCGAATGGCCTCCTTCTGCACTGTATCTTCTATGCTCTAAGTAGATATTCGGAGAGAACTGTTGGGTTTGGCTGGAGTAGTGTTGAGCCTCCTACCAGCAATTAATATTTAGGCTTATGTATGAGAAATGATCAAATGGGTGAGGAACTAACTGTGGCCAGCTGACATGAAACTTCCTTCACCAGATTTGTTGAGAAAACTGAGAATTTTGGTTGAAAGGATTATGTTTTTTTTATAAATTTAGAGTGTCCAATCATTTGTTTTCCAATTAAGGGGCAATTTAGTGTGGCTAATGCACCTACCCTGCACATCTTTGGTTGTGGGGGTGAAACCCACGCAGACACGGGGAGAATGTGCAAACTCCACACAGACTGTGACCCGGGACCGGAATCGAACCCGGGTTCTCAGCGCTGTGAGGCAGCAGTGCTAACCACTGCGCCCCCATGCCACCCTTGGCTGGCAGATTCATGAAGAAGCTGCAGAATGATGAGGTTAATTTAGCATTCCAATCAGTGTGTTGCTTGATGGACTCGAGCCACCAACTTGATTCTATAACCCGTACTTCCTTTCATAGAATCCCTACATTGCAGAAGGAGGCCATTCAGCCCATCAAGTTTGCACCGACCCTTTGAATGAGCACTTTACCCATACCCACTCCCCTATCCCAGTAGCCCATAGCCTAACCTAAGCACCCCTGGACACTAACGGGCAATTTAACATGGCCAATCCACCTAACCTTTTTTTTTACAACAGTTAAACTAAGCCTGCCTTCATTTACTATAATTAATCCTCAATGGTGAAGGAATAATCATAACGCACTGAACATAAAATAATCTACATTCAATCTAGCTTAATTAGTTTGTGCAAACTTATAAACACCCTTTTAAACAATCCATTGATATTCTAAAGTTACCAATCCACCTAAGCTGCACAGCTTTGGACTGTGGGAAGAAACCGGAGCAACAAGAAGAAACCCACACAGACATGGGCAGAACGTACAAACTCCACACAGACTGTCACCCAAAGCCGGAATTGAACCCGGGTCCCTGGGGCTGTGAGACAGCACTGCTGACCACTCTGCCGCGTGAAGCTCCCTTCGTGACTGCAAGAAATGTAAATTTCCTCAACAGTATGCATAATGAAATCATGTAAAAAAAGACTACAATCAGTAAATAATATTCAAATTAATTTTAATTTCTATTTTTATGTTCTAAATAATAAAGGAAAAAACATTGAGCTCATGGTATAACCAACAACTCATTTCACACTTTGTGACTCACATCCTTATACCACTGTTTCCTAAACGATTTCCACCCCCATTGATCCTTCCCTTACCCCATTTCTCCCAACACCCAAAAGAAGTTCAACAACTTCAGACCATGAACTCTGTCTTCCATTTTGGATTTTGTCCCCCCCCCAAGAACCAATCTGCACTTTATTTTGATGTTTTTGCTTTCAGGCAGCGTTGACCCTTTTCTGCCATTAACATATTCTACTATTTTGCTTTCAGACAGTGCTGACTTTTATTCTGCTATTAACATCTACTCTGTACCAAAGCTTTAGAGTTTAATACTTTCATTACCAGTCCTTTTGACTTGTGCTCCATGACAGGAGAGATTAAATGACAGTGACCCGGGGTCAGGATTGAACCTGAGACCTCAGCATCATGAGGCAGCAGTGCTAACCACTGCGCCACCATGCCGCCGTGAAAGGATAATGTTACATTGTTTAGAACATAGAACAGTACAGCACAGAACAGGCCCTTCGGCCCTCGATGTTGTGCCAAGCCATGATCACCCTACTCAAACCCACCCTATACCCGTAACCCAACAACCCCCCCCCCCCCCCAACCTTACTTTTTAGGACACTACGGGCAATTTAGCATGGCCAATCCACCTAACCCGCACATCTTTGGACTGTGGGAGGAAACCGGAGCACCCGGAGGAAACCCACGCACACACGGGGAGGATGTGCAGACTCCGCACAGACAGTGTCCCAGCCAGGAATCGAACCTGGGACCCTGGAGCTGTGAAGCATTTATGCTAACCACCATGCTACCGTGCTACCCACCTTCTCGCTGGCAGAATGATAAGGTTAATTTATCATTCCAACCAGTGTGAAGTCACAGTTGAAAAGTATGTTGCTTGGTGTACCAGAGCCACCATATTAATTCTCTAACCTGTACTTCCTTTCATAGAATCCCTACAATGCAGAAGGAGGCCACTCAGCCCATTGAGTTTGCACCAACCCTTTGCCATTTGTCATTTAATCTCTCCTGCACTCCAACCTATCCCTGACCTTCTATTTTTCTCCACTGGCCGCTAACCGTCTTTTACAGCAGCAATAAGCCCCCAAACTATGTTTTGACACCCTAGGCCAGTGCACAATCAATTCCAGCCCTACTTGATCTGAAGTCGCAACACAACTTTTATTTTAAAATAGCCAAGTTGTTGGCTGCCCAATAACTACAGTCACCAGGTTTTTTAAATTTAAGCACAATTCATTTTTATTGTTAACAGTAACTATAACTAAATTGGCAACAAATACATCTGGTTAACTAATATCTAATCTCTAAACCCCCCCCCCCCCCTTTAACTCATCCCACCCTTTACACACACACAACACACACACTAGACAGACAAACAAACACAGAGGGGAAAGGGGGGGGGGGGGAAATAATGCTAAAAGTAAAAGGATAACAGCCTTTGTTTCAGACTGACATCTTCCAGTTAGTTTCTTTCTTCATCTGTAGACAGGGGAGAGAAAGGCGGATTGATCCGAATGCAGCTGCAGCTGTCTGGAGGCTAGGCTGTTGTTCGTTTGCTGCCACCCCTTTGCGTTTGTGACCTGGAGTAAGGAAAGGGGGGATGTAAGATGACCTGTTGCCAGGGCTGGAAAAGGAGAGGGGAGCTCTTCTCTCTTCTGGTGTGCTCTGTGCAGTGTATTTTTTCCCTTGCTGAGGACTATACTGCTAAAAGCTGCATGAGGGAGAGAGCGCGGCAAATTGATCTGAATGAGCAATTTGATGAAGATGTTGAAGAAATGCTTTTGCAGATTGCTGGTGACTTTTTTGTATTGTTGACTATTTCATGATTAATGCTTGAAGGCTGTGTGTTTGTTTGCTGCCACCTCTTTTGCTTCTGTGGCCTGGAGCATGGCATAGGGGGATGTATGATGACCTTCCAGCACCGGAGAAGGGGAAGGGATGCTCTTTCTCTCTTCTGCCGTGCTCTGCGTCGGTGTCATTGTCAGGTATGACTTTCCACTGTTGCTAGTCTACTGTTGGGAGCTGCGGGGGTTGGGGGGAGGGGGCAGTGAGAGAGAGGTGGATTTATCCGAATGAGCAACTTGATGAACGTATAGAAGAAATGTGTTTGCAAATTTCTGATTACATTATTGTACCGGTGACTGTTTCATATTTAATGACTGGAAGCCACGTGTTTGTTTGCTGCCGCTTCTTTTGCTTCTGTGGGGTGGAGCAAGGAAAGGGAGGATGCATGATGTCCTGCTGCCAGTGCTGGAGAAGGGGACGGAATGGTATTTCTCTCTTCTGGTGTGCTCTGCATCGGTGTGACTTTCCAGTGTGATTTTCCATTGTTGAGACTCTACTGCTGGGTGTTGCAGGAGGGGGAGTGAGAGTCGGCTTGATTCAAATGAGCAACTTGATAAACGTGTTGAAGAAATGCTCTTGCAGATTGCTGCTGACTTTATTGTACTGTTGACTGTTTATTTGTTATTCTTTGTATAAATGAACTGTTGAGGTTTTGTGTTTGTACTGATATTCTGAAGTGAAAGGGTACTTGTGTGTGTATGGCACAGTGCCTTTTCCTTGTTGATAAATGGTTTGTGTGATTTATGGACTGTTACGTAGCTTGTTTTCATCTTTTTGTATAAAGGTAATGTTCACTATTTAATAAACAAAATATTCTCAAATGGCTTCTCGTGGGTGCACGTGCCATGTCTCAGACAATGATTATTGCATCGCATTTCAATCAAACTTTGAAGCCTAAACAGTTTGTCTGAACTTTAGAAATGTCAGCACCATAGATGCAACAGCTAACAATAAAATACTCCTCGTGACTATAGGGTGAGTGTGTGGATCAGGGGAGAGCATGTAAGCATGGTCTCCCTAATGTTCCCAGAAGGGGTCTGGGGTCTAGAGGCTCCTGATGTGGCAGGAGGTGAGGTTCTCCAGCACAACTGGCTCGGTGGATGACATTCTGAGAGAAGACGGGAAACGTAAGGGTGGCGAAGGCTTGGTGGATTTGAGGGACCCGGGATGGAGGCCCTAACTGATTATCGGTTTCTCTCCTTTTCCAGTTCCTTACAGATATAACAATATGGCTGATTATGTTGGTCCCGCAGAGGCTGCCTTTGTGGTCCTGGTGGAAGCCCAGGCAGCCAGACGCTGGAGAAGGGAGCAGCATTGATGCAGGCTGGAGATGGCACCCCATGTGCAGGGGACCACCGCAGACCTGAAGACCCAGCTGCCCATCAAGCCAAGGAGGAACCCAGAGGATGATGCCAGCGACGGCCCAAGGTGTTTAGGCATTGTTGGTGTTTCGAGGAGATGACGAACAGCATGTGAAGCAGGGGACTCCATCTGAACAAATAGACAGTGCGGCAGCTATGCCACATCCTCGCGGACTTGGCATCCTGTGGAGGAGGAGTACACAGGCTCCTGGTGGCCATGAAGGTCACCGCAGCCCTGAACCTTTATGCAACCACCTGGGACTTGTGCAGCATTTCCCAATCTACTGCCCACAAGTGAGGTCATGGAAGCCCTTTGTGCCCAGGCAGCTGACTATATCAACTTTGAGCAGCACCAAGTCCACCAGGATGCCCGGGGCTTCAAGATTCTCCACCATCACCAGGATGCCCCAAGTCCAGGGGTAATGATGGCACGCATGTGGCCTTGCATGCACCAGGGCATCAGAGCATGCCCTTCATTAAAAATTGCCCGTAGTGTCCTAATAAAAGTAAGGTTAAGGGGGGGTTGTTGGGTTACGGGTATAGGGTGGATACGTGGGTTTGAGTAGGGTGATCATGGCTCGGCACAACATTGAGGGCCGAAGGGCCTGTTCTGTGCTGTACTGTTCTATGTTCTATGTTCACTTCCTGAACGTTGCATTCATGTACACCCACCAACTCCAGATCATGCACGTATGTGCGCGCTTCTCATAAAGCGTGCATGACTGCTACGTCCTGGGACACTCGGAGATTGCCAGAGTCTTTGAGGACCAGCCCAGGGTGACGGGTTGGCTGTTGGGGGATAAGGGACACCAGTGACGTCCTGGCTGATGGCACCAGTGTGGAGGCCAGAGACTGAGACGGAGATCCAATATATCAAAGCCTATGTTGCCACCTGTGCTGTCATTGAGCGATGCATCGCACTGCTCAAAATGCAGTTCCAATAGCTGAACTGCTCTGATGGTGCACTGTAGTACCCCCCTGCCCCAGCACCCGCCACAAGGGTCTCCTGCTTTCTGGTGGTCTGCTCTGCCCTCCACATCCTGGAGCAGATGCAGGGCAATATGCTGGAGGCAGAGGAGAAGGGATATGCGGCCTTGTCTGAGAAGGAGGAGTTGACCAGGAAGGATCAGTGGACGGATCCGGGGAGAAGCCGCAGGAGGAACCAAAGGAGGAGCCAGAGGATAGAGGACAGGCGGCAGCAAGGGTCCAGCATGCCTTGAGGACCAAGGAGGCCCTCATCCTCACCCGCTTCACATAGGATGAGGCTTTGTCCGTCAGTTCACACCCTCCCCCCCCCATTCTCCTCCTTCCCTCAATTCACATCCTTCCCCCCACCATTGCCCTCCTTCCCACCCCCCACCCCTCCCTCCCCGACTACCTTGCTCCAAACACTCAGGGCCTGTGAAACATCATCCCAGGGTGATAACCCTGTGTTGGCACTGTCAGTGGGTCAATATACAAGGCAGGAGAGTGATGATAACTTGAGGTAAGGTAATCTCTGGTGCTCCTCAGTTTATGCCAAAGTCTGACTGCTGTCTTTCTGCTGACAGCGTGCTCACACATCCTCTGAACAGGGTCTGCATTGTAGGCTTTTCATCTTGGACCATTGTGCTCGGGGGGTGGGGGCTGGGGGGACTGAAGGGCAATGGGGGTAGGGATGGGGGTGCAGGCAGGCCTGCTGTGAAGATTAACATGGCAGAGGCTTCACATGTATCAGGTAGTAGTGAACATTGGACAATTTCATTTCCCCTAGCTACAGAGAGTACCCCCTGATCCCACCCTCCATTGCCCATCAGTGATCCTCTCTCTTCATGATCTTTTGTGGTCTACTGCTATGTCTAGATGTGTACCCAGAATGCACATCAGGGGCGGAGTCCACCCGCTACGTTCCACGCCCTGTGGCCTTTGATGCCCTTGGCGGACGCCCTCTGGAGGATCTGGAGCCGGAGAGCCCGGATGACTTACCAGGGTCACAGGCATCGCCATGCCACCCTGTTCGGCCGCTGCCCTTGAGGTGCGTCGGTGTCAGGAGGGGGGGATTCAGAACAACTGGAGACCACTGTCGTCTCCTTGGTGACAGGCCCCGGGTTGGCCTCCAGCGCTTCCTCCTCCATAATGGTGCCAATAGGGCCCTGGGAGTCTCTATGGGACTGAGGGGCAACTGGAGCTAGTCCTGGCCCTCATGGTTGTCTGCACACTGGTGCCAATACCCTTAGCAATGCTCTTCAGTGACTGGTCCATGCTCTGCAATGCCCCAGCAATGTCCACCTGTAATAATAATAATCGCTTATTGTCACAAGTAGGCTTCAATAAAGTAACTGTGAAAAGCCCCTAGTCGCCACATTCCGCCTGTTAGGGGAGGCCGGTACGGGAATTGAACCCACGCTGCTGGCATTGTTCTGCATTGCAAGCCAGCTATTTAGCCCACTGTGCTAAACAAGCCCCTGGGACACGTCCCTCAATGACTGAGATATGCTCTGCAGTGCCTTGGCAATGTCCATCTGTGAATGGGACATGTTCCTCAGCGACCGGGACTTGGTGTTGTGGTGGTCAGCCATGGATGTCACAAACTGAGCCATCCCTTGGATAACACCACTCAAGATGCTGACCTCATGTTCTAGGCTTTCCACTGCAGTCACCACCATTGAAATCTTGGCCTCGGTGCCACGCATTGTTGGCATCATCTCCTGCATCCTTTGAGACCCCTCCAATTGGTTATAGACTCACTGGAATGTTGCTGACATCCCCTCCTGAATCTCATGGCTGTGTCCTAGCATCTGCATCAGCTCTGTGATAACCTGGTCCAGAGGCATCTGACTGAGACTCAGCAGAGTCCTGGGATCCAGCAGACTTCCCATTGCTGACTCTCTTGGATGTTCAGGTCACCACCTGATGTGCCTCAGCATTTGTGTGGTGCTCAACAGATTGTGCCCAGAAGCCTGTCTACTAAGGTTGCCCACTGAGGTGTGAGTCTCTGCGGTAGTGGAAGGTGCCAATGATAGGTGTGATGCCTCGATGGTGGTCTCCTCGGAGCACTCCTCCGAGGCGTTCTCTTGGGTGGCAGGGGGTAATGACTGGATGGCCCTACCCCATCAGTTGGAGATCATGCGAGAGAATGGACATATGGTCAGTGACAGCGAAGGATCATTTTGTCTGACATGAATAATTCACTTGAGATATGTGGGTGAAGGGCAGTGGTTCCTCACCTCTGCAGTGCAGGCCAACCTCGCTGTCGGTGACTGCTTTCTCCTCGGTCAAGCCTGTGATCTCTAGGGATCAATCCTCATAGCAGAAGAGGACTCAGATTTTGCATGTTTCGTCACCCTAACTGGACATGAAAGGGTTGTGCTGGTGGGTGCCAGGGGTTGCTGAGGAAGATGCACAAAGACCGGATGTGGGGATGGGTGCGAGACGGCAGTCAGTGGTTTGTGGAGGGGAAGGTGGGGGTTGGGATGTTGAGGGGTGGCAGGCAGAACTCATGCAGGGAAGAGGTTGTTACTTATCCTTGCAACTCGTTGGAGGTCATTGGTCTTCTTCCGACATTGGTACTGGTCCTCCTGGTCATGCTGCCCGCACTGACAGCCGCTGCCACTGCCTCCCAGGCAGTATTGGTGACCCTGCTGCTGGTCCTCCCACCCCCTTGGGGGAACAGGATGTCCCATCTCACATCTACAGCGTGGAAAAACTTGGCCAGGTCGGCATCCCCAAAGCGTTGAGCAGGTCTGCGGCTGCCATGCTTGTGTGTTGACTGGGAGTGAGTGGTGAGGATGTGTTTAAAATCTCTCCCTTGTTAGCGTTGAGATGCTGAGGCACGAGTCTGATGCTGAGACAGGAAGCAATGGCGAGATACTGGCGGGGGCGAATTTTCAGCCCAAGTGCCGTTAAATATGGGCCTCAATCTTGCCAACACAGCCATCGCGAAACACCCCGTCAATCGCACTCAAAATGACATTTAGAAATGTTTCCGTTAAATCGCACCCTACATCAATGAATTTGGCACATTGTATTTGTCTAGTATTGGCTTGTATGTAAATATTAATGGTGTAGGCTAACATTCTGTACATCAATGCTGATTATTTCTTGCGAGAACAATTTGTCCTATTTGCTGCAGCAATGGTCCAAGTCCTACTCTTGATCCTGGATGAAGAACTGAAAAGGGAAGCCAGAGTTCCCACTTATGTTCAGTATCCAGGAACCCTTTGCTGGAAAGAGTGTATGTATAGAAATTTGGTGATATTGGGATTAAATTAAAATGGAATACCTCCTCCTCCCCATGCCATCCCCCTTACCCAAATGTGGTCAAAACACGTGCCACTGTCTGCCAGACACTTAATGAATGACCGTCAATTACAACATATCTAACTGCATTTGTGGAAATGGGTTGAAGTTAGGAACCAGAATAGGCCATTCAGTCCCTCAAGCCTGTTCCACCATCCAATTAGCTCATGGCTGATCCGCCCTTAACTCCATGTCTTAACTCCTTGACTTTGTAACCTTTAATATGCTTACCTAATAAAAATCTAGCAATCACAGTTTGAAATTTTCAATTGGCCCAGCCTCAACAATGTTTTGAAAGAAGTGAGTTCCACATTTCTACGATGTGTGAAGAAGTGCTTTCTGAACTCACACCTGAACAGCCTAGCTCTATTTATGCCCCCTTGTTCTGAATTTGCCAACCAGAGGAAATCATTTCTCCCTACCTGTTCTATCAATGCCTTCAATCACATCATCCACCTCAGTTAGATCACGCCTTCATTTTCATGCACAACGGAATACAATTCTAATCGATGCATTTCAAACTGACCCCGCCTGCCTACAACCGGTTTTAAGGGAGGCAGATTTGGGGCACTGTACACTGATCCCTTGTCAAAAAGTGGGGCGCGATTCTCCGCACTCACGACGGGGCGGAGAATAGCGGGCGGCGCAAATTTTTATGGCGACGCTGGTCCGACGCCCTCCCGCTATTCTCCCCCCCCCCCCCCCCCCCACGCCCGCCCCCCGACACAAATCGCTGCTCGCCGTTTTTTTACGGCGAGCAGCGATTCTCTCCTGGCCGATGGGCCGATTTCCAAGGCCTTTACGGCCGTTTTCACGAATTTTAATACACCTGCTATACAAGTTCGTGAAAACGACGGCAAAGTGCCGTTCTGCACAACCATGCCACCGAGTGCCAAGGGTGGCATGGGCCCCCGATCGGTGGGCCCGATCGCGGGCAGCGGGTCCGATTCCCGCGCACTCTTTCTCCCTCCGCCGCCCTGCAGGATAAGTCCGCGGGGCGGCTGAGGGGCATTACGGACCGCGCATGCGTGGGTCTGACGCATATGCACGGATGACGTCATCCGCGCATGCGCGGGTTGGAGTCGTCCAATCCGCGCATGCGCGGCTGATGTCATCATATGCGTCAGCCGTCGCTAACTTTGGCGCGCGGGCTTACCGAAATTCGTTAAGCCCGCGATGCCGTAGTTCACGGGGCCGCGATGCTAGCCCCGACCGGGGAGCAGAATCGGGTCCCGGGAGGGGGCGCGGAGGCTGCCGTGAAACACGTCCTTTTCGTGGCAGCCTTCACGACTCTCCGCCTTTGCGGAGAATCGCGCCCTGGGTTTGTCATAAACATTTTCTAAGGAAACTGCCTGCCTGCACTTTAACTGATGTTTTTATATTTAATTTTGTTTTTGGTCATCTGGCCTAATATTTCCTTAGGAGGCTCAGAATCTAGTTTTCTTTGTTTTTATAAATTTAGAGTACTCAGTTCATTTTTTTTTCCAATTAAGGAAAAATTTACCGAGCTTGCACATCTTTTGGGTTGTGGGGCGAAACCCACACAAACATGGGGAGAATGTGCAAACTCCACACGGACAGTGACCCAGAGCTGGGATTGAACCTGGGAACTCGGCGCTGTGAGGCCGCAGTGCTAATCCACTGCACCACCATGCTGCCCCAGAATCTAATTTTCTGCTGTAATACTCATATAAAGAATCTTGAAATATTTTATTACATCAAAGATGCTATATACATGCAAATTGTTGTTGTTGCTTCCCTGGACTTCAGGTAAAAGGACCAGAACAGACAGATCCATAAGGTACGTGTAAAAGACAGTTACAATGAAATGGGATGAAAACAAATGGATTGAGGTGGGGTAGAGCTAATCATCTGAAGTTGTTGAATTCGATGTTGAGACCGGAAGGCTGCAGCATGCCTAACCGGAAGATGAGATGTTGTTCCTCCAGTTTGCGTTGAGCTTCACTGGAATATTGCAGAAGGCCAAGGACAGACATGTAGGCATGGGAGCAGAGTCTTGTGCTAAAATGGCAAGCAACGGGAAGGTCAGGGTCCTGAATGTGCACAGACCGAAGATGCTCAGCAAAGCGATCACCCAGTCTGCGTTTGTCTCTCCGATATAGGGGAGGCCACATTGGGAGCAGCGAATGCAGTAGACCAAATTGGAAGAGATGCAAGTGAAACGCTGCTTAACCTGGATTTAGTGTTTTGGGCCTGGGATGGTAAACATGGAAGAGGTAAAGGGTCAGGTGTTACACCTTCTGTGATTGCATTGGAAGGTGCCATGGGTGATTGGAGAGGTACTGGATATGGCGGAAGAGTGGACTAGATTATCTTGGAGGGAACGGGCTCTGCGGAATGCTGACAGAGGGAGTGAAGGGAAGATGTGTTTGATGGTGGCATCAAAGTTGGCGAAATTGACGGAGGTTTATGCTTTACATACGGAGGCTGGTGGGGTGAAACTGGCTTTTCTTTCCATCTGTGTATTTACATTTCATTTTGATTAAAACTTCCAGAAACAGGACAAGGTGTGGAATAAGAAATATGATTTTGTAAGATTGTAAGGAATAGGGGCAGAAAAATAGGCTATTTGACCCGTCAAGAATGCTCCGCTATTCAATACGTTCATTCGACTGTGGTATCAAATCTACCTACTTGCCTGTCCCCATAGCCCTCGATTCCAGTGTAGATCAAAAATCTGTCCAACACAACGTTAAGGATATTTAATAACTCATTCTCCACTGCTCTAAGTAGAAGAGAATTTCTTTACATGTTTTTTTCCAATTAAGCGGCAATTTAGCAGGGCAGGTGCTCATGGTGAAGACCATGGCGAAGGCAGAAGAAAAAGAATGCCCCCACGGCACAGGCCTGCCCGCCGATCGGTGGGCCCCAATCACGGGCCAGGCCACCGTGGGGGCACCCCCTGGAGTCAGATCAACCCGCGCGCCCCCCAGGACCCCGGCGCCCGCTGGCACCGCCAATCCCGCCGGTCAGGTAGGTGGTTTAATCCACGCCGGCTGGAGAGAGCTGTCAGCGGCGGGATTTCGGCCCATCGCGGGCCGGAGAATCTCCATGGGGGGCCCGCCGACCAGCGTGGCGCGATTCCCACCCCCGCCGAATCTCGGGGGCGGAGAATTCGGGACACGGCGGGGGCGGGATTGACGCTGGCCCCGGGTGATTCTCTGACCCGGCGGGGGGGTCGGAGAATCCCGCCTGTGATTTCAATACAGAAGGACTCAGAGCTTTCACTATGAAAGACTGGTTTCATAGAATCCCTCCAGTGCAGAAGGGGGCCATTTGGCCCATCGAGTCTGCACTGGCCCTTGCTCCGATAGAGCACGCTACCCAATTCCCCCGCCCTTCTCTCCGTAACCTCATCTTACCTTTTTTGGGCAATATTAGCTTGGCCAATCCACCTAACCTGCACACCTTTGGACTGTGGGAGGAAACTGGAGTACCTGGAGGAAACCCACACAGACACGGGGAGAAAGTGCAAACTCTACAAGTTGGAATTGAACCCAGGTACCTGGAGCTGTGCGAAAGCAATGCTAACTACTGTGCCACCGTGCCGCCCCTTCGACTACTGAAAAACACAAGATCAAACAATGGAACAAATACTTCCAAGATATTCTGAACAGTCCAAACCATAAGAAAAGTTGAATATTTCAAATATCAAAATTTAAGGGTAAAATGGAAGCTTCAAAATTTGGTTTTGCAGTAGTTCACACTACCAAATCCATGAGTCTTGAAAAGGGTGACCTATCCACTTCTGGGGTGGTCCACCTTTGGGCATTAGCGTGGTGTGCCACTGGGGCATCACAATCATACAAATTGAACAGATTGTGATGCCACCTAGTGTCTCATACTAAATTGGCTCCTGACCTGCCATTTTTGACAACACAGATCCTCCCTTAAAAACTGCCAGATGTACAAAAAACTCCCCAGTAGAAATCTCTGAAGGGATCAGTTTGAAACTTTCAGTCGAGGCCTTTGACTTTCTTTCGCTGCTGTGATGTTGGAAGAGTTCTGAAAAGTCAGAAGGAATGGTGCTGGGTTTTTCTGAGCAGTTCAGTGTGGTTTGAAAGCCTGTCAGCAGAAGGCTTGCTGGCACTAATAGGGGATACAGTTCAAGTCCTTATCAAGTTGCAGCACAACAGGGAGATGGAGACCAGCAGGGTCTAATAAGTTCTGGGCAGAGGAAGGAGGGAGTGGAGAACTATCAGTAGAGGTCCATGTCCACCAAGGGTTTTTAGAGATTGCTTCTCCAACCTCAACCTCATCCACAAGCAGTGGTTTAGGTGGTTACAATTCACCAAGGAGATGGCCACTAAGCTGTGCACCTCCTGCAATCAATCTTGCTGCCACAGCAGGGCACGAGCATTGTTGCCAATTTACATCAAGATCACCATTGCCCTTAATTCCTGTGCCAGTGGATCTCCCAGGCTGGAGCCATTGACATTGCCAACATATCATGGTTTGGCATACATCATTGCATCAGGGGGATAACAGAGGTCCTGCGTGCCGGGTCAGGGAGTTTCATAGTCTTCCCTCTAATGAGAGAGAAGCAGTAGCCATCCCAAGCATGTGGTCTTGCTGGGGTAGCAGGAACCCAGTGTTACAGAGAGCCATTGAATGCCTCCAAATGGCTCTGTGGGTGCCACATATCAACGATACTGCAGCCGCAAGGGGAACCACTCCCTTAATGTGCAATCAGTGTGCGACCATGCACAAAGCATCATGTTGGTGAATGCCCACTATCCTGGCAGCAGCCATGAGACCTCACTGATCCAGACAGGCTGTTGGTGAGCCGTGCTGCAAACTCTGCTTCCCCTAAATCTTTTCCACATCACCATTGCTCCACAACTTCCCATCTCTCCATCGCTCCACAATAGACTATCACAGCATCCTCTCAGCCAAAACTAACAACTTCTTCCCCGCTGTTACCAGACTCCTAAACGACCCTCTTGTGGACTGACCTCATTAACACTATACCCCTGTATGCTTCACCCGATGCCAGTGTTATGTAGTTACATTGTGTACCTTGTGTTGCCCTATTGTGTATTTCTTTTATTTCCTTTTCTTTTCATGTACTCATGATCTGTTGAGCTGCTCGCAGAAAAATACTTTTCATTGTACCTTGGTACATGCGGCAATAAACAAAATTCAAATTCAAAAGAAATGACACCCCCAAAATACACTTCCAAACAACTATATCCAACCACAATTTCAATAATACGTACAATACTAAAATACTCACCCTGGTGATTTCCCATAGAGCCTGCCTTGCGAGGCCTCGGCCTGGCTTTGTGATCCTTACTGTGCTATCCCAGTGACTTCACAGGGCTGCAGGGCTGCTGGAAGGCTGTCGGCTTTCACTGGCGGTGGCTGCAGATGGCCTTGCAGGATGTCTTTGAGCAGCTCTGCATCTTATGGAGCTGATTTCAGACAGAATAATCTCGGCATGGATGCCTTGGATGGCTGATAGACAATAGCAAGGGCACTGGCAGAGTGGCAGTGGTGAAAACAGGAATGTTGTCTCCCTGAGAGAGGGTAGCAGACTCCTGTACCACAAAGCCACAGATAGCCTCCTGGGCAGATGCTTCAGCAATCCTAGTAACCGGATAGAAAGTATATTGCTGGACGGCTGTGAGACCGTGCAAGCCCCTTTAAGTACTGGCATGCCCGGCCATGAAGGCAGCAAGCAGTCTGGGCCTCCATGGCACCAAGCTGGCTTGCATGGCAATAAACATGGAATCTCATGACCACAATTCTGAGCTTCCACTGCAGCACCGAGACACTGGTTGGCTTCTTTCTGTGCCGCAATGAAATCTGAGACACCATTGTGGCCATGTGCAAGGTGTTTTCATGGAGCTGACCACTATTTTCATGCTGGAAAGGATGAGCTGCGGGCTCACTGTGAAGCCCTGTGCCAACTTGTTGTCAGACTCCTCCATGGTCCTGGAGAGTGATAACTCTGTTGAGCTAAGCCTGCCAATACGTAAAGTATCCCAGTGTGTATGCTCACTTGTGCCATCATGTACAACACTTCATTAAAGTCTGCAACCTCACCCTCCGGTGTGCTGGAACATGTGCTATCCTCTCCCTCTGGTCTGGCCACAGCTTACTCATGCCCAGTGACTCAGCACGTACATATCCTTTATCCTCTAAATAACTTCACAGGACCAGTATCTGATCTGGTGGCTGCAAGTTTCAAATCAAATGACGATGCTCCTTCATCAGACATCTACTGTTGCTCACGCCATTCATTGGCCAAGCAGCAATTCTTGGGTATCTGAAATCAAAAATGAGGAAGAGGGAGTTGGGCTGAGGGCAGGGGCAATGTGTGGAAAACAAGAGCCCTGTGGATACATCATCTGCAGCTTGCACTCCAGGCTGGATAGCAGGGCAAGAGTAAAGTGGGATTTGAGGTGCATGTTATGTAAGGCCCCAGTCACTGCAGGCCCTATAATTTACAGTACTCTTTCATCTGGGGTACAGTGGTGCCTGTCCCCTACTGATTCTCTTATGCTGACTCTTCTTAAGTGCGACCTTGCCCTGGAAGAGAGGGGGAGGAATATCAACAAGTTGTTTCACAACTGAACAGGTAGAAGAATAAGGAATCTGCAAGACATGGGTATGGAGCTCACAGCATTGCTAAGTATATGACGGTGAGGTAGAATATCTGAATGTTCTGCTTGTTGATGGCTGTGTGATGGGAGTGTGGTGCATTAAGCGGTGAGAGGTTGATGGTCCAAAGATTTGGTGCTAAACCCCTCACTATTTCAACTATGTCTAAGCTGTAGGTGATTTCATTGTGTTCTATGAATCCTCTTATAACTGAAGAGTCTGATGCAGGATCGGTAGCATTGGTAGTTCGTTGGTGCTTGGAAAAATTCTACAGCTCCTCCACATTTGACTTTCCTCTGGGCATGTCAGATGCTATGAGTTTGGCACAGATGGCCCTGGAAACATGGTGAACTAAATTTCATTGCTTGCCCCTTGTAGGCCGGTCAGGTACAATGTGTTCCCAGGAGAGGTAGTCTGCAATGCAGAGGTTTGTGAGGCTCTTTTTTCGGGTGTCTTTGAATCATTTGTACTGACCACTTTGATGTCATTTGACTTGACACAATTCCCAATAGATGATCTGCTAGAAGATACTGTACTCACTCATGCAGGAGACATGTCCTGCCCATCTAAGTTGAATTTTCTGGAGGGTGGTCTCCATAATGTTGAGCCCAGCATGATGAAGGAAATCTCCTGATGGACTTCAGGTGTATTTGATGTAAGAGTTCCAGAGCTTTGATGTAGCTCCTCTTGAGATTCAGGAGACTATTGCCATGAACGGTTATGTCCCGTGCAGAGGATAGATGGCTTTCAAAGATGTGTTCATTAACCGTGGCCACTGGTGTGGGGTCTTTGAAGTTACCCAACATTGCAGCCAGGTCCTCAGGGTCAGATTATTTTGATTAACCTTGGTGGCTACCTGCTCCAAGTCTCTTCACAGCATGTGCCTAAAGCAGGCATTGTCAAACTCAGGGGTGCGACCCGCGGGTGGGTTGCGGGCGGGTGTCAGGAGGTTCACAGAGCCGTCCGTCACGGCGCTGCCGATTGCGCAAATCCGCACGCAACAGCCGCAGTAGCCAGCTTTTAATAATGCCGGCTGCAAGCGGCCTTCAAAATGGGCAGGAACAGATTTTTAAAAATCGGCCGCACTGCGCATGCGTGCCCAATCATCGGTGCGCATGCGCAAATCAGGCACGCATTCGCTGTGCAGCCGCATTATTTTTTATATGGCCGCAGCCTTTTTTTTTTCAAGTTCGGGGGGCCAAAGGGACCAAAGGGACAATGGGACCATTAGGATCAAAGGGACCAAAAACCATTTCCTCCATTTTTGTCAGCAACAAACAAGGTAAGAGAAAATGGTGGGTCGCGCAGGTCGGCCGGCGTGGGCCCAAAGGTCGGCCAGCATGGGTCGCGAAGGTTGCCCAGTGTGGGTCGCAAAGGTCGGCTGGCGTGGGTCCCGAAGGTTAGCCGGTTGGTAAAAATGGGTCCCCGGAAAAAACGTTTGAAGAACACTGGCCTAAAGGGCCTCCTGTGACAATCTCTCTCCTGCTTTCCAGGTGATCTAAAAGCCCTCTCTCTGGCCAGCTGCCCCATTAGTAGTCTTATTCCTTCCCTGAAAACCTTTGGAGACAGTTCCTCCAGCTGCTGCTTCCTGAATAGACTTTCTCTTTAAGAGATGTGTTGGTGGGCTTCCTGCATCAACTCATCAAGTGCAGATAATCATGCATTACAATCCCGTGCCCATTAATGGACCTTATTACATTTTTAACCAAGAGTCATTTGAATTCCATGAGGCCGGGAAAGCTATACATAAGTTAGACTGAAAGGCCAGTGGAGTTGACAAAATAGTTGCTGCACATCCCAGGAAACATATCTAGCATGAATAGGATTAGTAAATCCGGAGACAAGAGAATGTCTGAAGAACAGACAGGATTTTAAAACGGAAGACTGTGCAACAATAGGTCATTTGTACTACATAATATCGTTCTGAAAGTTATGAATAAACAAGATGACAGTTTCATAATGAAGTTCATTGATTTTAAATTGGCCTTTGATAGCCAAGATAGAGTTACACTGACAAATTGTATAATGTTACAGATTTTTCACAAGTACACAATCATCATTAAGGAACTCCATGATGAAATGGAATGTTGTGTTAAAGTGGAACATGGAACAATGGAATGGTTCATGACAAAGAACAATGTATGACAAGGATGTTCGTGCTGCTCTTGCTATCAGGAATACCAGTCTAACTGAATGCATACAAGGCAGTAGGAGGATAAATAGTGGGTTCAGTTGGAAAAGATAGGGAACACTTGACTTCATCGCATTAGAGGTAGAAATGGAAGACGAAGTGCAAAGGTAAACATAGTCAATACATTTGGGCAAAAAGGCCAGACACAATAAAAAAAGATCATACCTAGTTAATAAAAAAGTAAAATACTTCAAATACTGGAACAACTCAGTTCAGTCCATAAATGTGACCCCAAGATTCTGGTAGTTTGTCATTTTAATTCTCCACCTTGCTCTAATGCTGATCTCCCTGCCTTTGGCCTCCTGCGGTGACCTAGCGAAGCTCAACAGAAGCTCAAGGAACAACACCTCGGTATATAATTAGTCACTTTACAGCCTTTCAGACTTAACATTGAGTTCAACAATTTCACGTTGTAATTTCTTCCGATACTTTGCTTTATACTTGCACATTTTGATTTTAGTCTGGTTTTTCTATTCTTTTTGCTTTCGGCAGTGGTTGTTCATTATTTTGCCATTCATGCCTCCTCTAGACACATCCTTGATTTCTTTATTTTCCTCATTACCATTCTCTTTAGTCATTTGACCTCCATCCTATTACAGACCTTTCCATTTGTTCTTTCCCCACTCCACCCTCCCCCTTTTCACTTGCTTAAAATCTATTGCATTTCTCACCTTTTCTAGTTCGATGAAAGGTCATCTATTTGAAATGTTAGCTCCCCATTTTTCTCACTCCACAGATGCTGCCAGACCTGCTGAGTATTTCCAGCAATTTCTGTTTTTTTAGAGTATCCAATTATATTTTTCTCCAATTAAGAATTTTGAGTGGCCAATCCACCTACCCTGCACATCTTTGGGTTGTGGGGGTGAGACCCAAGCAGACACGGGGAGAATGTGCAAACTCCACACGGACAGTGACCTGGGGCCGGATCAAACCTGGGACCTCGTCGCCGTGAAGCAGCGGTGTGAACCACTGCATCACCGTGCCACCCCTCTATTTCATACTAGTTAATGGTATGGTAAAGCTCAAGGACGAAACACTGCAAAATATAATTCCCTCCATTGAGGTTAGAAGTGCAATTTGTGGCAACATTAAAAATGGACGGAGGCTGGTAGTTGCAGTTAGCAAAGCAGCTAAGGTGTTTGACAAACTAAGTAACTAACTGAGAAAAACTCAGCTGTCCCTCAAAATAAAGATCAGACTGTACAGCAGAAATCTACATTTAAAACTGGCAAAAGGTGAAGGCTGTTAGGAAAAAAATGTAACACTTTTAACGTCTAATATCTTCACAAGATATTCAGTTGGACAGGGAAGGTAGTGAGAGATGGGAAAAGACATTACCCAATAGATTAACAGCAAAGTAAAGGCTGGGTAAGTCATGTGTTAAGAAATGTGTTAAGGGATGTAGAGGAAAGGATGGCGAAGATGATCCTGGAAAAGAGCGAAAGTAACAGGGTAGTTGTTATGGGAGACTTTAACTTTCCAAATGTTGACTGGAAAAGATATAGTTCGAGTACATTAGATGGGTCGTTCTTTGTACAATGTGTGCAGGAGGGTTTCTTGACACAATATGTTGACAGGCCAACAAGAGGCGAGGCCACATTGGATTTGGTTTTGGGTAATGAACCAAGCCAGGTGTTAGATCTGGAGGTAGGTGAGCACTTTGGAAACAGTGACCACAATCCGGTGACCTTTACGTTAGTGATGGAAAGGGATAAGTATACCCCGCAGGGCAAGAGTTATAGCTGGGGGAAGGGCAATTATGATGCCATTAGACATGACTTAGGATGTGTAGGTTGGATAAGTAGGCTGCAAGGGTTGGGCACACTGGATATGCGGAGCTTGTTCAAAGAACAGCTATTGCATGTTCTTGATAAGTACGTACCAATCAGGCAGGGAGGAAGGGGTAGAGCGAGCGAACCGTGGTTTACCAAAGAAGTGGAATCTCTTGTTAAGAGGAAGAAGGAGGCCTATGTGAAGATGAGGCGTGAAGTTTCAGTTGGGGCGCTTGATAGTTACAAAGAAGCGAGGAAGGATCTAAAGAGAGAGCTAAGACGAGCAAGGAGGGGACATGAGAAGTCTTTGGCAGGTAGGATCAAGGAAAACCCAAAAGCTTTCTATAGGTATGTCAGGAATAAAAAAATGACTAGGGTAAGAGTAGGGCCAGTCAAGGACAGTGGTGGGAAGTTGTGTGTGGAGGCTGAGGAGATAAGCGAGATACTAAATGAATACTTTTCATCAGTATTCACTCAGGAAAAAGATAATGTTGTGGAGGAGAATGCTGAGACCCAGGCTATTAGAATAGATGGCATTGAGGTGCGTAGGGAAGAAGTGTTGGCAATTCTGGACAAGGTGAAAATAGATAAGTCCCCGGGGCCTGATGGGATTTATCCTAAGATTCTCTGGGAAGCCAGGGAAGAGATTGCTGAGCCTTTGGCTTTGATTTTTATGTCATCATTGGCTACAGGAATAGTGCCAGAGGACTGGAGGATCGCAAATGTGGTCCCTTTCTTCAAGAAGGGGAGTAGAGATAACCCCGGTAACTATAGGCCGGTGAGCTTCACGTCTGTTGTGGGTAAAGTCTTGGATAGGATTATAAGAGATACGATTTATAATCATCTAGATAGGAATAATATGATTAGGGATAGTCAGCCTGGTTTTGTGAAGGGTAGGTCATGCCTCACAAACCTTATCGAGTTCTTTGAGAAGGTGACTGAACAGGTAGACGAGGGTAGAGCAGTTGATGTGGTGTATATGGATTTCAGTAAAGCGTTTGATAAGGTTCCCCACGGTCGTCTATTGCAGAAAATACGGAGGCTGGGGATTGAGGGTGATTTAGAGATGTGGATCAGAAATTGGCTAGTTGAAAGAAGTCAGAGGGTGGTGGTTGATGGCAAATGTTCAGAATGGAGTTCAGTTACGAGTGGCGTACCACAAGGATCTGTTCTGGGGTCGTTGCTGTTTGTCATTTTTATAAATGACCTAGAGGAGGGCGCAGAAGGTTGGGTGAGTAAATTTGCAGATGACACTAAAGTCGGTGGAGTTGTAGACAGTGTGGAAGGATGTTGCAGGTTACAGAGGGACATAGATAAGCTGCAGAGCTGGGCTGAGAGGTGGCAAATGGAGTTTAATGTAGAGAAGTGTGAGGTGATTCACTTTGGAAAGAATAACAGGAATGCGGAATATTTGGCTAATGGTATAATTCTTAGCAGTGTGGATGAGCAGAGGGATCTCGGTGTCCATGTACATAGATCCCTGAAAGTTGCCACCCAGGTTGATAGGGTTGTGAAGAAGGCCTATGGTGTGTTGGCCTTTATTGGTATAACTGCACTATACAAAATACAGATGAAGTATCAGTAATTAGGATTTAGAGTCATAGTGCCATCGAGAGAACAGGGAAGGCCATTCAGCCCATGGATTCCATGGCCACCCATTGCAGAGCAATTTTGTTAGTCCAACTCCCACGCTTGAGTTCCGGAGCCATGAGGTCATGTTGCAGCTGTACAAAACTCTGGTACGGCTGCATTTGGAGTATTGCGTACAGTTCTGGTCGCCTCATTATAGGAAGGGCGTGGAAGCTTTGGAACGGGTGCAGAGGAGATTTACCAGGATGTTGCCTGGTATGGAGGGAAAATCTTATGAGGAAAGGCTGATGGACTTGAGGTTGTTTTCGTTAGAGAGAAGAAGGTTAAGAGGTGACTTAATAGAGGCATACAAAATGATCAGAGGGTTAGATAGGGTGGACAGTGAGAGCCTTCTCCCGTGGATGGAGGTGGCTAGCACGAGGGTACATAGCCTTAAATTGAGGGGTAATAGATATAGGACAGAGGTCAGAGGTGGGTTTTTTACGCAAAGAGTGGTGAGGCCGTGGAATGCCCTACCTGCAACAGTAATGAACTCGCCAACATTGAGGGCATTTAAAAGTTTATTGGATAAGCATATGGATGATAATGGCATAGTGTAGGTTAGATGGCCTTTAGTTTTTGACTTCCCATGTCGGTGCAACATCGTGGGCCGAAAGGCCTGTACTGCACTGTATCGTTTTATGTTCTATGTTCTATGTTAAGAAAGCAAAATTCCAAAGCACCACACTAAACATTAATAAGGCAATTGGAAATGGTGAAAGGGCAAGAATTAGTTATAAGACACTGAAGAAGCTCTTAGAAACTGAGATCACCTGAGAAAAGGAACAACGTCTGACCAAGATAGTTTAGCATATAACTGCACTATACAAAATACAGATGAAGTATCAGTAATTAGGATTTAGAATCATAGTGCCATCGAGAGAACAGGGAAGGCCATTCAGCCCATGGATTCCATGGCCACCCATTGCAGAGCAATTTTGTTAGTCCAACTCCCACGCTTGATAGTCCTGCAACTTAATTTTTTTCAAGTGCATATCCAATTTCCTTTAGAAATGGTGGATTGTTTCTGTTTCCACCATCCTGTGACAGTGAGCTCCAAGTCATTACCACTTGCTGCATAAAAGCATTCTTCCTCACATTTCCCCTGCATCTCATGCCCAAAGTGTTAAAACAGTATCCCTTAATCCTGGTATTATCCACTGATGGGAAGAGTTTTCCTTGTCTATCTCCTCTTTTCCTGTCATAATATTTTACACCTTTATCAAATCTCCCCTCAATTGCTCTTGCTCCAAGGAGTACGAAACCAGCCTTTCTAACCTAACCTTGTAACTAAACTGCCCTCTCCCCACCGCCCATCCTTGGAACTATTCAGGTAAATCACCTCTACACATCCTAAAAGACTTTCACAACTCTCTTGAAGTGTGGTGACAAAAACTGTATGCAATGCTCTATTTAGTGTGAGAGAGTGGGTTGTTGGCATGCCTCACACCCATGAAGGAGATGGTGCTGGCAAGCATTTGAGTGGCTGTCTCTGAATCCATGGCCAGTGGCTAAACCATCAGAGTTGATGGTACATCCCCACCTAATACACCTTCTCAAAAACTCTCCCTGCACCCCCCCCCCCCCCCCCCACCCACCCAACCCACAAATTTTATGATTTACATTTGGCATACTGTGTAACCATGCACCTCTTTCTTTCCTCCCTTCTCTCACCTCAACCTTCTCCTAGTGGCTTTAATGTTTCTGGGTATCCAAGAAGTGCTGCCTGCCCTGGCAGTGGGGTGGGAGGCTGAAGGCCTGGATGCAGACGAGGAAGAAGAAACACTGTCACTCTGGCTGGATAAATATATGGGCTGAATGGTCTTTCTCACCCATAATGACCTTACAGTCTTCATTCTGATCGCTGTAAGCGAAAGTAGAATGTATATAATGAGCAAAGAAAAATGAAGAGATTCTGAAGTAGGCCAAATAAAATGATTTTATTTTATTTTTATTAAAAGTAATATTACTGGTCTTCGGTCAGTACTTCTTGTTTATTACGTAGTTACTCTATTTTTGTAACATGCCAAGAGGTTCTATTGTCAGCTAAGACAGGCTACTCTGTATAAAAAGGCATTTTAATGAATAAAAACAAAATTCTTTTTATACAAAGTTAAAATTCCTTTTCGTCAACTTGGCAACTGCTGAAGGAAAGTTAAAGTTCAACAGAATGCTTGAAGCTTGAAGTTCACACGGACCTGTTCCAATCTCCTAAATTGCAACTCTCCAGTTCTTCACACAGGAATAGCATCTTGTTCTGGAATTATTTCTCTGTGCAGTATTCTTCGTAGCTCATTAGGGTGTAATTCCATGAGTACCTACAGCTCTTCAGTACCTCACAAGAGTGACCATACCTTCATTAGTGAGCCTGAATAGTGAATGTTCACTATTCAACTGGGGTAGCATTTCTGCTAAATACACAGAACAGCCATGAGTGGAAATCCTGGCTGATAGATATTTATCTTGCTGTTTGAGCACAGGTTGGCCATTGCCACAACTGTCAAAATATTTCCCACAAATCCACTGGGAGGGGGGACAGAAATAATATATTTGAGCCACTCCCTATTGTGGAACTGCTGTGACAAAACCAAAACATTGGTGAACATGTAGTTGTTTGTGCCAATGAATTCTGACTCCACATTCTATGTAACAACCAAAAAATTAATCTCTTCAAAACTTCCAATCATAGAATCATATCATAGAATCATAGAATTTACAGTGCAGAAGGAGGCCATTCGGCCTATCGGGTCTGTGCCAGCCTTTGGAAAGAGCACCCTACTTAAGTAGATGCCACCACCCTATTGCCCAAAACCCAGTAACCCCACCTAACCTTTCAGACACTGTACATCTTTAGGCTGTGGGAGGAAACCAGAGCACCCAGAGGAAACCCACGCAGACAGGGGGAGAAAGTGCAAACTCCAACAGTCACCCGAGGCCGGAACAAAGGAGAATAAGGGAGAATCCTCCTTCTTAAGGAAGTAAATCAAGGTTAAGTTCACACTAGATGAAGCTGGTCCATTTACCATTGTCTGGCAAGAGGCAATCCACTTTTCTTGCCCAACGCAGCCTTTGGAAAATCATCAGAACTGCATTCTCTGGCAGCAGTAAACCTGGAAAAAGATGGGACTGGTGAGGGCTCTCTTTCAGAGTGGTCGCTTATGATTATTATCAAGTTGAGTAATGATTTTAAAATGGAGTTGAATGAGGATAAGGAACTCACAGGGTTATGGACAAAAAGTGGGCACCTGAAGGGCCAGCACAGGCAAAATGGTCTCTTGTGCTGTAGGTTTCTATGATTGTATGACTGCTGTTGAAAACTATGCCTTTGTAGACATTGGATGAGAACAGAATCAACTTGTTTGTAATTCCACCCCCCCCCCCCCTCCTACTCTCCTGTAAAACTAGAATAACCTGCCAATAGCCACTGTCCAAGCAGAAATGTAAGGGGGTTTGGATAAGTTTGTGGAAGGCTGCCAGAACCTATGGAACCCACCCCACCAGCAGTCACTACATTCAAAAGAACAAAGTAAAGAAAATGGAATAATGAATTGTGTCCTTTGACCCTTAGCACTTCATACTAACACACCAGGTCTTGGATAGATGAGGTCTGTCTCCGGGTGGATCCTATGATCACAGTGGAACTAGGTCTGTGGAGCTAATAGAAATCATTGCCAACAAATCCACAGTAATTGATTTAATTGAAATTATTCAGATCATGTCTGAAATAAATAGTATCATGGATGATGGAAAAGCTAATTGATCTTCATTGTAAAAGCAAACAGCACAAACCAACTGGTCTGACAAAAGGGAATAAATTAAAGTGCATATTATTCAGTGACCAGAAAGTAATTGCTCTGCTGTTCTTAATTATTCAATAAATGACCTTTATTTGATTCCAAACAGTGAAGACAATACAATGGAATTATTTTTCTCGCCACAAATTTTCTCCACGTCTTCCTTGAAGAACCGTACTGACTCGAGGGTACAGATCCACAGGTGTTTGTCGCACTTTAACACTTCCCTCAAAGAGCATTGGTGGCGGGTTTCTTAGCTGGCACAGGGTAGGTATTAGGAGGTTAGGGAACCTGTTTGTAGATGGGAGGTTTGCGAGCTTGGGTGAGTTAGAGGGGAAGTTTGGGCTCCCCCTGGGGAACATGTTTAGGTACATGCAGGTTAGGTTGTTTGCCAGGCGGCAAGTGGAGGGGTTCCCTCTGTTGCCCCCACATGGGGTACGGGTCAGGGTGCTCTCGGGGGTGTGGGTTGGAGGAGGGAGGATTTTGGACGTGTACCACATAATGCAGGAGGTAGATGAGGCCTCGGTGGAGGAGCTGAAGGGTAAATGGGAAGAGGAGTTGGGTGAGGAGATTGAGGAGGGGACGTGGGCGGTTGCCCTGGAAAGGGTGAATTCCTCCTCTTCTTGTGCGAGGCTTAGCCTCATACAGTTCAAGGTGCTACATAGGGCTCATATGACCAGGACGAGGATGAGCAGGTTCTTCGGGGGCGAAGACAGGTGTGCTAGGTGCTCGGGGAGCCCAGCGAACCATGCCCACATGTTCTGGGCATGCCCAGCGCTGGGGGGATTTTGGAAGGGGGTAGCAAACACGGTGTCGAGGGTGGTAGGATCCAGGGTCGAGCCAGGCTGGGGGCTCGCGATATTTGGGGTATCAGTGGAGCCGGGAGTGCAGGAGGCGAAAGAGGCCGGTGTCCTGGCCTTTGCGTCCCTAGTAGCCCGGCGGAGGATTTTGCTTCAGTGGAAGGATTCGAGGCCCCCAAGCGTGGAGGCCTGGATCAATGATATGGCGGGGTTCATTAAATTGGAGAGGGTGAAATTTGCCCTGAGGGGATCAGTACAAGGGTTCTTTAGGCGGTGGCAGCCTTTCCTTGACTTCCTGGCAAACGGTAGGAAAATTGGCCGGCAGCAGCAGCAACCGGGGAGGGGGGGGGGGTTGGTGGAGGGGAGGGGTTTGGTGGAGGGGAGGAATGTGTACATGTGTTTGTTGAATATGCCGGGTGCTAACCTATTTCTTCTTTTTGTAATTACTGGGGGGTTTGGTTTTGGGGGGGTTTCTTTTTTTTTTGTTTTTGATGTTAATACTGTTTTCTTGCTGATATTTTCTGTTTTTGATATTTTGTGAAAATCTCAATAAAAATTATTTTAAAAAAAAACACTTCCCTCAAAGAATCGCCAATGATTCAATCAGTTTTTAAAAATAAATTTATAGTGCCCAATTCTTTTTTTCCAATTAAGGGGCAATTTAGCATGGCCAATTCACTTACTCTGCACATCTTCTTAGGTTGCGAGGGTGAGACCCACGCAGATATTGGAGAAATGAGCAAACTCCACACGGAGAGTGACCCTGGGCCAGGATTGAACCCGGGTCCTCGGTGCAGTGAGGCAGCAGTGCTAACCACTGCACCACCGTGCTGCCTCCAATGATTCAATCATGAAAGAGCTGTATGTGGGCGGCATGGTAGCGCAGTTGTTAGCACTGCTGCCTCACGGCGCCGAGGTCCCAGGTTTGATCCCAGCCCCAGGTCGCTGTCCGTGTGGAGTTTGCACATTCTCCCCGTGTTTGCGTGGGTCTCACCCTCACAACCCAAAGATGTGCAGGGAAGGTGGATTGGCCACGCTAAATTGACCCTTAATTGGAAAAAAAATCGGGTACTCTAAATTTCTTTTTAAAAAATTAAAGAGAATTGAATAGCATCATGTTGTTCTCAATATCCACACACATGCCTTTTCCTTTGCTGAAAGGGTCATTTTGGGAGAAGAAGGCAGTGGTGGTTGTGGATTGTGGGTGGGTTGGGGGGTGTGCAGGGAAAGTGGGCAGTTTCCATCTGTCAACATGAAGAAATATAAAGTAAATATAATTACGACAGCACTATTTTATATTTGTAGTGCTGATGAAGCCTAAATTTTATATCCAAATTATTTCCACATATATCAATGTTGGTTCCATCCATTATTTAGTTGCACTGCCCAGAGCATAACAAAAGCAAGCAAACCAGGAGATTCCTAAATTCTATCCTTGAGCTAGTTGCTCTCATCTGGGACACTGATACCCAATGCAAGCAGGATAATCTCCTGAAAAGTATGCATTTATGGATTAAAACAGGAAGTGCTAAAAAAAAATACTCAGCAGACACGACAGCATCTATGGCGAGAGCAGCAGAGTTAATGTTATGATGCAAACTTGAATCTTCTTCAGAGTGACTCTAGTTCTGATGAAACGTCATACTTGACTCAAAACATTAACTCTATTTCTCACTCCACAGTTGTATTTTGCATTTCCAGCACTTGCTGTTTTTAGTCCAGATTTCCAGGTTGTGCAGTATGTTCCATTATTGCTTGTATGTATGGATGGTAAGTGAGGATAGGATTCTGCTTGGCTTCGACATCCTCCCATACTGCTCTCCACAAGTCAAATAACCTGATAATGCAATCAAGGGAAGGAAAATCTGATGGATTCTGTTATCGATTTGTGAACAACCCTGCTTGAATTTCCTTTCTATGCTGCACTGAGGCAGGTTTAGCGCCTCGAAGTAAAGGTGAAAATCTGCCATTAGTGCCATCACAAGAGGTGAGTGAAAATTGATGGAAAAAAAAACAAAGGGATAAACGATAATGGCTGCCTGTGTTGATCTGCATATTCTCTTCAGGTCACCAGCTACATTATCTTAAACTCCAGAAAAAAGTCAATAAATTATAACTGCAGGGAAAAATGGTCCATTATAACCTGCAATTAAAAAGTAATTTCATGCAACCTTGGGAATGACAATGTCAACTCATGGAGATGCTGCTGATGTCGAATTCTTCAAACACAAGCTGCAAAGTTAGGCTAAGATTATTATTATTATAATCATTATCTAAATTAGCTTGTGTAGTTTAACATGTATAAAATGCTCATTGTCATACTATGCAGAGGAAGACGTTTTAAATATGACAATTTAGAAGCTATGGTTGAGGTCTTTTAACCTTTCTGCCTCGTCTGAAGATACTGGCTTATGCTGGAGTATAATTCTACCCATGATCAGGGTTTCTCCACCTTGCCCAAGTGGTCATTCTTCATATGTGAAAATTGGATGTTAACGGGTTATTCAGTCATGGGAGGAATCACAGCAAATCCATTTCTGACCTCATTAAACACCCACACACACCATTGTTGCAGCAAAAGTCACTGGCTAGCATTTAGTGTTATAATCTCAGTAACACTTTGCCTCTGTAATATCTCTGTTGTTACCAGGCTGGAATCAATTCACTCAGTACAGAGCAGTGATTGAACCTGAGGACTTCCTGTTTTGGGTAACCCATTTCTAAATTTAACAGCGCATTTACTCATTAAGGCAGAGCAGAAAGATTTCTTAAGTATGTTTTTCACAGACAAATTTATTCAGGTTCACCATTTAAAAACTAGTTCCAGATCCCATATATTTTCACTCACCATAGAAGCCCAGTTCCTTTTGTCCCTTATCTTTTTAACCTGATTCTGCAGCTTGTCTCTGACATATTATCACATCTCTTAGAAACATCCCAAAGTGCTTCCCAAAAAATCAAAAGCTTCGAAGCCCAGTCTTTGTTGTTATTTTTTAAAATAAATTGAGAGTATCCAATTATTTTTTTCCAATTAAGAGGCAATTTAGCATGGCCAATCCACCTAACCTGCACATCTTTGTGTTGTGGGACAGACACGGGGAGAATGTGCAAACTCCTCACGGACAGTAACCCAGGGCTGGGATCGAACGCGGGTCCTCAGCGCTGTGCTAACCACTATGCCACCGTGCCGCCCCTTAGTCATTGTTGTTATATAAGTGAACAAATACAGTGTATGACAAATGTGTACTGACAGTAATATGGAAAATTAGCAATCAACCTGTTCAATATCTGCAATATCCCTACTCAGTTGTCAACACAGGAAGAATGTTAGGAATAACACGTATAATCAACAGAAATGGCATTGATTATATTTAAACATATGAAAATGTGTTTAATTTTAAAACATAAATATGTCACCTTTCAGAATAAAATCAGGGATTGTATACTGAGCCAACCTTACTCATCTTGGTTCAGTGAAACTTATTTCCAAGTAGCTCACACTAAGACAGGAGCAACTTTCCGCAAGCACATTCCTCATGAGTTGCCTTGATTGTACACGTCATATATCGGAAAATGATAGGCACATTTTGCACAAATTTACAATTTACTCATCCATGATTTCCCAATACTCTTTCTAACAGGAGGATGCATTTAGAAACTCGGCCTTGATGTGTTTAAAAGGGTAATGCAATAGGTCTCACTCTTCATTATAATAGTCTGGAAATTAATGTGAGTGACATTATCATACACACATTTGATATACTTCTACCAAATTCCACTATTTTATTGGAGACATTAACCCATTTAAAATAAACAGGTTAACACCGCCAGTAAAATAGCGGAGAAGAAATTTGTTAAGAGCACATTAAGTGCTGTATGATAATATTGCTCATAGTAATTTCCAAGCTAATATCTTCTACTCATTAAAGTTTCCTAATGTTGGCAGCTCTGTGATGGTCATTCTCAGTGCCTTCCGATGTGAACGTGGTGCTTCTTGTTGGCTACACCTACCACAAGTCATTCATCGGGAGTTCAATCCACTCATTTTGATTTTAAATTATGTCTTTTTTCATCTTTGCGACTCTGAAAAATAACTCTATATACTTTATAAATGATTAAATGTTTTGTATCTGCAATAGTGCCAGAATGTATGGTAATAGTGTCCTTTCAGTCCCCAGAACCGGAGCCCATTGCCCAATCTCTTGATCCCTTTCCAGAACTTTATGCACCCAGATCATGTGGACCATTGCTCCTCCTTGAATCAAATTCAGGAAACGAGGGTCAGCTACGCTTCATGCCCATGACCAATGATGAATTAAACCTTAAAGTCATATCTATCATGTATTTTGTAATGAATTTACAAAATTCATAGTCTTGCAAAAAAAATAGTATTGTGGCATAAAACAAATGTATCATTTGACATTACTCCTTATAAAGTTAACTGGTTGTCTCATCCTCTCTCCCATATCCTCTACTTTACACGGATCCAGCTCTGCTTGCATCTGCTCCCCACACTAGAACCTGTTATTATGCTTTTCTCAGCTCCAGGGCCCAGTGTTTCATATAATCTGTAGCTCCAGCCCCACAGTTGCTAATCTCTCATATCACGTGAATTCCCCAGTTCAAGCCTTCATTTACTTCCAACTCATGAACCTCAATGTCACTTACTCCTATCTCTTTACAATGCAGCTCCAACTTCCCAATTATGGCCTTCTCCCCTGCTGCTTTTCAATTCTAGAAACCACCGGTATTGCCCTCTGATGGCAAGTCCTGCGATAGTGACGATAGGAAAAAACAGGAAGTTACAATGATATTCAACCCCCAACAACACAAAGATAGTCTGCGGCCCTATATTGATATCACCACAAAAGAATTATATTAACAGTGCTTTAAAAAAATGAAACCTACTTTATCACAATTACTAAGGCCTGTAGGGACTAGTTAAATAAAGTGGATTGCAGCTGCAAATGTTCTGATGAAATGAATATTACACTGTACTCTATATTCATATGGAGCGCAAAGGGCTCTGCACTTTGCCATCATTTCCTCATCCCACATTGTGTGCCACCATCTGGTGATATTACAGAATCCAAGGCCATAGACAATTAGCTTTATGGTTTAGCTGGTGAAAATACTGAAGGCATGAAAAAATGTCAGAGGTATGACATCACAACAACAACTTGCATTTATATAGCACTTTATGTGTAGTTAAAACATCCTACACAGATACCGGAGACCCACACGGACACCGGAGAGAATGTGCAAACTCCACACGGACAGTAACCCGGGGCCGGAGAGAATGTGCAAACTCCACACGGGCAGTCTCCCGGGGCCAGGATTGAACACGGGTCCTCGGCACCATCAGGTAGCAGTGCTAACCACTGCACCACTGTGCTGCCCCAGTGTTTTGAAAAATGTTGCCAAGAGGCAATATCTAGATGAGAAATAAAAGGGGTCAAGGATGGTTTCTTGTGTAACTCCAGAGGTACCTCTGTTGGGGTAGAAGTTAAGCCATTTCAGATGATGATTATATGGCTATGACTGGACAGACAGGAATAGGATCAGGTGATTACATCTGGATGACATGGAGAGGTTACCTTTATCATGGGATGCAGACAGGTCATGGAGGATGGTAAGAGATGGTTTACCATGGTTGCAGTCATGTAGGATGTATTTTATGATTTTGATTGTTACCTTTTAGGTGCAATGTAAGAGTGGAAATATTTTTTTAATGTAAATTTTGAGTACCCAATACATTTTGTTTCCAATTAAGGGGCAATATAGTGTGGCCAATTCACCTACCCTGCACATCTTTTTGGGTTGTGGGGGCGAAAGCCATGCAAACACAGGGAGAATGTGCAAACTCCACAAGGGCAGTGACCCAGAGCCGGGATCGAACCTGGGACCTCGGCGCCGTGAGACTGTAGCACTAACCACTGCGCCACCGTGCTGCCCCGAAAGAGTGGAAATCTGATTAGAGGGATGCAAACATGGAGTTGTGCAAAAGAAGGATTTAAGAGTCAACAAAATGGAATCATAGAATGGTAGCAGCGCAGAAAGAGGCAGTTTTACCCTTCATGTCTGTGCTGGCTCTCTGGAAGTGCAACTCAGCTAGTTACACTCCGCTGCCTTTTCACAGTAGCCCTACAAATTTTCCTCTTCACATATTTATCCAATACCCTTTAAAAAGCCATGATTGAACTTGTCTTCACCACATTCTCAGGCAGTACATTCCAGATGCCAATCATTGTCTGTAGAAAAGGTTTCCCTCATGTCGCATTTGGTTCTTTTGCCAATCACCTTAAATCGGTGTCCTCTGATTCTTGGCCTTCTGCCATAAAACACAATTTTCTCCCTTTTTACCCTGTCCAGATCCCTCATGGTGTTGGACACCTCTGTCAAACCTCATCTCGACCTTCTTCAATCTAGCCTCACAACTGAGGTTCTTCACCCCGGAAACATTCTCGTAAATCTTTTCTACACCCTCTCTAATGCATTCACATCCTTCGTAAAGTGTGGTGAAAGAGTTGAACAAAATACTCCAAATGAGGTTGAATCAATGTTTTATTCAGGTTCACCATATCTTTCTCACAAAAGTAGACGTGTAAGGTCATGCATCATGGATGTTTGTACTTTCATAGACTGATCTATGGAATGAGTAGAGGATATGATAGAACCAGCATGTACTTTAACATATCATCAGATATGAGCTCAACTACGAATGGATCGGTATTCAGCGACAGTGCACCTGTAAACTGGGTGAAGGGTTAGTGGCACATGTTTGTGTTTATCAATGATATAATTGGAAGACACCTTGGGACACATTGAGTGTAATATTGTCCAAACATTGAACCTTGCTCATAAAGCTCAGTGGCAATGACATTTGATAGGGTTTACAGGTCAAACTCTTATTGCAATCTAATGGTTTCCAACATTTAGGAAGAAAGAACCAGCAGTTATATAGCAACTTGTTATTATCCACAATATGTCCCTAATTGCTTCATTATGAATAACATTTGAAATGTAATCAATGTTCTCATTTAGGCAAATGCAGCCGCCAACTTGCACATAGCAAAGTACCACAAATCGTAAACAGGATGAATGATATGTTCATTTGCTTTGTACAAGCATAGGTTGAGGTAGAAATACTGGCCAGATTACCATACTCTCCTTGAAAGTGTCCAAAGAATCCAATATTACTGGGGGAAAAAGGGCAGCATGGTGGCGCAGTGGTTAGCATTGCTGCCTAACTACGCCAAGGTCCCAGGTTCGATCCCGGCTCTGGTTTACAGTCCGTGTGGAATTTGCATATTCTTCCTGTGTTTGCATGGGTTTCGCCCCCACAACCCAAAGATGTGCAGGATAGGTAGATTGGCCACGCTAAATTGCCCCTTAATTGGAAAAAAATTAATTGGGTATTTTAAATTATTTTTTTTTAATTACTGAAAAAGAGACAGGCTATTGAAGCTTTTCATCTTACACACATCAGGACAGATGGAAGAATACCAAATTTCAAAGGAAGCAACAATTTATACTGCATGAAAAAAGGGTGCTAATTTGTTGGCAAGTCGACTTTGATTGATCAAGATTTGCCATGGAGAATGCACCAGGAAATGATTATCCCCCACTCTTGCATTTAATTCAAACATGGCGTAATGCCTTGACACATTCTTTTTGCCTGTAGAGGACAGGTCCCTGCATATGATTATATGCAGCTTCTAGCAAAGGTAAATAAGCCACATGGTTCTCTGGTGCATATTCCATGGCAATGCCTCAGCCAATCAAATTCAACTGGCCAACCAATCAGCACCACTTTTCTCATGCAATATAAATTGGTGCTCCCTTTGAAATTTGGCATTCTTCCATCTGTTCTGATGAGTGCAGCATGACAAAAAACTTCAAAAGCCTGTCCCTTTTTTCAGCAATACTCCAAGTTCCGTATTACCCAATGATTTTTAATATCCATGGGATTCACCAGAAGTGACAGATAAAGTCTTGGTTTAACCTCCCATCCAAAAACAGCACCTCAGATAGTGCAGTGCACCCTCAGTTCTGCACTGAAGTGACAAAGTAGATCTTCTCATCAAATATCGATGAGAGCCGAACTTCTGTCTTTGCCAAGTCAATTCATTTTATGTACATGCGTATTCTTCATTGGAGTCAATGACTGCATTACTTTTACACTCAAAAGGCATGCTTGTCACATTTATTTCCTTGCTGTATAGTGACACACAAGATGGTATAAGCCATTTAAAGTTTTGTGGACACCTAAGTGAATGTAGGGCCAGAATTATTTATGCAGGGCACTAATATCGTATTTGTACATGTGATGTAGGCATTGCTGTGAAGAGCAGCATCTATGACCCATCCCAATGGTGGCAAACCACTATCAGCCTGTGTGCTGAAGATAAGCAATGCTTTTAAAACAAGCAGCAGAAAAGAGATAATTGAAAAAGCAGTGGTTCTCCAATGCCAAGATTGGGTTTTAAGTACCTGAAAATTACAGGGGGGCGGTGGATCAATGAAGACAAGAAGTGACGTGATTATTTATCCACTATCAAACCTTGTGCAGAAAAATCAAATGCCGTGGCACAGAGTAGATGTCTCAATCCAACAGTGTCAATGGATGGGGGCCCCCATTTCCCTGGACTTTGCAATGACATTGTTGCATGCCATTTCAACTAGAACGGGTCTGTCGCTATTTATGCAATATTATAGAACTGCTCCATAATATATTTAAATCAGCTTCGGCTACATCCCCATTGTTTAAACCGTAAACACATGTTGTAAACAAATCCACACGATAGACAAAAGCAAATATAATGCGCCCTCGGTTGCCTCTTGGGATCAGATCTGTCCTTTGGATGAATGTTGCCCTATATGAGGAAAAGTCTCTTGTTGTAACTTGTTCGATTCATGCAAAACGGAAAGGCCGAGGTCTGAGATGGTCGCTCATGACATTGAGAAGTGTCAGCACTGAGTCCATGTGTAGCAGCGACCAGCTCACAGCGGCATTTAGACACTGCCTTCGCGATGGGGCGGGAGAACTTTGGAATGATTCCACATTTATGGAAGAGCTGGCAGGAAAGGCTCTTGTGCCGTTCGGAAGTTACAAACTTCACCGGCAGTAGAAGGTGGGTTAGTGGAGGCATTTCGCCGCTGTGTGCGGGTGCTCTGTCTGCCTCAGGAGACAGAGGCGAGAGCAAACTGTACTGGCCACTGCGAAATGCTGCCAGAACTAGTCAATAAAAGCGGACCACTGGTTCAAAGCTGGTTCGATCATTCTGCTGTTCCTGGCGCCTCTGACCCAATGATGATCGTGTCTTTGATTTCTGCTCTTTCGACGGTTCAGGGAGGCAGGAATCGGAGAGTAAAAAGAAACACAAAAGTTCCCGTCAATATTTCTGTGAACCTGTCTTATCTCCAGTGCAACAAAAAGCCTAGAAAAAAAGGACATAAAAATAATATAATGTCTGCGGAAAATGGACAAGGACATATCGCGCTGGAAATGTACCGGCGGGATGTGAGCAGCACACAGTGTATTGTGTTTACAGTTTCATCAGGATTGCTGACTGAATGACAACCTTTACTTCACATAATGTGCCTTTTAATAATAATAATATTTATTATTGTCACAAGTAGGCTTACATTAACACCGCAAGCTTAATGAAATTGGCACTGTCAGAAACAAACACAATTTAAGATACTTTCTCCTATCTGTCTTGACACTTCACACATACACTTTATAGATTCCCCATGTATTTGTAGGTGAGAGCGTCCATTCAGAAAAAAGTTTGATGCATTTTGAGATGAAATGGTTCAATTTACACTGGGACAGCGATTGCTGCAGTAAAACAGATAGTGGATAAAAGATGAGAAGTAAAAGAGCCAGACCGCCCCCTCCCCCCCAAAAAATAAATCCAACATGTTAATTCCCATCATCAAAAGGTAACTTAAAGCGATAACTTTCATCTGCAGGTCTTTACACGATTTCAGTAGTGTTCTTCCAAATGGGAGCAAATCTGTTTTCAAACACAAGAAAGGATGTAAGTATCTGAAAATAAAGTTGAGGAGCAGGGGTGTTTTGGCAGGGTTGGATTTTAATGCAATGAACAATTTGAATTTGGGACTTCGCCGTCAGGGTGCAAAATAAAATCCAGAATCTATACTAGAATTCCGGGTGGAGAATAATGGGGGGGGGGGGGGGGGGGGGGGGGGGGGGGGGGGGGGGGGGGGGGGGGGGGGGGATTAAATAAGAATCTCCTGAAGACAAACTGTAAAATGCGATCGCTATCTTCTGCCTGGTTTGCTTCTGTTTCCAATCTCAGTAATATCGCTTAATTCTGCTTGAGCCAGATCTCAATAAGTGACCCTTTTCTGGAGGTCTGGCCGCCTTCACTGATCTCCCCGTCTCTTGTCTCGCTGACACCTCCGGAGTTCGTGCGGTGACAGGTTAGCAACAAATACAACTAAATGATGACAACATTGGGAGCCCCGCGTGAAGATAGTGTACAATTTAAAAGAGGGGCCATTTTATATTGTACATTGATTATATTACTCTGCTGGTTAAACCTGTAAATTATGACAGGTAATGCGGAAAGGTAACAGGGGTTTCGATGTCATTAAAACGATGGACCGATTAGTACACAGAACTAATGTGAGTGGGTAAATGCGTGAGGAGCGGGAGCAATAGTATTTAGACTTTTAAAAATTATAGATTGTTTTATCTTTGAAGATATCCCCCCTCTCTTAATTATAGGTGCTGACTACCGGAGTCGTGTTTGGATATTAAAATTCGCCTTGACGCTTTGTGTGAACAGAACTTGAGCACAGACTGACAGTGCTATTGAATATCTCTTTTGTTCAGACCACCTCTCCCTGCTTGTGAAAGCGGGGCTGTCCGCCGTCGTATTTGCAAAAAAAAAATATCAACAGATAAAAATGAGCAACTTCATGTTGTTTGACAGAGAGTTACACGTTGATGGAGTAGGTTCCTAAAGGGGGTGATAATAGCGAATCCAGCCCTTTTAGGAGCTGGAGCCTGCGGGCTACATGAGATCAGACCGTACAAAACCAAATTAAACATTTCTTTCAATAAAAAGTCATTTTTTATATCTTTAAACAATAAACCCGCATGATGTAGATTTTCACATCGCAGAATAAAAGAACAGTTTTCTGCAGAACACTGCATTTTGATTAAACCTGACATGCTGATAACTTCATGCTAATGTAAAATAATTAACATAATAACTATAATTAAGAGCGCGCCAACAATGCCATTAATTCATCACGAATTTCACTCGCATTCTAAACGCTGTCCAAATGCTGGATCCGAATTCTTTGAACCTTTAATTAAACGAGTTGCCTTTTTATTAAGCACTGTTTGATTTGTATAAATTGGAGTTATCCTACTTACATTTTCCTATCCATTATCACTGCAGTTTTTACCCCCTCCCCCTTACCGACCTAATTGGTTAAGTTACAACGTACATATAGATGAAATATTCTGTTTTGCCATTTCCCCCGTCTTATTATAGTTAATTGGAGATTCAAATAAATACGTGCAAGGATAAAGAGCCGCTAATAAAGGCAGCGCTTAAAATGTTGTGAGCAAGATATTGCAATCAATTTATTCAAACATGTCGTGAAAAATTACAGTGCCAACATCAAAAGAGTTAGGTAGAACTTGTTTTTTTAATATATGTATATATATAAATGCATTTTGAAGAAGCTAATTAAGCCTGCCGTCGCTCGTTGAGCAGTGTCGAGAAATACGAGTGGAAGTGATGTTAATGGGGTGGGGGGGTTATTCTGATCCAGACACTGTATATAGTTGGCAAAAAAAAGGTTTGATGTTGTTCCTCCTTTTATTTAGCCGGCTGGTAAATGTATCGATTTTACTGGATGTGCAAGAAGGGAGAAGAGAATGCCACAGGTAAGACTCTGCTCTCCCCCGGCTGTTTGGGTGGGTAACATTATCACCGGTAATATTTCCAATCGTTGGTCGAGGGGGCTGCAATCCTATCACCTGGAGGTAAAATAGATTGTATTCCTCAAGTGATGCACCGTGTGATGGAGCCGAAGTTTGGAGGCAGGCCACGCACACTGAGTGCGGAAAGAATATCTCCCTCCAACTCGCTTTCCCCTTTCGCCCTGTACAGCACACTGGGATTCCTCCTTTAATAATCCGAGTGTAAAATCGAGATTTTACATAATTCATCGGGGGAGGCTAATAGGGTTTAAGGGGTGGAAATAGGACGTCTTTGATACCATTCCGGTGTAAAGCGATTAGACCCCTGACAACCACACAGCCTTAAGGGATGCCGTGCTCGACTGACATCTGATCGCAATCCCGTCAGATGGGTCCAAACCTTGGCTCTATTTGACTGGAAATGAGTAAAAGACGGACAAGTGTATTTTAGTCGGATTTAAAACGCAACGTGTGCAATGAATGGGAAGGGGCTGGATAAATACCTGTAATAAAAAAAACATTCCCTCCATTCTTAATGATCTGTTATTTCCCGTTAATTCATATATTCCTCTCCCCCCCCCCCCTCCCCATTTTAAATTTTCCCGACATTATTTATTTTCATTGCTTTTAATTTGACAGATTCTCATGTAAACTCTTGATTCCTATCCTCTGCTCTTTCCTCCTTGCCTCGGCGCACCATCTTGACTGGATTAGCTGCCGGTTCCTATTAGGGAGACACGCTCAGGATCCTGTTATTATTTTAAAAGGGAGCTGAGACGCCCTCGCTCCGCTCAGAGATTTGCTGCTTCGCGCGATTAGCGACCTGAAATTAAATAAGATTATAGACGCTCTGAAATCGAAATCAGGTCGTTGTGAAGGGGAGAAACGCGCATCTTATTTATTATTTGCTCAGTGCAACTTTCTGGGGGTGGACCGGGGTGGGGGGGGGGGGGGGGGGGGCTAGTTCACGTTTAAAGTTCATCGGTTTTGCCGCCTCGATTGCCAAATGAGAATTGGCGAGGAGGTTTCAATCCACGTGTGTCTTTGATGCTAACCTGGGCCATTCTGAAATTCTTGGGGGGTTTCTCTTGAAAATGACATAGAATTGAAAGAACCGCGCTGATAGCCAAGTCACTATTTCACCCTAAACATGCCTAATTAAGATTTGCTAAATTGGTCTGGAAAGGCTTTCTATAGAAATGATTGTAGAACAGACAGTTCTCTGTGTCAACACGGGGATTAGCACAATACATCCCTAATCGAGGGGAAACAATCCTTTTCACGCTAAGGGTCATAATTAATGGTATGATTTAATTAATTTGACTTTTATTGTGTTTAAGAAATACGCATCAAAGGGACCTGCGATCTGTGGTTGTTTTTTCTTTAAATTCCCTGCCCAACTCCTCTGAGAGTTAAGAAGATCATCAGAAATAAATAGGATGATGTTTTTGGAACAAAGACCGGGTTTTATACTCCCTCTTAACCATGTTCTTCCGACCAGGAGGCTGATCGCAATTGAAAGCTACAGTGCAGATGGTCGCCTATAAGAGTCTTTTTTTAAAAATCAAATAGTGTTCAGAAATGAAATCACTATCTTATTTTGCTGCATTCCAGGCTCTGGGAACATTTAATTCATCTGGAAACCAGGCAATAGAACTGTCATTATTTTATGGTGGAACTTTTTTGAACCCCACATTCAAACAGGAAGACGGGGTGTGTAGAAAGAAAGATGAAAAAAGGAGATTTTGTGTGGTGAATTGAGGTTGCCATTGATGGTTAGCCTCCCAACGTAGCCTGTTTGAGATGGAGAGCGATCATAGAACCCCCTGTGACAGGAACCTCACCTGCTGCCTCATTACACTAAAATCAGGATATTCTGCCTCAACAGTTAAAAGCCGCTTTCAGCAGCAGAATGTCCACGGCCTTCCTCAAATGTGAGGCACAGAAAGTTGATCGCCTCATTATAACGAATAAAAACGAAAAATCTTTAAACCAAACAGACAATATGTATGCCCAGATTGAATGAGTGGCTAGTCTATGCTCGGGAAAATCCGATTGCATTAAACATTTGATGGAATCATTTATTGTCTTAAATAAAAGTTTTGATTGTAGCAGTCGGACCTGGATGAAGTAAACAAACGAGAAAACAATGTGCTTTGTAAACGGAGATGTTCAGCAGCACTTACACAAATGGAAACAGCAACCAACAAACTCACCGCCAATTTACAAGCACACAATCTAAGCCCCCCCCCCCCCCCCCCAGGCTTGGTTCAATCTTTCCTGTCCTCAATCATTGCTTAACATATCTTAATTCGTTTGGATTCAGCACTTGTTAAAACACACACTAAGCTATACATCTTAATTGTAGTTCATTAATTGAAGCAAATAGTATCTAATTTCTACAAAAATAAGGGCAGGTGCCGTTACAAAATATTATCGTTTCGTTTGCATCGAAACGCCGTAACGTTGACAGCTTATATAAACCCTCTCTGAGTAAAATAAAATCCTGACACAAAATAATAAGGGCGCCAAAACGAAGTGAAATTCTATTGCCGGAAAATGCACCTTTAAAATGGAGAGAAGCAGCAGTTTGCTCTGTGGGGAAATCGCTTACAGTTTATAATATCATTTTCTGTCATAGAGAAGCCCTGTCAGGTTTAAATGGTTATTCATTTCTCCCATCGAAAACATGTCGTAAACCCATTCACACGGTTTTGTTAGTCTTAATAGGAGGGTGGAAAGAATAATTGATTCTTTTGTCACTTAAAGATATTTTGATTTGAGTAGGAGGAATTGGGAAACAAATCAATTCCATTTTCACCTCAGATCAAAAAAAAACATAAATTAAACCGAATATTCACGCGCAAAACTTCAGTGTTGCCGGAAAAATAAAGAGTAAAACACCAGATTTCCATCAAGACGTCGCTCTGGGGAAGGAATTATGGCGTTGAAATTAGGCTTTTGTTTAAAGGACGGTTGTCAGTTCCTGTTAAACTTATTTGGGAAAGTAGTTTCGACGATGTAGCTTCAAAAATCTTCTTTCCTGAGAACAGTATTGAGACAAACGCTTACCTTCAGCGCTGTGAATGGCTTGTTCCCATTCACCCACTCTCCCGCATTTCCTAGTTTTTCATATGCTAACACATTGGGATGATTAGCTCGTTAACACCTCTGCACATCCTGGTTCAAAGTTCTTTATTTGTAGCTATCCTTTTGTTATGGCGTATCTCCCCCCCCCCCCCCCCCCTCCCCACACGCACAACCCTTTTCTTTCCCTCTTTACTAAATCTAACAGATTAATCGATAGCCATTTTGCTGTATGTGCGGCAACCAATCTAAAGCGGTTATAATTCGCCTTTCTCACCAAAAAATGTCGTTTGGACGCTGATGCCTCACTGCAAGTCAATGTGAAGCAAAAATAAAGACAACGATGAGGGAAAATTAAAGTGATCATTGTCTTTGCAAAGAAAGCTAATGTCACGCTAATCTATCCAACATTTGCTAAACTAAATAGCGTCACATTCATTAATGTGGTTGTTTTAATAACTAACCAGAATAGTTATTTTCGCAGCCTGATTGGGACGGGAAAATGCCCTAAAATACAGGAAAATCAATAAACAAACATCCTAACATAGTTGTGCGTTTGCCCAAAAAGTGCAACTGTAAAAAAATGCGCCCAATTATATAATTTGAGGCCTCTTGCTCTATTCTGCCACCAAGTTTATTGACAAAGAATGCTTTGAGCATCTTGATGAAATGGTGCTTGTAGGAATGAGTGCTGCTACTGTTGTCTTGGCCGGATCTATGTTGACGATTGCACGAAATAACTCGAGTTTTGCATGGCTTAACAGGGGGAAGTCTGACGTTAGTCCCTCACGTGACAGAGCTGAGAGTATATCTTTAACTGAAACAATCTTCACACAGTCTTTTTATATATAAAAAGGAGGCATAAAAAGCTAAAGAACTGCGCGCCTGAAAGCGTTTTAAAAAAAAGAAAACATTGAGAGGAAATACAGGGAAAAGTGAATAAGTTGCAATGTGCAAGTTGAAATAGGCTGTCAAAAAGTTAAAGGTAACTGTTATTGACAGCCCTTTGACCTGCATTAAAAAAAAGCGTTGTCATCTGATCTACCAGGGACTGCCAGCTGAGACAGTGTGTGTGTGAGAGAGCGAGAGAGAGAGAGAGGAGAAGGAGAGAGGGACAGAAGTTTCATCAGAAAAGAAGCCGAGTTCTCACCTTTTGTTTGCTGATTCGTGAAAGGGAAAGCGTGATGACCCTGTCAGGCAACGGCAGTGCGAGCGACATGTCAGGGCAGACGGTGCTCACAGCCGAGGATGTCGATATTGATGTGGTGGGAGAAGGAGACGAGAACATGGGAAAGGACAGCGACTCGGAGAGCCACGCCACCCACGATCAGGGAGAAGAGGTGGAGGAGATCGGGGCCAGGGAAATCGCGGAAAGCCCTTCCGCTATCTGCCAGGCTCCCTCGGAGGGAGAAGTAACCAAATCGGAAAGTCAGGAAAGTGGCTCTTCGAGCGGCAACGCCGCCTCCAAACCCAAGAACAGCCTGGTGAAACCACCTTATTCCTACATTGCTCTCATCACCATGTCTATCCTGCAAAGCCCCCAGAAGAAGTTAACCCTTAGTGGGATCTGTGAGTTCATCAGTAACCGTTTCCCTTACTACAGGGAGAAATTCCCCGCCTGGCAGAACTCCATCAGGCACAACTTGTCCCTGAATGACTGCTTTGTGAAGATTCCCAGGGAGCCTGGTAATCCGGGCAAAGGGAACTATTGGACCCTAGATCCACAATCTGAAGACATGTTTGACAATGGGAGCTTTCTTCGCCGGAGGAAAAGGTTCAAGAGGCAACCTGCAGACCATCTGAGGGAGCAGACTGCCCTCATGATGCAGAGCTTTGGAGCTTACAGCCTAAGCGGTCCTTACGGGCGCCCCTATGCGCTGCATCCCGCCTCCTACCCTCATCCCTCAACTCTCCAGTACCCTTACATTCCTCCTGTGGGTCACATGCTGCCCCCAGTAGTCCCACTTATCCCGTCCAGTGAACTCAGCAGGAAAGCCTTCAACTCGCAGCTCAGCCCCAGCCTCCAGCTCCAACTCAGCAGCCTGAGCTCCACGTCCATCGTGAAAACTGAGCCCAGCAGCAGACCTTCCTTCAGCATCGAGAATATCATCGGGGTGACTAGCACATCAGGCAGCTCACCAACTTTCCTGCGGCCGCCAGCCACCGTCCAGTCCGCCCTCATCAGCCCTCAGCCATTGTCTTTAGCGAGAAGCACCGCTGCAATTACCCCTATCATCAGTGTCCCCACGAACATAATCTCCGGACAATTCTTACAGTCAGCAGCTTCGGCCGCCGCAGCGACCAAATGGCCATCTTAATACCTCCACCACTTCCAACTGCTCACTCACCATATCTCTTTTTTTCCTCCTGTGGTAGTGAGTCGCACTGAACTTGACTGCGAATCATAGACTAAAATCCTATGTTATATATAAAAAAAGGAATGCTTTCTGTACAGGTAAATACGTTTGTAAATATTTGTATAAAGAACCTATCGGTTCATAGTATTTGAGTTTTATTTTTTAATTAGACTGTTTCACAGTTGTAGTATGGAGCTCTGGGCTTTCACACTTAATGTCTTTTTGAAAGGTTCATTGCCAGTAGCTTATTGACAAACATGTACAGATATTAAGAAAGACTGAATCATTCTAAAGAATTAATACAGCAGGAGAAAAAAATGTCAATATTGTATACGACTGCAAACGCTTAAAGCCCTTTATATGAATTAAATATATGTATTCTATGTAGCGCTGACGTCGTGTTGTACAATGGGAATTAAACAACTTTGTAAATAAATTTTACAAATTGCAAACGTTTCTGTCCTCGCTTATTTCTAAAAAAAAAGACGATGCCTTGCAGAATTGGAGGGTTTTATTTTTCAGTCAGGATTGTATTAAATATTGAGGGTTTCAGACACTGTCATTGAAAATGAACCTGTAAAAGATAAGAGCCGTGACAGCTCAGCAGATTATTAGAAATGAAATCTCTCTGAAGTGCCGCCATAGAGGTCATTGCTGCTCTTTTAAAATTAAAAGCCATTTAATCAGTAAACATTTTGCTGAAGGCATTAGTTGTGAAATTTGAGCTGACAGTAACCACTGTTTAACTTCATGGAAGAAGGGTTCGCAAGAGCAAATTGAAAAGGGTTCGGCTGAAATCTGTTTCAATTCCGTTTTAGTGGCGAAGCCAAATATGTTATAGTGAAGATGTCACCATTTTAAAAGGTTGTACAGCACAGACATATCAAACCAGCTATGTCCTAAATTATCTATTTGATATCCAAATAAACATAATTCAGTGTGGACGCAGTCGCTTTTTAAAATGTTTTTAGAAATCCACAAATTATTAAAGCCAAACTCTTTAAACTGGTCCAAAAGGTTTGTCTGAACAAATTTAAAAGAACCCGCCATCTGGAGTTGCTGTTTTGAAAAATAAAATCACACTATTTACATAATAACACAATTTAAAACAGGGTGCAAGGGCGCATCAGCAATCCAGATTCGATTGTCTGCAGGTTACCTGAACAACTTAATGCCAAGAATATTGATGACAAAAGGGGTGATATAAAGGGGATGAAAAGGCAATGATGACCGCTGCGCTACTGAAGTGAAGATTCCAGGTGTTCCAGAAATACTAAACTCCGCTCTCAATCTCGTCTTTTTCTTGTCTGTCCCAGTTGCAGCCACGGGAACGAATGTTCAAATGAATATTAAACAAACCCACTTTACATAAATCGGGAAATTCGAACTGATCAATTATCCCAGTTGGGAAACTAGCGCGGCCTGCGGTGTATGTGGGAGGGGGGGGGGGGGGGGAATGAGCGCTTTATTCTGGGAACGTTGAGAATACACCGGGTGTACATTTCCCCACCTTGTGTATTACGAACTCCAATAAATAAAACCCCGCGCCACGTTAATCTGACTTTTTATTCCTTGGGAAGCAGATCCGAGTCTTTGGGAAACTTCTGGGCTTGTATAACTTGGTCTAAAAGCTGGTGAAGTTGGGTGAGGGGGTGCGGGGGGGGGGGGGGGGGGGGGACATCTTGCAAGATCGTTTTCCCTTTTAATACTTTGTAAGTGATCTCGGGCGACGAGGTTGATTTTAGATCACCAGCCTTGCTCCCATGACTGTTTATCTATGTGTCGCGGCTTCAAGTGTCGCTGCCTGTATTAAATTTCCTTATTTACTTCACACTCTGTGCTTAAAGAGTTTTGCGAAATGTCAGACCCCGTCCAACTTGAACAGCATTTGCGCTCCCGGCTTGGACGCTTTCTGTAATTGTAAATATTATTTTACTGAGTGTAAACATTTATACCTCAGTATAAATACACCAAATGAAGCGAGCCGCCTTGCCTGTCGGGGTGTGGTCTGGGCGCATATACATATATATTTGATAATCGTTTGACAAGACGAAAGAAATTTCCCCGCCCCCACCCACCCAACCTCACTTGAAGGGCAACCTAATAACACCAGGTCCTGTCCCTAAATTGAATCTCCCTCAGTAATCCTTTTACAAGGAAATTGAAACTGATCTAAAAATGTTTTGTCTCCTGCTTCTATAAACGTAACAAGATGTTAGGCAGTTGTGACCCTGGTTATGAGTTACGTTTACACAAAACTAGCAAATGGCGGGTGGTTAGTGAAATACGAGCGGGAGTTCTATATTTAGCTGATACCCCTGGGAAAGTAGAAGGCGACTGGGAAAGTCACTTGTCCGCCTCAGGAACCTGCTGATATAACCATTCCGAAATGACGAGACATAACAGGAGCTCATTCCAACACTGATCCTTTGTTGTTTGTAACTTTTACTGATTCGTATTTATCGGCAATCGCAGCTTTTGAGTCATCCCGCTGTCAACCGTGAGGTTCAAGTGATTTGAGTGTTTTTCTTAATAAAACGAAACTTGCACGGGTGAGTGTCACAGAGACCACTACAGAAGTGAACGGCAGAGATGTTTAACAATGCCAGTGTACAAATTAAACTGTTCAAAACATTGAATTTTTTAAAAGAGGAAATTATAGGAACTCAGGTCCAGTGGAAGAAACTTCCTTTTTTTGCTGAAACCCCAAAGGGAACACGGTAAATTGTGGGGAATGGAACTGATTAATCGGCATCAGCAACGAGGCGACACGTATGCAACCAGCATTTTCGTTCTTATTTCGCTGAGAGTTTGGATCGCAGTAAAGCGCTGAGAACGACGTAAACAGCACCATAACAATTATTGCAACTTAACCAAATCTCGTTCCATTTGGAAGCTCGGGGTTGGATTTGGGCTGGAGTCTGCCATACCGCAATGTAACACTAGATGGCACTTTCGGAATGTGCTTAAAATGTCTGAAATGTTAGCAACTGCTCGATAGTTACCTCCTCCCAAAACACAACAGCAAATTAAAACAAAAAAATGAATCAGTAAAGTTTGCTTCTCCACTTGAAGGGGAACTCTCTCGCTTTGTGTGTGCCAATGTCAGAATTATGTTTCCAGTTTATTCTGGAGCTGTTCCTCTTTGTAAAATGTTCCTATCTACTTCATTGGGTTTTGCGCAGTTATTTTCAGTTTGAGTGGTGAGAGAAGTAATGGCTTCTGCTCTAACTCCTCGGGATCCCGGCTATTTTTGCAAGTGAACACGTCAATGAAACCATCTTTCACCGCGCTCCTGCACCACTCGCTTTCTGTAATAAATCATTGAAAACAAAACAGCCTCGTTCCCTACTTGGGTTTGGGCAGGTGAAAGAGGAAAGGACAATGTTGTCAGTGACCAAAGTTAGGTCCAAAATTATTCAGACACAGGAAACACACTTCACGGTAAATAAGTTATAGAAGCAATATTCATTGGCAATTTCGACTTTTGTTCAGTCACAATATTGCTGAAATGAATTGAATTCAAAAGGTGAATGCGCCACTATTGTGAAATAAATTTTAAAAGAGAAACTTCAACCAACACCTGCTATCCGACAAGAACATCGATTTTATTTTTATTTAGGACTCCTGTGCGGCTAATGTTATCTATCGTTTGCCTATCAGCCCTTTGCCAAATTACAGTGACAGGCAATCCGATTTAAATGAAATCGTAACATTTTAATGCGCGTTATCAAGTTATGGTCAATTTTTCGTTTTGTTCACATTCCCTGCAGTTTGAATATCTTATTGTCAAAATAAATAGAAGTCCGGGGATCCCAGATGTGAATGAATCACCAGGAGCACAGATTCACCTTGACCAACTCATGGGTCGAAGTCACTGTCCTTCTTTGCTCGAATATGCAATCACGAAGTATGACGGCAGATTATTTGAAATCTTAACATGCATGTTAGATCTACAAGTATTGGGCAGCGATGGTTTAAAACATGTAATTACAGCTTTTGTAGTGCAGAAACCTGGGGTTAATCTAGCTGAAGACTTCTTGTGGGATGGCTAAACTCTGACATTGGTTAACAATGTCTCTTGTATTAACTTCATTCGTCGAGTGGATTCTCTTTCGAAGATATAGGTACAGCTATAAAAATACATATTTATTTTATAATGTATCTACACCATAGACTTATATCAGAAATACGACATTTTACATGCTTAGCAAGATTATGAGATTTAAGCATCTTTTTAAATAATATACATACAGCGGAGACCACAATGCAATATACCGAATGTTTTGAACTGTCCGAAACTCACGTTAACATTCATGGAAAACATATTATAATAATAAAGAATGTTTAGTTTGCAATTAAAATCGAAACAATCAAAGTGTAGGTATTACTGATTGAAGAGTGTTGGTCAAATACATTCAAGCAACAAGGAATGGTTCCTCATACACATACGCAACAGAGTTGAACATTTGATTTAAATGATTATTTCAATTGTTTTAATAATTCACAAAAACCCACTGCATTGCTGCTTGTGTGCTTCTGACCAATTCTTTACACGAGGAATGATCATAAACGCAGAAAGCGAAAAGTAATAAGCCAGCACAGCCTCATCAGAATGAGCAAAAACGAATCCAATTAAATCGTTTTACTTTTGTATTACAGCAAAGGAATCCAATTAAATGCTATACTCAAACCTTGTCAATATTCAGTTCAACTTAAATATATTCGAGATTATGTATGAGATATCTAATTAAATAAAACTAATTGCCTCAACTGGTTCCATTATAACGTATGATGACAAATGAGGCTGTAATAATATTAATTTTGGCAGCAATACAAGGAAGGGAGCAAAGCAGAAAGTCTGAAAATTGATGCTGTTCGTCCAGGTTCACCAAAACACAATATTTTTTGTCAATTACTTGGCAGCACAGGGATATGAACTTGTATGACCATAAACTACGGCATCGTGATATTTTCCTGACCAATCCAGTCTAATTCTTTCCAGACCTATAGTGTAGATTGTTTTATATCTGCGAGAAAGAAATATAAGTCCACACTTAGGAGGATTTACCTCCACCCCTTTCCAATAAGTGAGTTTCATTTCTAACATTGCCCTGTATTTCTGTTCCTTTTCAGTACTTATCTCCTTCAGCATGTTTGTGATTGCAAAGGACAGCATATAATTCGGACTATACCCAAATTGGAAACGAAATGTTAATTCAAATAACTTTATATTTACCCAAATTAATGCAGCCAGGAATTCTTTCCCTCAATTATAGCAAGCAGTTTGACAGCAAACTAGAACAACATATTTATAAACTACGGTAGGCTATTGCAATGGGAGCTGAACCAACTTCTGAAATGAATCGAATGCAATTTAATTTAAATAAATATAGTTTTATGAAATACATATACTGCAGTCATCCGATGAGGATTAAAATGATTTTATCGTTTAGTTTTGGAAGCGATGTATTTGTTTAGTGTCTCCCCAAAACTTAAGTGCAGTAACTTCACAGAGAGGAGAGTAATTTCTCCACTGACAACTGCACCAACTCTTGAGTTGGCCAAGGAGCCTTTACGTCATCAGACAGCGTCGGCCCAGTGCCGCGGGACAGCGCATGCGCAGCGTCCAGGAAGTGCCCGGTGAGACAGAGGGAGAAGCGCGCCGTAGAATGGAGAGATGGAGCCTCATCACCATGATACTCGCGGTCAGCCTGACGGTGCGCTGGACAGTGTCTCTGAACCCTTACTCAGGTCAGTTAGTGAGCTGCAGATCACCCCGCTTCTTATCATGCAGCTTCATACAGCAATGCAACCAAAAGGAACCCCCCCCCTTCCCCTTCCCCCGGCCCAAACCGGACCGGTCAACTGTTGTCTCAATTGCAACGGTTGGTGACAGCCTTGACATTTAATGAGCCTATTGGAAATGACAATATTGAGTGGCTTTAGTTTGTGGACTTGTTAAGAAGGGGAGGGAGGGGAATGTGAGGTTCTTTGAATAATGTAGTTGGAAGACTGCGGTTTCTTTTGAAAGTCTGCAATGTTGTGATGTCATAGGTCTTAGAAGTTTACAGCATGGAAACAGGCCCTTCAACCCAACTTGTCCATGCCGCCTAATCTTTACCACTGAGTTAATCCCAATTGCCCGTATTCGGTCCCGTTCCCTCTGTAACCCATCCTACCTATATAGCTGTCTAAATGGTTTTCAAAAGGCAACATTGGACCTGCCTCTACTACAGCCCCTGGCAGCTCGTTCCAGACACTCACCACCCTCTGTGTGAATCAATTGCCCCTCTGAACCCTTTGGTATCTCTTTCCTCACCTTAAACCTATGCCCTCTAAAGACTCCCCTACCTTTGGGAAAAGAAGTTGACTATCTACTTTATCTGTGCCCCTCGTTATTTTGTAGACCTCTATAAGATCACCCCTAAACCAATGTGGATTAAGAAATTCTGCTGAAATGGCTTTTCTATGGTTTATCATCTTTATTATTGTGACAGATAGGCGTACATTAACATTTCAATGAAGTTACTGTGAAAATCCCCTAGTCGCCACACTCCGGTGTCTGTTTGGATACTCTGAAGGAGAATTCAGAATGTCCAAATTACCCAATAAGCATGTTTTTCGGGACTTGTGGGAGGAAACACACCACCCGGAGGAAAGCCATGCAGACACGAGGAGAACGCGCAGACTCCGCACAGGCAGTGACCCAAGCCAGGAATCACACCTGGGACCCTGGTGCAGTGAAGCAACAGTGCTAACCACTGTGCTACCGTGCCGCCCACTTGCAAAAAATGGTGGATTTCTTTTGCCAAGCAAATTTTTCAAATTGCAAAGCAGATGTCGTCCTGCTTTCTTTATCTTTCAGATTCCAGAATGACTGGAAACTGCTCCACCTTGGTCATTTGTATGCTTCCTTTTAGTTAGTCATGCCCTTGATTTCTCTCAAAATGTCTCCATTTGTCTCCTATTAATGTTGTAGCTGCAGCTTTATCTTCACCTGTTCTCTATCCAAGTAATTTTTCTAAAACTCCTGCAATTCAGGAGCATGTTGCTGTTGACTTGTCAAGGGGTGGGAATGTGTTTTGCAGATAAGCTCAATCCTCTTCTCACTCAGCTGGCTTTATATACCTTTCAGCAAGGTAATGAAGAGTCCAGAAACCAGGAGACCTTCAGTGCCTCCGTAGTGCAATCATACTGTGGCTAATTGTTGCATTGCTGCAGTAATTGAAATTAGCTAACTTCCCTCTGCGACCTTCTTGTTTCACGTCATTCACTTTCCACATTAGGCATTATGTTCAGGTGGGAGAAATTTGCTAACAATTTTTTTATGGAAGTAGTGCCCTCTAACATTTTCTGTTCTACTGTTTTTATCTATGTCTGCAGGTGCTGGGAAACCACCTATGTTTGGAGATTATGAGGCTCAGCGACACTGGCAGGAAATTACCATCAATCTACCCGTCCATCAATGGTTTGTAATCACATTCAATTGATTTAAAATTTCAGGAGGTATTTTTAATAATAACCTTTATTGTCGCAAGTAGACTTGCATTAATACTGCAATGAAGTTACTGTTGAAAGCCCCTAATCACCACGCTCCGGCGCCTGTTCAGGTACACAGAGGGAGAATTCCGAATGTCCACATTACCTAACAGCACTTCTTTCGGGACTTGTGGGAGGAAACCGGAGCACCCGGAGGAAACCCACGCAGACTCAACAGGGACCCAAGCTGGCAATCAAACCTGGGACCCTGGAGCTGTGAAGCAACAGTGCTACCCACTGTGCTATTTTAGGTGTCTCACCATGGAATTTCTTTAGATTATTTGCAATTCAAGTGAAAAATTTCATCCTCCCTCCAACACCTCCACCTTTCTTACTGCCAACTGCATTAATGTTGGCCACTGGCAAACTTTCAGTGTTTCAATCAGGTGTCCACTCTTTGCATGCAAACCTGACAGGAAATGCTGGGGAGTGTTTCAATCCTTAAAACAACTGGGGCTGTCCTCCCAACTGACCTCTGCATTTTCAATTTATTAGTTACCAATTGTGAGTACAATCCTTGACTTGCTTTCCTCTTTGCTAGACCATGGCACTGAGGTTCATTATAGCATCCTGATTGCGGCAATCTTGAGATTGGCTAGCCCAGCAGAGACCTTGGAATTGAATCTGGGGCTATCTTGGTTCAGTATCGGGTGATACAATTGCTACATACAGAACAATTGAAAGTATGTTGCCAAAATATGTACATTTAGTAAATTAACTATTTCTGAATGCATTCTCCTCATGGTTAACATGTAATTGATTTGTTTTACTTCAGGTACTTCAATACAAGCAGCAATAATCTCAAGTACTGGGGTCTTGATTATCCACCCCTCACTGCTTACCACAGTCTGATTTGTGCCTATGTGTAAGTTTAAACTGCCATAATTGTTAAGAGAGCTATTTAGAATTAGTGTTCAGAAATCTCTTAATATGAAATATAATTAGTTATGGTTCCAGCTGCTGGTCGGTGCCCACCTTCTTCCTCTCCTTACAGCAGGAAAGTGGCGTGGATGTTGGGTGAGATCAGGATTGTTCTTGGCTTTTAAAAAAATATATTTTTATTGGCATTTTCCAATTTTAACAGTTTGACATTTAAAGCACATAATAATAATAATCTTAGTTTCACAAGTAGGCTTATATTATATTAAGGCTGCAATGAAGTTACTATGAAAATCCCCTAGTCGCCACATTCCGGCGTCTGTTCGGGTAGACTGAGGAATTCAGAATGTCCAATTCACCTAATAGCACGTCTTTCGGGACTTGTGGGAGGAAACCCACGCAGACACGGGGAGAATGTGCGGACTCCAAAGATGTGCAGGTTAGGTGGATTGGCCATGCTAAATTGCCTTAGTGTCCAAAAAGTTCAGGTGGGGTTACTGGGTTACGGGGATAGGGTGGAGATGTGGGCTTAAGTAGAGTGCTCTTTACAAGGGCCCGTGCAGACGTGATGGGCCGAATGGCCTTCTTCTGCACTGTAGATTCTATGATTCTCCGCACAGACAGTGACCCGAGCCGGAAATCGGACCTGAGACCCTGGTGCTGAGAAGCCACAGTGCTAACACGGGGCAGCACAGTAGCACAAGTGATAAGCACTGTGGCTTCACAGCGCCAGGGTCCCAGGTTCGATTCCCTGCTGGGTCACTGTCTGTGCGGAGTCTGCACGTTCTCCCCGTGTCTGGGTGGGTTTCCTCCGGGTGCTCCGGTTTCCTCCCACAGGTTAGATGGATTGGCCATGATAAATTGCCCTTAGTGACCAAAAAGGGTTAGGAGGGGTTATTGGGTTACGGGGATAGGATGGAAGTGAGGGCTTAAGTGGGTCGGGGCAGACACGATGGGCTGAATGGCCTCGTTCTGCACTGTATGTTCTATATGTTCTAACCACTGTGATATCGATATTTACAATGTTTGATGTTTCTTGTGGACAATTTTATGCACACATCTTCTGTCACGCCTCCCCCCCCCCCCCTCCCCTCTATTGATAGTTGGGCTCCCTCCTGGCACCACCTTTCGCCCTGGTGTTGTATTGCTTTTCTTCTTTCCTTCATTATGCGATTCCTTATGTGAATTCGATGGCGGGGGGCGCTCTCTGCTCCCTTCCTCCCTCATTTTCCATGTCTCTCCCTGATACTCCCCTGGGTTCCTTCCTTGCCTGCCTCCTCCACCCCGATTCTCTCTGCTTTGTGTGCTCTGGTTTGTCTCTCTGTCTCTCTCTCTGTCTCTCTCTCTGTCTCTCTCTCTGTCTCTCTCTGTCTCTCTCTCTCTGTCTCTCTCTCTGTCTCTCTCTCTGTCTCTCTCTCTGTCTCTCTCTCTGTCTCTCTCTCTGTCTCTCTCTCTGTCTCTCTCTCTGTCTCTCTCTCTGTCTCTCCCTCCCTCCCTCCCTCCCTCCCTCCCTCTCTCTCTCGCTCTCAACCTTCATCTCTGGAATCAATCTAGTGAACCTCATCTGCACTGCCTCCAATGCCACTACATCGTTCCTCAAATAAGTGGACCAAAACTGTGCACAATACTCCAGGTGCAGTCTTACCAATGCCTTGTATAGTCCCAACAGCACTTCCTCACCCTTATACTCAATTCCTTTTGCTATAAATGCCAATATTCCATTTGCTTTCCTTATTATCTGCTGCACCTGCATGCTCGTTTTCTGTGACTCATGCACGAGGAAACCCAAATCCTTCTGCATCACAGCACCACAAAGTCTATCCCCATTTAGATAATAAGGTTCCTTCCAGTTTTTTCGACCAAAATGCATAACCTCACACTTATCCACGTTAAACTCCACCTACCACATTTTGGCCAATCTCCTAACCTATCTGTGTCTAGTTGTAAGGTTCTTATTTCATCATTGCAATTTACTGTCCCACCTATTTTTATATCATCTGCAAAATTGGCTATTGGACCTTCTAATCCCTGTATCCAAGTTGTTAATATAGATTGTAAATAGCTGGGGCCCAAGGACCAAACTCTGTGGCACACCACTAGTTACATCTTGCCATCCAGAAAAATACCCATTTATCCCAACTCTCTTGTCTCCTGTCCATCAGCCAGTCTTCTATCCAAGTTAATAAGTTACCCCTAATCCCATGTGATTTCACCTTGTGCGGCACTTTATCAAACGCCTTCCGGAAGTCAGATATACTACATATACAGAATTCCCATAATCCACTTTGCTTGTTACATCTTCGAAGAACTCAAGCAAATTAGTCAAACATGATTTGCTCTTCATAAAACCATGCTGACTCTGATGGATAGCACTTTGGCTCTCCAAATGCCCTGATATTACATCCTTAATAATTGATTCTAACAATTTTCCAGCAACCAATATTAAACTAACCAGTCTGTCATTTCTCACATTCTGCCTCCCTCCCTTTTTGAATAAATTAGCATTTTCCCAATCCTTTTCCGTGTCCATGGAATCCTTTAACACCCTAGGATGTAGGCCATCAGGCCTTGGGGACTTGTCTGCCTTCAGTCTCAAGAGTTTGTTGAATACCATTTCCCTATTGATGCTGATTGTTTCAAGTCCCACCCTTCCTGTTACCTCCTGAAGTGCCTGTTTCCTTAGGAATGGTACTAGTGTCCTCCACCATGAAAACTGAGGCAAAGTATTGATTTAGCATCTTTGCCATTTCTGTGTTCCCCACTATTAACTCATCAGTTTCATCTTCCAAGGGACCAACATTCACCTTAGCTGCTCTCTTCCCTTTTATGTACCTGTGGAGGCTTCTGCTATCCTTTTTGATATTCTGTGCTAGTTTTTTTCGTAATTTACCTTGCCTTTTTAAAATTATTTTTTTAGTATCCCTTTGTTTATGTTTGAAAGTTTCCCAATCTTCCAGTCTGCCACTGGCCTTTGCAATATGATATAATGTAGTTTTTCTCTTTATAATGTTCTTGACCTCCTTGTCTAGCCATGAATGTTTTTTACCCCTCTTCCCATCTTTCTTCCTCACTGGGATATATTTTAGTTGTGAGAAATTGAGTATCTCCTTAAACAAATGCCACTGCTCATCAGCTGTCCTACCTTTTAGCCTTCCTGCCAAGTCTATACAGGCCAAATCTGACCTCAAGCTATGTAATTTCTTTTATTTAATTCCAGAACACTAGTGTGGGGCTTCACTTTCTCACCCCCCAACTGAATCATGAATTCTACCATACTATGGTCACTACTCCCTTACTGTCTCTGTTTGAAGAATAGCCACTGGTGGTAGAATCACGCTACCAGCATAAATTACAGATTGCAGATGTAAGTTTTAGATGTTGCAATGATGCATTTGCTCACTGGCTTGAGAAGTTGTTCAGTCCACCTAAGCCAGCTGCCACAATGTTGCAGTTTGAGACTTGGAAAGAAAGCAGTTTGTGTGAGCTGCTCTGATTGATGCGGACAGGATGAAGCTCAAGTTGCACTCTCCATTGTCAAACAGCCTGTTGACATTCGGAGTTCAGGCTTCCCTATGTGGAATACATACTTGGGTAAGGTGTCGAAGCCAGTAATTTCCTTTGGGAAGGACAGGGAGTTAGATGGAGAAAAGTAAATTGTACTATCTGTCATTGGGTATCTTTTATTGATTATGTGTACATTTTACATAAAGTGAAATGCAATTTTATTCGAGAAATAAACCTTTTTTTTTACTCAGAGCTAAATCGATAAATCCTGAGTGGATTTCTCTTCATACATCTCGTGGGTTTGAAAGTCTTGGGCACAAGCTATTCATGCGAGTAACAGGTAATTAAGAATTTTATTAAAAAACTGCAAAGTTTAAAAAAAAATTTTTGAAGGAATGAATAGCAGGTTGATGGTTATGGTTGTCAGCAGCCAGTCAATCCAGCTCCAGGATTCCCCAAGAAAGCATCTTCAAACCATCTCCAGCTGTTTCATCAGTGACCTTCCTCCATCATTATTATCAGGGGTGTTTTACAGATGGCTCCATAGTGTTCAGCTCCATTCCCAAGTATTTTGATCATGAAGTAATAAAATCTGAACTTGGGCTGGATAATTGCCTGGGAATGACCACCTTGATCAGTAAAACATCCCCCTGAACCTTAAATGTCTAATCATACCTGTGAGTGAAGTGATTACTCTTTCCAGTTGTATAATACACCATTTGTGCCATTTGTTACCAACCAGTGATGTGAGAGAGTTTCTCCAGATTTCTACCATCCACTATGATGGCTGACCATGAACCCTTGTTGTGTGATAGGATCAATTGGCATATGGTGAAACACTTGACACCCTGCTTTGAAACAACAGACTAAATCCTTGACCCATGGTATTATGGGATGGGCCACACCTGTGATGAATCAGAACTTAATGTGACAGAGTGAGCATGTGGAGGAGGGCGTGTGATGAAGGGGGGGGGGGGGTGCTATGGGATGTAGAGTAGGTCTGTGGCATGGTGGGGCTGCAGAGGTCCCACGGGAAGGCGAGGGGGATGAAGGGCAGGTGAGGTTGAGTGGGCGGTGGGGGTCCTGTAGATGCCAGAAATTTGAGATACAAGTTGCGCATGTGCTGGAAACACTAAAGAATACACCTTATCACACCAATAGGATTGTTTTTTTAAAAAATAAATCCCACCAGCCATCTCCTGTGACCTCTTAGTTCCAATTAGTTCTAAACTCCTGCTTTTGTTGGCAGGATTTAGACTTTTCATTTCAGAAAGGGTATTTCACTGCCAGTAAAGACTTGCATCCCATTAGTTTGGGATAGATGAAAACAGCAGCAGAAAAAGTGTAATGCCCATTACTGAGGAGTAAGTGCACAGTAATCTTGGCCAAGATTGACATCCCAGCTTTCCTCAAATGTTATCCTGGACATTAGCACTCCAGCCTGATGTGTCACCCTAATTTCTTGACATGACAACTGCAGAGGTTCAAAACTAGGAGGATTGGACACCTTGCTCAGAAGATGAGTAGGAGGAGAAGTCCGATGGAACTTTTATGGTAGGAGGAGCAATAGACTGAGCTACTGAAGCAGTTTTCCCACACAATGGGTCATGGAAATCTGGAACTCTTTCCAAAAGACAGTGATTGCCGGGACACTTGAAATTTTCAAGACTGGTAGATTTCTATTACATAGGTCTGGGATATGGAGCAAAGGCAGAAGAATATTTTCGATTTAGGAATCGATCATGGTCTAATTGAAAATAGAACAGGCTCAAGGAGCTGAATGGCTTATTCCTGTTCCTATGATCTATCCAAGTCAAAATGCCCTTGGATGTTTCCATGGTTTAGAACATAGAGGAGTACAGCACAGTGCAGGCCCTTCAGCCCACTATGTTGTGCTGACCATTTATCCTAATCTAAGATCAACCTAACCTACACCCCTTCAATTTACTGCTGTCCATGTGCCTGTCCAAGAATTGCTTAAATGTCCCTCATGACACTGGCTCCACCACCTCTGCTGGCAGTGCATTCCACGCACCCACCACTCTCTGTGTAAAGAACCTACCTCTGACATCTCCCTTATACCTTCCTCCAATCACCTTAAAATGATGTCCCCTCATGACAGCCATTTCCGCCCTGGGCAAAAGTCTCTGGTTATCCACTCAGTCCATGCCTCTCATCATCTTGTACACCTCTGTCAAGTCACCTCACTTCCTTCTAGCTCCAGTGAGAAAAGCCCTAGCTCCCTCAATCTTTCTTCATAAGACATGCCCTCCAGTCCAGACAGCATCCTGGTAAATCTCCTCTGCACCCTCTCCAAAGCATCCACATCCTATAATGAGGCGACCAGAACTGGACACAATATTCCAAGTGTGGTCTAACCAGGGTTTATAAAGTTGCAGCAAAACCTTGCGGCTCTTAAACCTAATCCCCCTGTTAATGAAAGCCAACACACCATACGCCTTTTTTTTTAATAAACATTTTATTGAGGTATTTTTTGGCATTGTAACAGCAGCAATTAAAAACAATGTACATGAAAAAATAAACATAGTGCAAATACCACCTCCCTCCCCAACAGATCCCACTATTAATTAACCCCCTAATCTACGCTAACCTCCTCTTTCTCTCCCCCCCCCCCCCCCCCCCCCCCCCAAGCCTCTGCTGACAATTAATTCTCCGCAAAGGGACCCTCTCAAGGTGAACTTAATTTTCTGCAGACAGAGAAAGCTAGCCATGTCCGATAGCCAGGTCTCCATGCTAGTAATATCCACCTCCGGGCTACCAGGTAAGCAAAGGCCAGAACATCGGCCTCTCTCCTCCTAGATTCCCGGATCCTGCAACACCCTGAAAATCGCCACCTCTGGACTCAATGCCACACTTGTTTTTGATACCTTGGACATGACGTCAGCAAACCCCTGCCAAAATCTCCTCAGCTTTGGACATGCCCAGAACATGTGGACACCATACTCCTCCTTAACTACCCTATTAACCTGGGTGGCAACTTTGAGGGATCTATATACGTGGATCCCAAGATCCCTTTGTTCCTCCACACTTCCAAGAATCCTGCCTTTAACCCTGTATTCCACATTCAAATTTGACCTTCCAAAATGAATCACTTCACATTTATCTAGATGGAACTCCATCTGCCACTTCTCAGCTCAGCTCTGCATCCTGTCAATGTCCTGTTGTAAACTGCAACAGCCCTCAACGCTATCTACAACTCCACCAACCTTTGTGTCATCGGCAAACTTACTAACCCACCCTTCCACTTCCTCATCAAAGGCATTTTTAAAAACCACAAAGAGCAGAAGTCCCAAAACAGATCCCTGCGGGACACCACTGGTCATCAACCTCCAGGCGGAATACTTTCCATCCACTACCAGTCACGGTCTTCTTTTGGCCAGCCAATTCTGTATCCAGACAGCCAAATTTCCCTGTATCCCATGCCCCCTAACTTTCTGAATGAGCCGACCATGGGGAACCTTATCAAATGCCTTACTGAAATCCATATACACCACATCCACTGCCCGATCTTCATCAATGTGTCCCATCACATCCTCAAGAGAACTCAATGAGGCTTGTGAGGCATGACCTGCCCCTCACAAAGCCATGCTGACTACCTTTAATCAAACTATGTTTTTCTAAATAATCATAAATCCTATCTCTCAGAATCCTTCCCAATATTTTGCTCACCACATATGTAAGACTAACTGATCTGTAATTTCCAGGGATTTCCCTAGTCCCTTTCTTGAACAGGGGAACAGCATTCGCTTCTCTCCAATCATCCGGTACTACTCCAGTGGAGAGTGAGGACGCAAAGATCATTGGCAACGGCGCAGCAATCTCGTCCCTCGATTCCCGTAGTAACCCTGGCTATAACCCATCTGGCCCAGGGGACTTATCTATCGTGATGCTTCTCAAAATTTCCAGCACATCCTCCTTCTTAATATCAACCTGTTGAGTCTGTTAACCTGGTTCATGCTGTTCTCATGAGCAACAAGGTTCCTCTCTCTCTCGTGAATACTGAATCAAAATATTCATTTAGGGCCTCCTCTATCTCCTCAGACTCTAGACACAAGTTCCCTCCACCATCCCAGATCGGCCCTACTCTCACTCTGATCATCCTCTTATTTCTCACATGTGTAGAATGCCTTGGGGTCTTCCCGAATCCTTCCCGTCAGGGCTTTTTCAGGCCCCTTCTAGCTCTCCTAAGTCCATTTTTCTGGCTACCTTGTAACCCTCTAGAGCCGAGCCAGATCCTTGCTTCCTCAACCTTACGTAAGCTTCCTTCTTCCTCTTGACTAGCTCCACTTCTCTTGTCATCCAAGACTCCTTCACCTTACCATTCCTTCCTCGTCTCAGTGGGACAAAACTATCTAGCACTCGCAGTAAGTGCTCCTTAAACACACCCACGTTGCTGTTGTGCATTTCCTCGAGAACAACTGTTCCCACTTTCTGCTCCTCCGCTCCTGTCTAATCGCAGTATAATATCCCCTCACCCAATTAAATACGTTCCCATACTGTTTGTTCCTATCCCTTTCCATGACTATGGTGAAGGTTAAGGAGTTCCCGTACCAGCCCCCCAAACAGGGGCCGGAATGTGGCGACTAGGGGCTTTTCACAGTAACTTCATTTGAAGCATACTTGTGACAATAAGCGATTTTCATTTTTCATTTTGTGTCCACTGTCACCAAAATGCTCTCCCACTGAGATATCTAACGCCTGACCTGGTTCGTTGCCAAGCACAAAATCCAATAGGGCCTCCCCCCTAGTCAGCCTATCTACATATTGAGTCAGGAATCTTTCCTGTACACACCTGACAAAATCTGCTCCATCCAAACAATTTGGAGGTTCCAGTCAATATTAGGGAAGTTGAAGTCACCCATGACAACAACTCTGTTACTTCTGCACTTTCCCAGGATCTCCGCCCAATCTGTTCCTCCATCGCTTTGCTGCTATTGGGGTGGTCTATAGAAAACTCCCAATAAAGTGACTGCTCCTTTCTTTTTTTTCTGACTTCCACCCATATGACTCAGTAAGCAAACCCTCCTAGACACCTCCTTTTCTGCAGCTGTGATGCAATCCCTAATTAACAGTGCCACCGCCCCTCCTCTTTTACCTCCCTTCCTATTCGTCTTAAAACATATAAACCCCAGAATATCGAACAACCAGTCCTGCCCCTGTGAAATCCATGTCTCCGTAATGGCCACAATATTGTGGCCAGTTTCTTCATTCCTGCACAGGATTGTGCAGTCAGTTAGCTGATCCCAGTGAAGATGGTATTTGAGATTCCATGATTAGAGGTGGAGGGGAAGAGGGAGGGAAAAAATCATTTGAGGATGATATTTCCTTTTCTTTGATCTTGTATTTTGTTACTTATGCAAAAAAGATCCACCCACCCCCATCCCTCCATAGTAAGAAGTTTAGATGTTTATTGAGTGTTAACCAGTTGTCTCAAATCACATGATCAGTGACCATTGGATGAGGTGCCTTAAGGCAGCTGGCATTTGTGGAATGGTACCAGAAATGTGTGGAACAAGTAACTCCGGGAATCCACTGAAGCTGGGTTGATATAAATAGGTTCAAGAGTCTAATCATGGAATTGATGAATATATTGAAAAGTTGGGAAGGTAGGATTGATCTCTTGAGCCGAATTGCCCTTTTTAGACCTTGAGGCTTTTTCCTATTTCTAACCATTCTTCTGTTTACAATTCTCTGACGTTTTGTCAATTTTTAGTGTTTGTTGCAGACCTTGTCGTATATATCCCTGCGATCCTCTGTTACATTCATCACTGTGAAGGACCAGAGAGGAAGAAGGTAGGCATTACAGTCAATATAACTATGCCAATAGCAAAACTGACAATGTCAGACTAATGGTAACTGAGAGATTTTTAGTTATGAGCCGGGTGGGTACCTGAGGCATCAATTTCACACAAAACTTATGAGGCATAGGTGTGAAAGTTGTTCCAGGTATCACCAATTTCCCCAAGTGACATCAATTTAACTTCTTTCCTCTGTGATTTCTAGTGCTGCGTTTTGATAAGAAAATCATGTTTATTTAATTCTTGAAAAGTCTAGCTGAGTCAACAGAATGACTTTGCATTTGTATAGTAGTACCTTTTAGAAATTCCGATGTACTGAAGCAATTGACCGCCAAAGATTTAATTATTTTTCTTCAGGCAAAAGTGACAAATAATTTCCGCAGAGCAAGATCCCACAAATAACAGTGAACTACATACTCTGTTTTTCATTCTCCTTGGTGAGGAATAAATGTCAGCCAGGGATTTGGCAAGCCTCCCTTTGCTCATCTTCGCATGGTGCCAGAGAATGCATTATGCCCATCTGAGGAGAATGTAGAGCCGACAGTTTTAGCACCTCATCAAAAAGGTGGCACCTTGGGAAATGTAACAGTCCTTCAGCACTACGATACTTAGATTACATACTGGAGTCCTGGAGTGGAGTTTGTACTTGCCAACTTTTGCCTTGGAGGTAAGCGCACTACCACTGAGCCAGAGGATAAAAGTGCATTGAAATGCTCCAATTTTCCAAGACTAGAAAGACGGTGGGAAAGGTGCAGAAAAAAGCCGCATGTTTCATGTCCAGACTGCTATCCGGTAACTATAGTTCTGGAAAGCCACGTGTGTAAGCGCAGGATAAATATAGGATCATACTGATTATCTCCACCACCTGCCACCAGTCAAGTAGCCTATCAACAATTGTCTGGAATTGTATTCAAAGAATAGTGTGACACTGGAGAGCAGCCAATGCCTACAAGACCAGGAATTGATCCTTGGGTCTGATCTGTATGACTCAGCATCACGCTTGACGGTATATTTACCCACAAGGCCATCAAATGAGCTAACATTTTTGAAAAAGAAGGCTTCAAGCATCGTCTTCACATGTAATAGCAAATGTTTATTGCAACCGGAAAAATAAAGTTAAGGCCTTTTATTTTAAATGATAGAAACATGAACAAATAGGGAGATTTTAGTAGAGGTGTTCAAATTTGAGGGATTTTGCAAAGGAAGAAACTGTTTCCATTTGAGAAGGGGTTCAGTAACCAGATGGCAATTAAGATAATGGGTGCAAAAGCTTGTGGGAGGTGGTGGGAAGATGAGGAGAAATTCTTTGACGTAACAAATTGTGCTCTGGATTGCATTGGCTGAAAAGGAGGTGAAAGCAGATTCAAAAGTAAGGATAAGGACCATCCCTATCTTTTTCCTACAATTAACTGCGAATCTGATTTCCCTTTTCCATCCCTTGACTCTGACATTCAATTCAAAGAGATTCCAATCGATTACTCTGCATCTTTTGGCCCCAGCACAGCCCTAAATGGCACTACCACAGCCTTCGGCCCAAGCCTGTATCATTCAGTTTCTTCATTTCAGCACCCCAATCAGACCATTTTATCAAATTACTGCCTGCTCTTTTAATCCCCTCACTCTTAATCCAGCTCTTCAGCAACATGGCACTTTTACAGCCACTTTGCTCCAACCACTTCCTTTTGTGTTTTGTTTACTCCTTCATCTCCTCCTTAGAAAGCATCCCTTTAATTTCTTTTCCCTGTCAGAGCTAGGTCAATTCCAAATTCCCACTAATTTGTAGTCCTCAAATGGATCATTTTTGTTCTGTCCTATGCACACTGTCTCCTTGGTCTGATTTGCATGCTAACCACAGCACCAAGGTTCTGCTGGTCATTGACTAACAACTTGTGCTGCGATTATTGCTCTGAAGGAGAGTCGTACGGGCTTGAAACATTAACACTGTTTCTTTCTCCACAAATGCTGCCAGCTCTGCTCACTTTATCCAGCATTTTCCATTTTCATTTCAGATTTCCAGCTTCTGCAGTATTTTGCTTTTCATAGGAGAAGTATCATAGAATCTTTACAGTACACAAGGAGGCCATTCGGCCCATCGAGTCTGCACAAGCCTCCAAAACAGTACCCTACCCAGGTCCCTCCCCCATTGATCCCACCCCATCCTTGTAACCTAGCCCGCACATCTTTGGATTGTGGGAAGGAACCGGAGCACCTGGAGGAAACTTTTATTATCTCTAATCAGTTTTCTTGTAACCTTTAGTACAGTCAAAACACTTTGTTTTCCTTCACTATTCCTTTTTTATGGTCTGACCTCACAGCACTGCTCTCTTCTGATTTTATTCCAACCTTTCTGAAAGCAATGATCCAAAAATAAGGAAAAATAAAAGTGTTGTTCTCAATGTGCAAGTCGTCCTGTAACTTGTGGCAAGGAAGAGAGAGCCTGTGAGTTGTGAACTGCCATAAGCTACTAGTTGATTTACACACCTCTCCAACATTAGGCTCATGAAAACAATATTTCTCCTTTAACCTCCCAGTGATTTTCAAGTTTCTACATTTGTACATTAAATTAAACTCGACACAAAGTTAAATTAAACTCGACTCAAAGTTAAGTCTACACTTTAACAACAGAAGTACCCTTATAACAACGTGATAAATTGTTAACTGTCAATCAATCTCTCTTGCCCAGAAAGTAAATAATTAAATTGTGGAGTATCATGCCTTTAAGTTATGAATTGTTGGAGATCTAAAAATTGTCTGATTTGATATATTTTACTTTTTCTTCCTGTCTTTATTCTGTCTTAATTCAATCTTCCTTTCCCATTTTTTAAAGTATCTGATTTGGTGTTAAATTCCATCCACTCTAACTGCCCTCCTCCTCGTTTCTTCATCTGCTTAATTCTCAATCGCTAAATCTCATTTGGTTAATGTGAAGCACTGCTTGTCCCATTGCATAGCAAGCTCTCAAATTACCTATTGCCCTCGCCTGTGCTGTTATTAGCGTATACGTCTAGTAACTTCATGGGAACTTTTTTTTACAGCTGATCAATGCTAGGCCCACTGTGAATTGCCTCATTCCTTCAAATTCTGGGCCATAAAATCTTCTCTGATAACTCTTGTTCCCATGTTCATGTGGTCATTTCCCGTGTTCCCAAATCACCATCCCTACTTGAAACCACTCCGAGGATTTAAATTCTGTCACATTACGGAATCATCGTTAGATTTACTGGTATGTTTGTATACTGAAACAACAAAACCAAATCATTAACATGCTCTAAATACAAATAACATGCTCTAAATACAAATAAAAAGGCTGACTACTTTTTATTTTTTTAAATAAATTTGGAGTACCCAATTATTTTTTCCCAATTAATGGGCAATTTAGTGTGGCCAGTCCACCTACCATACACATCTTTGGGTTATGGGGGTGAAACCCACGCAGACACGAGGAGAATGCAAACTCCACACGGCCAGTGACCCAGGGCCAGGATCGAACCTGGGTCCTCAGTGCCATAGGCTAACCACTGCGCCACCGTGCTGCCCCTACTTTTTTTTAACCCATGGCATCAGACTCAACTAACCTGGGCCGTGTTTCACTTGCATACCAGTGACACTCAACTGTTGTCTCACCAGGCCTACATTCTGGAATTTTGTCCTTAACTATTTTTACTTTCTACCTTTATCCCTGTTGTCAATATTTTCATGTAAATTCTCTTTTTTGATTTGAGTCCACCGCTCCTTTTTAATGTATTTTGGACTTTTTGTAATGAAAGGTGTTACATGTTGGCTGTTTTTATGTAGCTGAAGTGGACATAGAACAACACTTCATACATCCGCCTTTAATTATTCCCAATTGGTAACCTCACTCTTACATACCTTGATCCTTAGCACTTGAATTTCATCACTGGTTAGCTCAGGCGAAGAATTGATAATGTAATGACGTTCATTGCCTGGTATAGAAGCAAAGTTGGTTTCAGATTCAAAGTCCCTGCCTGAACTGTGTTGACAAATTTCAGTTTGGTCTCTGTGCCTGTGCTAGGTAGGGAGTTGAGGTAATGGCGAAAATCAGTTTCAGTTCCTGATCATTATCTGTCCTAGTGCATGTATAATAAGTTTTTCTGCATTTGCAGACGCGTTTTGGGTGATTGCAGGGTAAACTGTGATAAGTCACCTCCCCATGAGGAAACACAACCTTCTGGCATTGGTGTGTTGACTTTTGTGAAGAGTATCTACGTGTGCCAAGGACATTTATGGAAGCACACTGCAGCAAGTCTGTATGCATTCAGGAGAGGAATTATTTTGGTTGGGGCAGAAGGAATTGACTAGGAGTAGCTTTTATGGTCAGCGGAACATCCGGTTTTCTTGATCGAGTGGCTGATTAATTTGCTGTGATATTTTAGTGAAGATGACCAGGCTTAGGATCCAGATTAAATTTCAGTTTCAGTGAAATCCTTTGGAACGTAGCCGTTGAGTAAATGAAGTCCACGCCATCATGCAGCAGAGACTTGCATGACTTGAGGATACTGTTACTTGAAACCACTCCGAGGATTTAAATTCTGTCACATTACGGAATCATCGTTAGATTTACTGGTATGTTTGTAAACTGAAACAACAAAACCAAATCATTAACATGCTCTAAATGCAAATAAAAGTCAAGGTGAAGGCTTCCTTGATCTATGATGGGTGCCTCAAGGTAACGCGCAAAATACGTATGCCATGAAACCAGATATATTTGGCTGGTAAACAATTTTGAAATTGCTTCTCAAGAAGCATGCAGAAAAGCCGGTTGGAGAGGTGGGCGGAGACCATCGGGCAATCAACAGCTGAGAGGGAACAGTAATGACATTTATTCACTGTTCGTCCCATGTAATTATCAGAGTACTTCATATAAAGGTAACAGCTGCAATTGCGCATTAACTGCCCCATGTTCTTCGTTTTGCGCAGTGAGTAATGTTCCTAAATTAGCAGCTCCGCTACGTGACTAAAACCACACAGGAGTGCAATGCATTGATGTCATAGGATACAAATCCATAGTAACGTCTTTTTAAACAAAAACAACACAAATGCTTCATTTCCATCTTTACTGCATCTTTTACTTTCCCCAACTTCACCTGAAGATACTAATTCATAATGAGCTGTGATGCCTCAAGCAAGTGACTAGACAACAATATATTTGACTGTGGAGGGCATCACGGTCAAGGCTGATGCTGCCAAGGTCTCATGTCTACACTTGTTCACTCTCCAGCAATCACTAAATATTTTTTATGCAGCTGCCCTGATTGTTGAGATCTCAACTGTGCACAGACAGAAATGAAACCTGTATCGTTCCAGTGTATATGCTTAATCGTTATATTGCTCGATCAATTAATCACCATGCAATGGTTTTGTATTTTTACGGACTGCATTTTGTATGATGAGATGTAATTCATGTGCCATCACCCGTAGCCTATGTTTGAAGGTAATATTTACTTGACCAGTTATTTGTATTACTTCAGTATGAGAAAACGAACTATTGACTTGGTTAAATATCTTTAATTTCAAGTCCAATTAGTCCAGTAGATAAATGCACCATGCAATTCGCTCGAGAATCATACAGACCAAAATAATCTGAGGTTCAATCTTTTGTCTGAATTTGGGAACTAGTCGCAGCTGAGAGTTCCAGTTTCCCTCTGTGATCCTGTATAGTGGAAATGGGAAGATTAACAATTAACAGCCAGTGTTCCAATATTAAAATTAGTGCTAGACCAGTTAGAAGAGACATTTTTTGACGTACGTGGGGGATACCTGGAAATGAAAAAAATCAAAATGTTTTCGATACTGGGTCAAGTGAAGCTCTCCAGATTGCCATCAATATATTTTTGTTAAGTATGGGTATTGAGGAATTTAGGGATAAAAAGTAGATAAGTAGAGTTGAGGTGCAGTTATGTCAGGATAGAATTGAATGATAGAACAGGCATGATGGGCTGAATGATCCCACAGCTACTTGCTGCCAAAGGGGCCCTGCTGGAATATGCGTGTGCCTGATGTCTAGTGAGGATACGATTGGGCACAGTTGTGATACTCCCTGTGGTCAAATAGCCCGGGCAGGATTTGGCCTGACTGTTTCTAGTCTGATCAAACAGTCGGCTTGCACTCACTACCTAGACTGACATGGGAAGAATGGGCACTTTGTGATATTATTAAAAACACCAGTGAGACCAGTGTGAAACAACACCTTCAGGGGGAAATGGACAAATAAAAGTGCACAGGGTTAGAAAAAATTATTCTGGGAAGGCTGCTTTAGGTTGATATTTCATTGTGATCCCAGCATGAGTTTTAGCATTTTCAGGATAACGGGAAGAAAATTGACTTGGGAAAATAATTAATTGCTTATGATTCTGTGTATTCTGTATAATTGTATTGCAAATGTACAAACTTCTTTTACTCTTTGCAGGTGTCGTCTCTGCTGTGTGTATTGCTGTATCCTGGACTCATTCTTATCGACCATGGCCATTTTCAATATCCTTACTGATAGCGGCTTTGAATTTTAACAAAAATGTTAAAGCAATGCATTTGACTCTCCCAGTGGTTCAGTCAGTGACAGTCATGATAGGAACATAGGAATTAGGAGCAGAAGTAGGTAATTCAGCCCCTCAAGCCTGCTCCGCCTTTCAGTCAGATTATGGCTGATCTCTTCTTGGTCTCAAATCCACCTCCTAACCTGTTCCTCTTATCCCTTTAACCTGTTCCTCATATCCCTTTGACCCGTCTTTTATCAGAAATATATCTATCTCCTTGAAATCATTTAATGACTCAGACTCCACCATACTAATGGGGCAGCGAGTTCCAAAAAATCACCACCCTCTCTGCGAGACGTGGTTCCACATCATCTCCGTTCTAAAGCTAGCGCCCCTCAACCTATAAGAGTAGGATGATCCTACGTTCACTGGCAGGCCTTTATTGAGTTAACTTGATTTCAGCCAGATAACTTCAGTAACCCCAGGGCTAAGGGAAAGAAATATCAGCCGGCAAGCAGTCTGTGCCACTGATTGCACTTCATGGATTCCGACTGGAAAATGTGTGAACATATTCAATGAGGACGGAACTGTGCGTGGGTGCAATACTGCCCGTGTTTAAATAACCGGCTGGTATTTTTACTTTGAGGCAGCAAAATGTCATTGAACAATACCTCAGCACGAGCCAGCATCTTAAAGAGACGGCAGGGGAAACAGTACACCCGCAAATAAAATGTCTGCCTTGATCATAAGTATATGGAAATTTTGTTGGCTGTTATTCAAACTGAATTTGAAAAGGATTAAATCAATCTATCTATTCATGTAATAAATTCTAAACATTTTGAATTAGGTTTTTTAAAAAAACATTTTCTTAGGTGGCTTTGGCCTAGTTTCTCAGTATTGGCACAAGGCTATAAAACATGTGGTGAGAGTATTAGTTTGGCCATGTATGCTGTCTGGTTGAATATCTGTAAGTTATCCTTAACATGAAAACACATATAACTCTATCAGTTTGGGCCTTGCCGTGTGGGGGTTGCTGGGCCTACTGTTTGACCGAGTCCTGTTTGGCTCTGTGGCATTTTGCCTGGCTCTTAATTATAAGCAAATGGAACTTTACCATGCACTGCCTTTCTTCTGCTATCTCCTTGGAAACAGTTTAAAGAGGGATCTGAAAGGTGAAGGGTGAGTAACTGAAACAATGAATTAAATAGACTCACGGTCCTTGTCATGTCATATGGATCAAGTGAGGTCTATTTTTAAGACTTGAAAATTATTCTCGTTTGCCCTCCCATGTAAACAGCTTAAAATAAACATGCAAGCTTTTTAAGCCTATAAGTTTTATTAAGAAGGGAACATTTTCTTAACATTTGGCTTAAAGTTCGATTTTCTCTTCCATTATCCTTAGAATCCCTATAGCGCAGAAGGAGACCATTCGACCCTCGAGTCTGCACCCACCCTTCAAAAAAAACACACTGCTTAAGCCCACTCCCCGCACTATTGTCATAACCCCAGCTAGCCTACACAGCTTTGGACACTATGGGGCAATTTAGCATGGCCAATCCACCAAACCTGCACCTCTTTAGACTGTGGGAGGAAACCGGAGTGCCCAGAAGAACTCAATGTAGGCACTGGAAGAATATGCACAGTCACCCAAGGTCGGAATTGAACCCGGAACCGTGGCACAAAGGTAGCAGTGCTAACCATTGTGCCACGCCTTTTGTAGATAACTGTTAGGTGATTTTGTGCTGTCGCATTGGAGTTGTACAAAGCCAAGCACTCTTAATAATGAATACAATACTCTGTGTGGGACAGAGTCTGCAGTTCAGGAGCGATCCAAACTGTGTTACGTGACTTCAGCTGGAGCAGTGACAGGAATGTGGTCATTTGTTTCTGTACCTGGGATAGGGAGGGATGAAAAAATCGTCAGCCTTTTTGTCTACATTGAGATCCATTAACATCTACATGTGCTAGAAGAAGTATGTGTGAGTTGTTATGAAGGCAGAATTGGATTTGCTGAACTGACTCCCAAAGTTGAGTGCCTGCCAAAACAGTCTGAAGATAAAATGGCCACCGGGATCTTGTGGCACAGTGGTAGACTGCCTCTGAGCTAGAATCTGGGGATTTGAGTTCCACGGATGATATGTTCATAACTGGGCGAAACAGGTTGATTAGCAACCTGCAAGTCCTTCCAGTATGCTTATGGCAGGTTGTAAGAGTGGGAGAGTCTCCTGGTTAGCCGGATCTGCAGAAGGCAGCGGCAAACCACTGCAATACCTTCCCATGCATAACCACGGACCTGTCTTTGGCACTCACTTGCTAATGGGTATGATGGACCAGCACAGGAGTACATGGCCATCAATGCCCTGTTACATGATACCTGAAGAGAGAGGACATGGCCGCCTGTAGAAGATACTGGAGAGCTGGCACTGCTTGTAGGAGTATCTACTGCTATGAGTCTGTACTGAGCAATAGTGGAGAAAATTAGGGGTGGAATATATTAAACATTGTAAGAAAATAACTAAATTGAAGACTTTTAATGTGGGCTACCATGACGACCAATTTATGTACAAAAATGTCCCGCAAGGTAAATACGTGCATTGTTTTATTGATTAAGGGATAGATATTGGATGGGACACTGGAGAGCTGTCCTGATCTTCAGTAGTACCTGAGCAAGTGGCTGGGCTTTCAGTGCTATCCGTCATCCAAAATACAGCACCTCCTTCAATGCAGCATGCCCTCTACTTCACTGGAGTGTCAGTCTAGATTATGTGCACAAGTCCTGGAGTGGTTTTTATCCAAACCTTTTCATTCAGGTGAGGTAGTTACCATTTGAGTCCAGTGAGGGAGGAACGTTTGTGGGTAGGTTGTTTGCACAGCTGAAAGATCTTGGGTGCAATAAATTTGTGTTCCATCTCAGCTACTAGTTGATTGATATTTTAGTATTTAATCACCTTTTGAGTTGACATAGATGAGTATTCTTCTTACTTATTAAATCAGTGCTCATGCTCATTTACCAATTCGAAGTACGATAGGAATATCAAAAGATAAGATTACTGACAGGCAAAGACTGCATACGTTCTGACTTAGCGCTGCCACAGTGACAATTACAGTTCATATTTGAGTTAAAATATAACCTTGTGGAGCGGGGGGGGGGGGGGGGGGATGAATTGGAGGAGACATTGAAGAAACCTTCAGAGATTCCTTTATAGATATTTCACTGCATCTATAATGTATTGATGGACCCACGACTAGTTTTAACAGATGTATTTCTGTCAGTCCAATTGTGTTGCTGTTTTTGTTAACACATGCATTGTGGAAGCTGTCACAATTTTGTTTCTATATTTTTGGGATGTGGGTGTCACTGGCAAGGCCAACATTTAAAGCCCATCCCATCATCGCCTTCCCAAACCATGTGCTGTGAGGGAGGGAATTCTGGCATTCTGACCCAACAACGGTGAAGGAATGAGTATATAGATTAGTATATAGTATTTAAAGCCCATCCCATCATCACCTTCCCAGTCCATGTGCTGTGAGGGAGAGAGTTCTGGCATTCTGACCCAACAACGGTGAAGGAATGAGTATATAGATTAGTATATAGTATGTAAAGCCCATCCCATCATCGCCTTCCCAGTCCATGTGCTGTGAGGGAGGGAGTTCTGGCATTCTGACCCAACAACGGTGAATGAATGAGTATACAGTTCCCAGTCAGGGTGGTGTGTGACTTTGAAGGGCACTGGTAGGTTGTAATGTTCCTAAGAGCCTGCTGCACATGTTTCTTTAGATGGTAGAGGTCTTGGGTTTGAAAGGTGTTATTAGGGGAGCCTTGGGAAGTTGCAGATTCGTAGATATGAGAAGCCATGTTTCCCTGAAAGATTGAATGTTGGAATCTGATCTGATGAAAACCTGTTGGCTCCCCTCTACCTCTCATGACTCTAATAGCTCAGCCAAACTAGCTGCCATTATGGGTTGAAACCATGCAGAATAGAGGATGGGGTGGGGTTGTTGGACAAGGCGGGGTGGACTGGGTGTTAGTCACTATTCTCTGCTAAATTCATTGATCTCAACTAGGAAGATGATGGAGATCCTTTTGATGTTTTTCAGCTGTTGAGGTGAAAAATTAGCCAGCATTCTTCACCTGATTACTGCCCAGTGTCCAATGCTGAGAGGTCCACATATACATATCAATTGCCATATAAGCCAACTCCAGCGTGATCCCACCACCAAACACATCTTCCCTTCACTCCCTCAGTCAGTATTCTGCAGATACCGTTCCCTCCGAGATAATCTAGTCCACTCCTCCACCATACCCAACGCTCTCCCATCACCTATGGGACCTTCCCATGCAATCGCAGAAAGTGTAACACCTGCCCCTTTACCTCTTCCATGCTTAACATCCCTAACCCAAAACACACATTCCAGGTTAAGCAGCGTTTCACTTGCATCTCGTCCAATTTGGTCTATTGCCTTTGCTGCTCCCAATGTGGTCTCCTCGATATCGGAGAGACCAAACGCAGACTGGGTGATCGCTTTGCTGCGCACCTTCGGACTGTGTGCATTCAGGATCCTGACCTTCCCGTTGCTTGCCATTTTAACACAAGACCCTGCTCCTATGCCCACATGTCTGTTCTTGGCCTGCTGCAATGTTCCAGTGAAGCTCAACGCAAACTGGAGGAACAACATCTCATCTTCCAGTTAGCCTTCGGTTTCGACATCAAATTCAACAACTTCAGATGATTAGCTCTAACCCACCTCGACCCATTTGTTTTCATCCATTTTAACTTTCTTACCATTTCTTTCTCTTGTCTTTCTATATATATTTACACCCCCCCCCCCATCTTGTCCATCTTTCGTTACCCTTTCTCCACTTTGCTTTTCCCTTCCCCTCCCCCCACATCTACATCTGTCACAGTTTACCCTTTGATGCTAGTTTCTCTGCTGTTTGGCCTTTCACACCTTTTGTTCTCTCTGGGGACATGCCATTAGCACTCTTTCCCCTTGCTTTCTGTGGCTATTAGCACCCCGTTTCCCTGGGTTTCTGTGGCTATGACTCATCTTTCATTCTCACTCCACAGTATAAATATTTCCCACTTTCTCTATCTTTAGCTTTGACAAAGAGTCATCTGGACTCGAAACGTTAGCTCTTTTCAACATTGATCTGCTGAGATTTTCCAGCATTTTCTTTTTGGTTATACATATCAATCGAGGGCAAAATGAGGGTGTGATAGCCTCCGTTGCTGAATAACGAACTGACGCTCAATCTTGTAGAACAGCTGCCCAGTTGACAATTCTGGAAGTTCATTGTGAAACTATCCCTGCACCCTCGGCTTAGGTGGAGAGAAAATGTGGTGCTATGTAGCATAATTTTCATTCTCCTTTCACTATAAATATTAATGTTAGAGAGGAGGAAGTGAGTCTTGCTTTTCAGGAGAACAAATCTTTTCTCTTCTGTTACAGGATGATACGGTTGATCAAAATTGCCCTCACTGTGCTGATTTCATTTGCCTGTTGCTGGCTGCCCTTCCTCACCAGTCTCCAGCAGTCCCTGCAGGTGCTTCAGAGGCTTTTCCCTGTTGATAGAGGCTTGTTTGAGGTAAGTTTGATATATATAAAACAATTTGAAATATGCACAATCTTCCTCCACGTTATCTATGTTTGTGTGGCAGGTACTGTAGCACCAAGTTGCCTGAAACACTGGAACTCTGGGTAAAAGGCATTTTAAGAATTGAGCAAAGGTTGTACATTCAATTAGCCAACTAAACCCAAGACACCGAGCCTAGCGTCCTCACCCAGCACTAAGTTCATTAGGATATCTTCCTGACTTTTCACTGATAATATTAGCTCGGCATCCGTTTAGAAGTCTGCAACGGATGACTTATTTAGAAGTAGGGGACGATGAACTTGAGAACTGGTTAGTGTAAGCACCCAACAAATTGACTGTGACGTGTTGGCGATCTCCAATTTCTGTTTTAAAAAAAAATATGCTGATAAGTGTAAATTAAATGATGAGCTATACAGTTGATATCTTGTTCGGTTTGTTCTTAGAATGCATCTTCTAACATTTCTCTGCGTCCTCATCAAATTCAGGGCCGATATTCTATATGTGCCATTTAGAAGAGAAATGGTTTTGACGGTCTGGGGTGTGATGGGTTTGCTGTTAAGTTATGTCCCCTCCAGTTGTGACATTGACAACTGTCTCTGCTGTTTCTATTTCCTGTCCTGAACAGAGGTATCAAATATTATGTTCTTGATACTGATATCACAACCATCCACGGATAGCCCATTTATAGAACCAATCTGCCCCAAAGTTAACCCTTGAAATTGGTGGTGCACTTGCATTATAAACATCACACTCTGGTTGCTGTTAACACGGTAGTGCATGTTAAAGACTCACACCAGACGTCTGTCTTTGGTATTTGGTACACTGTAGACCACATCTTTGCTGAAATCAAAGTTACAGGCAGCAAAAAACATTGTGAATCTTGGCCTGAGCAGATTTGCTTGTTCTGGTCCAGACAGGTTTCAGCAAGATTCACCAATCTCCAGCAACAGGAGCAATTATTGGAGCAAAAAACAAGTTTTCAAATGTTTTCTGAAACAACTGTATCAACAGGAACCATTTTCTGCGTGCAAGTTTTGTTTTAAAATCTTGTTTAGGAGTTTTTTTTGCTTGAACAAAGCCAAAGCGATAAGCACACTGCCTGTACACGGCAAGAGTGGAAGTGCTTCAGTTACTGTAGGGCTCCATATATTTGTCATAGATCATAGAATTTACAGTGCAGAAGGAGGCCATTCGGCCCATCGAGGCTGCACCGGCTCTTGGAAAGAGCACCCTACCCAAGGTCAACACCTCCACCCTATCCCCATAATCCAGTAACCCAACGCTAAGGGCAATTTTGGACAATAAGGGCAATTTATCGTGGCCAATCCACCTAACCTGCACATCTTTAGACTGTGCGAGGAAACCGGAGCACCCGGAACAAACCCATGCACACATGGGGAGGATGTGCAGACTCCGCACAGACAGTGACCCAAGCCAGAATCAAACCTGGGACCCTGGAGCTGTGAAGCAATTATGCTATCCACAATGCTACCGTGCTGCCCCTTTTCTACTTCCCTTGTCATTTTTTCTACTTCCCTGTCTTTCTTTTTAGAAGCATTGGTTTTGGAGCAAGCAAGAAAGGAAATGGATTAAAGGCTTGCCCTGTCCACTCTGCGCATTGACGTTGTAACTCTGCGCATTGACGTTGTAACTCTGAGAAAGGAATACATTTAAAAAATGATCTGTACAGTAAATGGGATGCTTCTAAGTGTACAGGTTGGGTCAAAGCAGAAGCTATTACAATTTTTTTTCTTTTTACCTAATTATCTTCTGTTCCTTCTCTGAAGTTGTCAATCTATGCTGGCATTTGGTTCTACAGTTGCTTCCCACCTCCGATATTTTTCAAGTGTGACTCTAAATATTAAATATCAACAGGCTACTTAACTGGCATGTGGTAACTGTTGATCGTCCCTTTAGGGGCACACAGCAGAGTAAGGGTCACTTGGTCTCCGTGACCAATTGGGACTGGAGGGGGGGGGGGGGGTGAAATCACACCCTATGGGTAGAGAGGCATCTAAGCAGAAACATTTTGGACGCTAGCTGCAGCCATGTGGCTACTGTACAAATCTTACTAATAAACCGTTTGTGTTCACTAACAAAGTCTGTGAAAGTGCATCTTTACAGTATCTTATCCAAACCCACTCTTATATTTGTTCTACATTAACATGCAAATACTTTACATTGGGTCTACGAGCGGGAGTTGGAGGCTCGAATCCACCTCCTCTGGCCTAATTGCCCTTCATAGCAAATAAATTTCAGATTCTCCTGCCCACCCAAACCAACTGTGTAGCAACTCAGCCCTAATGAGGAATTGAACTTGACTTCCTTGGTCTATATGAACCAGTACCACATCTGAAAGAGCATTTATTTGTTAGGTTTTGTTTATAAGTTCTTAATACTCTATTTAATATCAGAATGTAATAAATATGGTAATGCAGTAAATCTCTAGGGTGTGATTTTAAAGGAAAAGTTTCAGTGTCATTTCGGGTGGCGTTTAGGCTGGATGTTTCCCACTGCCTTTTTCTGTGAGATCAACACCGGTATTTACCCACACTCAATCAATTTTTGGGGTCTTGGAGTTTCTCCCTGGTCCAGCCCACACTTAGAAATGTTCTCAGTAGCGGGGAGCTGAACTCGCTTGTGAGATCGGCTCCTCTGAGATTGGACCACTATTTTAAAAGGGTGTCCCAATCTCTAAGCGAACTTGAGGGACCCTCTCCCTTCCCCTCAATGCCCCCCCCCCCCCCCCCCCCCCCCCCTCCACCACCACCACCACGGACAATGTCACGCACTGGGCACTACCCCCCCCGCCAAGTGTGGGCACGCCACGTTAGAGGCGCTGAGCTCCCCCCCCTCGCCCAATCCTCCCATTTCATGGGCCTGGCCCCCTCAGGCCCTGGCCCTTGGCAGTGCCACCCGGGCACCTTGAGCCAGGGTGGCAGTGTCAAGGTGCCCAGATATCAGAGGGAGAGCCAGGGTGCCACCCTGACCACCCAGCGGCCTCCAATGCCCTGGGAAGTTCCCCTCCCCTCCCCGCAGGTGACTTTATGCCTGGTCCAGGTTTGTGTAGATCAGTGCTGAACGATGCCCAAATTGCCTCACTGGGGAGCTGATTCATTCCCGGAAAGCCGTTAGCTAGGGCGTCCATCTCATCAATGAGATGGAGATTGTCCTTAATTGGTGACAATTGACACCTTGCCACATTTTGGCGGGATCTGGAACATGCCAGCGGGAGCGAGCCAGTTAGATCATGGACCAGTCGTGCCCAGCGCAGATCCTGATTTAGGCCGCTCCCTTGATTTAACTGGGGTGCATAGATCCACGCCGGGCACCATGCAGCCGTTAAATTGTGCCCATGGAATTAGGTAATGTAGTTAGTTTCTTTGAGTTGAGATGTTTCAGTGTTAAAAATTTACAAAACTTCCAGATAACATGTTTTAATTGACTCCAGTGTGGCTTTTGCAGGAGGCTCAGGGCAGTATTGTGTGCATTCTGGTAGGGATTTGATTCTAATGCCCATACAAGAAAGTAATAAATGATTTTTCAATTACATACACCCTTACTCTTTCCTATATCAAAAGCACTTCACGTATGATAACTTTGAAGTTGATTAGCCACTGTTGGACAAATATAACAGTCACTTTGTTTGCAGCAAAATCTCACACAGCAGTGAGATGAATAACTAGTTAATTTATTTCTGGTGGTGTTGGGTTGGGGTGGGGTGTTGGTCAGGACGCTATGAGTACTTGTTCATTAAATGGTGCCATGATAATGTAAATATGTACTGGAACAAGTAGAAGAGCCTTTGGTTTGAATTTCTCTTCAAAAGATGGTACCATCAATGCAGCAGTGAAGTGTCAGCCTGGACCATATATCTTGCATAACAAAGGCAGTGTGCTCCTTATTGGTCTTGGGTACTAGATGACTAAACCAAATCGTCTGGTTTCTGGGCTATATATACATACACCATTTTGACAGCTGACAAATTTATATTAGTACAATCTCTAGGCATTACAGCTGAGCCTCGTCCCAGATTACCTGTATGCACACTTCTCAACGCTGTTCTATTTTCAACACTTTTTTTCCTGGTGGTTAGTGGCTCTAGTGTTTAGGGAAAAGCAGGACTCCTTTATTTCTGGAAGAAGAGGTAAAGGGGTGATACTTGTGATGTCTTTGTTTGAACTTCTTTATTTTGGACTCCTGTTTGTAACCGCTAAGCCCTTCTGTCACCTCCAGAATGTATTTTCATTGCAGCCATCATGTCTTCCTATTTTATTGATATTAGTGTTTACCACAGAATTGTTACAACCCAGAAGGGGGTCTTTTGGCCTATCGTGTTTGCAACAGCCCTCCAAATGAGCAATTCACTTAGCAGCATTCCGCCACCTTCTCTTCTTGACCCTGAACATTATTTCTTTTGAGATAGCAACCTAATTCCCCTTTCAATTCCTGGATTGAATCTGTCTCCACCACATTCAGGCAGTGCATCCTCGACCCTAACCACTCGCTGTCTGAGAAACGTTTTTCCTCAGGTCGCTGTTGCTTCTTTGCCAGTTAAACTTAAACCTGTGGCCTCTCGTCTTGATCCTTATGAGTGGGAAGAGTCTCTCCCATTCTGCTCTGTCCAGACTCCTCATGATTTTGAATATCTCTATCAAATCTCTCAACCTTTTCTTCAAGGAAAACAGTCACAACCTCTCCAATCTCTGTGTCTGAAATACCATTCTTGTGTGCACTCAAATGACTTCACATCTTGCATTGAAGTACAGCACCCAGAGCTGGAAGTAATACTCCAGTTGAGGCTGAACTAGTGTCTTATACATGTTTAACATAACCTCCTGCTTTTGTAGTCTATGCCCCTATTACTAAAGCTACTATGTGAACTTCCATATTCTTCCTTTGAGGCGGAGGTTATTCCTGTGTTTGTTTTGCGGACTGAGGAAGTTTGCCTTTTTAAGTATGTCACTCATTGCATGAGATCAAGATGCCTACTCTATCAGAAGACCCACTGTTCTTTATTTTATATTCAACTTTCTTTAAATATTTTAAGTAATTTCTGGCATACACATCTATGGGTTTCAGGACTGGCATCTTACTCAACTAGATTTTATATGTAATCTCACTATGATGTTTTATCAGAGTCACCCGATTAAGTCTAATCTTCATCATTTACAACCCACGTGAGTACTGTCCAACCAGGGGAAAATCCCTGAATAGAGTTTTGGAACAGGAACCCTGGGCATCTCTTTCCTTCTGAACAAGTGTCACCAAAGTCTGTTGGAGCACTGCGAATGTCACCCTCACTGATCCCCAACTAGTTGTTCAGGTTTTGGAATCAAACGGGAGATCTTCCAAGTTTGCATTCCTCAACGTCCATTGAATAGACTCACTGGGCCAACTGATGTAACAACAAAAGCTCAGCTTTTTCAGAGAAAGCTACTGGGTTTTTATTGTGGACCTAATAGAGGAACTGCATATGTGTTTGTAATGGTTTCTATAAAGCTTTGCAGCACCATTGTGATAAACACCTTGAAATGTGAAGAGTGCAGAGAAAAATTGAGAAATCAACCATTGTGAGGGATAGAACAGTTTTCTCAGATACTGTATGAATGTTCGTAGATTTGAGATTGCTTTGATAGCTGAACTTTATACTCTTCGTGCATTTGTAACCATTAGGCCCTACCCGCCTCCTGTTTCCAATCTTTCTTTCCATTCCAGCCTTGTCTTTTATTAATATTCGCGTTTATCTGAATTTCTTCATTCTTCCTAAGCTCCAGAAATGTTGCTTACAAGCTCTCTTCCTCTCCTCTACATTCTAACCATATTAAAATGAAAATTCATTACACAATAAACTCTCGCTCATTTGTTCTTTGAATTGTCTCCTTCCTCCTACAGTCAAAAAGTTTATAAGCTGGATTTCATCTATTCAATGCCACTTAATTTATTCTGCTCTCTCTGTTACTCTTCAGTCTCTGTGTTGCCAAAACTGATTAGCCTTTTCCTTGGTTATGACCTACTTTAAGATTCCAGGTTACAGATTTATGACGGTTAAGTGGACATATTTTCTGTGAATGACCACTAGTCTGTGCTATTGTATAGTTCAGTTGTAATCTTCACAGATGTTAAAAAATTAAGGGGTGGAATTTTCCCAAAATTGTACAGTGTTGGATCAGGTGGGAAAAGGTGTGTGAAAGTCGCTTGCTTCACAGGTGCCTTTTCTCGCTTGATCAAGCATCACTATCACCCTGTGCAATTTCAAAGTGCTGACAATGATTACGCAGCCAGCTGGGGGGGCGGGGCCTAAATTCACCGGCAAATAAAGTTAAAAGCCCCCTTCCACCCACCCACTGACACCAGAACCCCACCATCGGGAACCCCGGTGGACATGAGGAACACCCTGAACCCTTGCCTGCAGAGGGGCAAACCACTCTTTCCCTCCCCCCTCCACCAGGCAATCAGCAGGGTGACTGAACCCACTTTCATTTTTGAAAACTAGTAGTGATTCCTGCTGGCGTGACTTCAAGCTAGTAGAGGGGAACATCTAACACTGCTGAATTCATGGAAACATGCCCCTGATTATATTACTGGAGGTGGGTTGACGGGGAAGATCTCAAACTGAGGTCTCGCCGCAGCCGCAATCCCAGTATGGCCCTCTTAGGGGATTCACTGGCCATAACGTGGTTTGGGCTTGTAGCGAACGGATCCTGAGAATTGCGCCCAAAATTTTAACTTTTTTATGGTGCTTGCAATAGTTCACAACTGAAGTTGTTGCCCAATAGCAGCAAGTGATTTTATTATTTCCTTGGTGTTTAGTAGCTGAGGATTCAGAGAACGGAAGCATGAATTGCAGATTCAAGTTTTCGGCCTCCATTGAATTCCATGGTTTGTATTGCTGTGCAATGGAATGTTTCAGAGCATCATATTAAGAGACTGCTACAGTGGCCTACCCAAGAAGGCTATGCATTGTTCGAATTGATAGGTTAGAACAAAGAAAAGTGCAGCACAGGAATTACTAGGGGGCATAGGTTTAAGGTGCGAGGGGCAAGGTTTAGAGTAAATGTACGAGGCAAGTTTTTTTTACAGAGGGTAGTGGGTGCCTGGAACTTGCTACCAGAGGCCCTTCGGCCCTCCAAGCCTGCACCGACCATTCTGCCCGTCTAAACGAAAATCTTCTACACTTACGGGGTCCTTATCCCTCTATTCCCATCCTATTCATGTATTTGTCAAAATGCTCCTTAAACATCACTGTCGTCCCTGCTTCCACCACCTCCTCCGGCAGCGAGCTCCAGGCTCCCACTACCCTCTGTAAAAAAAAAAAAAAATTGCCTCGTAAATCATCTCTAAACCTTGCCCCTCGCACCTTAAACATATGCCCCCTAGGAATTGACCCCTCTACCCAGGGAAAAAGTTTCTGACCATCCACTCTGTCTATGCCCCTCATAATTTTGTAGACCTCTATCAGGTTGCCCCTCAACCTCCGTCATTCCAGTGAGAACAAACTAAGTTTATTCAACCTCTCCTCATAGCTAATGTCCTCCATACAAGGCAACATCCTGGTAAATCTCTTCTGCACCCTCTCTAAAGCCTCCACATCCTTCTGGTAGTGTGGAGACCAGAATTGAACGCTATACTCCAAGTGTGGTCTAACTAAGGTTCTATACAGCTGCAACATGACTTGCCAATTTTTATACTCAATGCCCCGGTCAATGAAGGCAAGCATGCCATATGCCTACATGACTACCTTGTCCACCTGTGTTGCCCCTTTCAGTGACCTGTGGACCTGTACACCTAGATCTCTCTGACTGTCAATACTCTTGAGGGTTCTACCATTCACTGTATATTCCCTACCTGTATTAGACCTTCCAAAATGCATTGCCTCACATTTTTTCTGGATTAAACTCCCATCTGCCATCTCTCCGCCCAAGTCTCCAAACGATCTAAATCCTGCTGTATCCTCTGACAGTCCTCATCACTATCCGCAATTCCACCAACCTTTGTGTCATCCGCAAACTTACTAATCAGACCAGTTACATTTTCCTCCAAATCATTTATACATACTACGAACAGCAAAGGTCCCAGCACTGATTCCTGCGGAACACCACTAGTCACAGGCCTCCAATCAGAAAAACACCCTTCCATTTCTACTCTCTGCCTTTTATGACCTAGCCAGTTCTGTATCCATCTTGCCAGCTCACCTCTGATCGAGTGTGACTTCATCTTTTGTACCTGTCTGCCATGAGGGCCCTACTGAAGTCCATATAGACAACATCCACTGCCCTACCTGTATCAACCATCTTTGTGACCTCCACGAAAAGCTCTATCAAGTTAGTGAGACATGACCTCCCCTTCGCAAAACCGTGCTGCCACTCGCTAAACTTGCTTCCAAATGGGAGTAGATCTTGTCTCGAAGAATTATCTCCAGTAATTTCCCTACCAATGACGTAAGGCTCACCAGCCTGTAGTTCCCTGGATTATCCTTGCTACCCTTCTTAAACAAGGTTAGGTAGAGTGTGGAGACAGGAAAGCACAGACACAGATAGAACAACTAGATTTGACAACATCCTCTTTCCTGGTCCAATTATGTCACTTGGTAACTACCAAAGAAAGCAAAAGTAAACAATATGCAGCGACTCACAGAACTAAAATTGTTTTTATTAAGATTGAGAAGATATGATCCCAGAGCCTGGTGGGCCATGCAGTTATAAATTGTGGTGTTATGCTGCTGTGCAGAATATATAACACCTCATTGATGCCTTGCTTTGGCCTGCTAGATGTTTCCTTAGTCCATCCCTTGTAACACAGTGATGGGACCACACCCCACATTGCACTGTTGTGTAGTACTATTGTGCTAAGTGGGACATATGAAGAGAATGGTGGGGAGAATATAGCCATAAAGTCAAAATCATTATGGCACAGAAGGGGGCCATTCAGCTGATTGATTCCATGCCAGCTCTTGTCGAGCAATCCAGTCAGTCCTATTCCTCCGCTCTCGCTCCATCGTCATTCAAGTTTATTTTCCTTGTCATTTTGACCACCCTCTTCGACAACAAAGTCCAGGTTATAAGCACTTGCTGTGGGGAAAAAAACTCTTTCTCATGTATAGATCTCTTGCCCAAAACTCTAAATCTGTGCCCTGTAGTCCTTATCCAATGAATAAACTGGGACCTTTAGGCTCCACAGCAGGATCACTAAACTTTAGTATATATTTGAAAAAATAAGTAGTCCAATATTAATTGGAAGTAGAAAATACCCACACAACGTATCAATCTGTAACCACAGGACATCCCTGTATGAGAACAATCTGAAGATTCTTAACATATATACTTATTGTAATTCTAAATTTCATTCTCAACCAGGATTTACCCAACTCCTTACTAAAGAAAGCAAAAGCTGATGAAGCTGAATAAATTAACTCCTTCACAAAGGATTCAGGTAAATATCTGGTTGGAGCTGTAGTAACCAACCACAATGGCTCCTGTCTTGCTGGGTGAGAAAAGGCTATTGTCTGTAGGTAGTAATAGAATAGATAAATATTCTAGAATGTGTATGCCTCACTACTGAGTCCATGATTGCACAGATTATATACGGAGTGGGCTTGATGAATTCTTTGGCCTTTTCTCATTCCATACTTTCAAACCTAATTTTTTTGGCAGTGGAAAATAATGTTAGTTTTTGTGAACATATATTTTCATTATCTAGTGTTTTAAATCCCAGGATCATCTTTGTTGTGTTTCTCTAGAACTTCTCTATCTTTTAGAAGGCCTTGTCTCAATATGCATTTTATTAATGCATACTCGCTGGTGAATGGTAACCACTATGCATGCACTGTTCACAATTTACATGGTCCACAGGATCCCACACTTTGAGTCACTATGTCGGTGGAAGAGCAGGCAAGTAAGCAAATGGCTGCTGTGGTCATGTGGCACCACTGAGGTGGAACTGGTTAACACGTAATTAAAAAATTGGAATTTAACTTATTCTGTTTCTGATTCTTCGTAATGTTTTCAGGTACTCAATGAAATAACTTGCACATTGTGCCCGATGATAATTTACATGTGTTTTCTAAATAGGATAAAGTCGGAAATGTGTGGTGCAGTTTATCTGTGATATTGAAAGTGAAGAAGGTTCTATCGCCTTCAACCCAGGTTTGGCTCAGGTAATGTTTAGCCCCTGTTGATCTATTTTGCATCATGAGACATTTCATGGTTTGCCTTTCATCACTAACACCCCCCCCCCCCCCCCCCCCCCATTGTAGGTAATTGTAACGAACATAATTTAAAAACTCAGTATGTGTTTATAACTCCCTTCTCCTCCTCTTTACTGAAGATGTTCAGATCCGGGATGGGAATGCTTGTGGGAAGCACCTGTCTGGAGGCCAAGCCCCATTGCCATTGGTATTCAATCAGCAGCGGGCAGAGGCTCACCATCTGGGAAGACTGCTCAGCAAACCCTATAGAGTTTGCCAGCAGCCTCCCAGATTGGTGCCTCATTTAGGGACATTCTGTGCCCAATCGAGGGACTCCACATTGGGAAGGGGGAGGCTCACAGGAAACCACTTCTGTCACCTCTGCTTCTGACCCCCCCCTTGCAGGGTGATACCTTCGCCGCAACCCCCACCTACCATGCTCACCTTTGCCTGGGGTTCTATCAGTAGGCCCCACTGTGGGACTGATGGTGGTCACAGCTCCCAGTGTCGTTGCTGGCCTCCGATTGGCTAACACGTCTCGGGAGGGAGTTCTGCCGTATTGGGGGGTTAATCCAAGCAGAGGCCTGCTTCTGCCCAGTTAAGTGTATAATTACCTTGGGATAGCACTGTGCCTCCTGGGAAAAAACGATGCGGAGGTCCCACCAGTTCAGCAACTGCTAGGTAAGGCCCCAATCGTCCACATAAATCCACAGTGTGACCAATGTTTGTTTAAAAGAGCCATTAAGTGAGTAGGTGACCTGAGTTGTTGAAAGGTTTAAAGAAGGGAGAATAGGAAAAGAAGAAACACAAATAAAATGTCAGGTAGGTTGATTGATGAGAGCCAGTAGCATTTCACGTGAACAAATACAGAGTACTATGATCAAGAAAAGGAAATAGACAGTGGAAATGTAAAATAAAATCCGATCTTAAAAATCACAGACTTTGGGGCATTGATGTGTAGGTCACAAAAGTCAACAGCACGATTAACCAACTGGACCTTGGTATAGCCAAAAAGATAGAGCATAAATTCCAGGAGGAGGTAGTGTCTGCACAAGGCCGAACTACAACTGTACATGGATTAGTGTTTACAGTTCTGGCCACATATCTACGCATTGATGGCAGTTGAGAAAAAGGCAGCCATGTTAAGGCATCTTGTCTACAAGGAGAGATGCGCGTGCTGAGGCTTGTTCTGGAGGCCTTGGAGAAATATTTTTAAGGGAATAGACAAATTGTACTAAATTTCGAACCAAGGAACTTGGGTTCAAGCTTAGAAGAGGGAAGGTGTACAGGCCGTTAGCAGGGCGGCATGGTGGCACAGTGGTTAGCACTGCTGTCTATGGCGCTGAGGACAAGAGTTTAATCCTGGCCCACTGTCCATGTAGAGTTTGCACATTCTCCACGTATCTGTGTGGGTTTCACCCCCACAACCTAAAGATGTGCAGGGTTGGTGGATTGGCCACACTAAATTGCCCCTTAATTGGAAAAAACATGATTGGGTACTCTAAATGTATTTAAAAAAAGGATCTAACCCGTTTGCGCAGAGCATGTCGAATATTTGGAACATACTATTCAAGAACATGGTGGAAGCTGATAGTGTCGGGAAAAGAATGAAGAGAGAATTGGATAAGCGGTTGATAGGGGGTGATGGCTTTTCTGGACTTGTACTTTACAACATTCCTATTTCCCAAACTGATATCACACATCCACCCCTTTAGAAACACAAACATTTAGAGAAAAAAAACTGCATCCTATTTTTATCTCCAGTGGATTTTCCTCAAAATTAGTTCTAAAGTGGTAGAGTGTTCATTCTCCCTCGCTATGGATAAAACTCTTGGTATAGATGGGATTTGGCATTAAGTGCCGGTGCCAATTTCCTATCTTTGGTAATGTGTCAAGAAGAGACAGAGGTGATGTAGGGCCATTCTCAAAATAAAAGGGATATAATGAGGTAAGTCAGCCCCGCCCACTCTTTCACTTCAGCGCTAATTCATTTTGAAATATTGCTTTATTTTGCATTTGATATGTTGCCATCTTATGTGGGCAGCACGGTAGTGTAGTGGTTAGCACAGTTGCTTCACAGCTCCAGGGTCCCAGGTTTGATTCCCTGCTTGCGTCACTGTCTCTGTGGAGTCTGCACGTTCTCCCTGTGTGTGCATGGGTTTCCTCCGATTTCCTCCCACAGTCCAAAGATGTGCAAGTTAGGTGGATTGGCCATGCTAAATTGCCCTTAGTGTTCAAAAAGGTTGGGTAGAATTACTGGGTTATGGGGATAAAGGAGATAGGGTGGAGGCATAATGGGGCTTGTGTGAGGTTCTCTTTCCAAGGGCCGGTGCAGACTCGATGGGCTGAATGGCCTCCTGCACTGTAAATTCTATGATTCTGTGTTAGTGGTATAACAACTTTTTATTTTTATTTTTGTCAGTTTTACTGCCACTCTTCTGACACTATTACCTACGTGTATAAAGCTGACAATTAATCCCACACTAAATGGGTTCAAACTTGCACTGGTAAGTCTTGAATTTACTTTATTTAGGACATTGTAATGTAAATGCGTGGTGTTATTTTATTTTTTCAAATGAGCTTTCCTGAGGTTAAGTTGGTAAGTGGAACTAGGCTAAGGGACCAGGATCGTCCTTGATTCAGTGCCTCTGGTCAGTACTGGGTTTGCTGCTCCCAGCCTGAGCAATAGTGGAGGAAGAACAGCTTGAGTTTGTTTCTTTAACACCATCCAGTGATTCCAGTCAACTGCATGTGTGTGGGCATCTGGTAATGGCAGGATAGGGTTCGCTCCTGCCTACGATTAAATGGCTGATGCTCCTCATTTTCTCGCCTCTTGCGTGACGAATAAACATTTGGTTGAGGCATCAAAGGGCTGGTGTCATCTGAGGAACTGTATCTCCCCCCACCCCCCCCAAGTCTGGAAGGCATTGCTGAACTTTTCCCGTGTTTTCTATACACTCCCACTTACTAACTGGACAGTAATCAGGAATGGGAATGCTGGCTGGGTTTTCTCCTTCGTAGCCCAAAGGACACCGGCACATTCATTGTGGCCCTGGATTGGTTAACTTGCATATAGGACCTACCTTCTCTGTGTCAATGCATCATGCAGTGCATTTACCCAATTATTAGGAGTTCCAGTTTAAATTAGAAATATTTAAACACAAATTGTTTGTCCTTTAATATCGGCTATAAGAGAATGTTAAAAATACTACAAATAGGAGAATTTTAATCTTCACCTTTAGATTTTGACCTTCTGGAAGTTTGGCACTTATTCAGGGAATGTAACCCAGTGTATTAAGAGTGAAAGTGAAGACAGATAATGACAGGATTCCATCATGTCATAAGATCCCTCCACGGCTGGTTGGGAACATGTGCTGTGGAATGTGAGCTGCACTCTGCAGGCACACCAGTTTAAAACAAAATATCAACAGAATTCTGTGGTCCTTGACGGCCTCACTCAGTGAAGGTGCTGCTCAAGTGTACGCTAAGTTACGTAGATGGGATGACTCCAGGTTCTATTGCTCATCTACTTAGTTAGCTAATCTCTCCCGGGACAATAGTTATTTTGTTATAATTGGCTTCATTGCCTTACGAGGGGCAGAAAACCAACTTGTGTTCCCACCCCTGATTGCTGTCGAATGACTCTTCCCGGATATGTGCCTTTTGGGTAAGGACACGGCCTCAGCTGTAATGCAAATCCATAGTTGGTTGATCCACCAACACTCATTTTTCAGCCACAAATGACTGCTTGGGTCAGATTCCAGAGGGTAACCAGCAGCTGTGGAGCAAACCTGAATTCAGTGAAGGAAAAGAAGGGCAATTATTTTTTTCTGGGCCGGTGGGGGGGGGGGGCAAAGTCAAACATTAGAGAATACACTTGACAGTACTAATTCAACTAATTTGTTTTAATGTGCGCTTATAACTTGGAATGTAAAATATTTGCTTTTTTTCTAAGTGTTTGTGCGAGAATGAATTTATGAATTGGTTGTTCGCTAATAATGTTTTAAAATGCAACAATAATTGACTCAAAAACGCTCTATAAATCTTGTGATTCATTACAAGTCTAAAAGTGCTGACAGTTTTGGGAGGATCAGAAATGCAGATTTATGCTTGGGAGTGCAGAATAATTTTCACTGTGATCATATAGTGAAGCTTTAGCCATTTATGAACAACCTAAGCCAATTCAACTCGTTTTATTTCAGACTACATTACAAAGGAGGTATTCCCAACCAAAGTCTTGCTTAAAAGCTACAGTCAGGAATGGTGTGCTATGGTGTGATTGATTGGGAGGTCTGTAACTATCATTGCTTACAGTGTGCTATATATTGCACGTTTGTCTTTTCTTTTTCTTCCTTTCAATCATGCCACTGGAGGCAGTTGTTGCCAGGAAGAAAGGGCAATAATTGTCCTGTTTTGATTGAACCCTTTCACTCTGGGATAGGAATTGATTTAGACTGGCCTCCAAATAGAATCTTGTTTTCTCCTTTGCTGGAAAGCAAGAAAGGGCAAGACTTTGGTCAACATCCCAATCAGATAGCCCATGAACACAGACTTGGAGTATTGGGAGAAGCATGTCTACTGAAATTTCAGGTGAATAGTAGCCAGACCATACTACTTTTGTACAAGAAGTATCTTGGTTTATTCATGATGTTGAGGAGAATGGACCATAATGTGGTATCAAGACACACAGATCAGCAAATCCTCATTCAAACTTTACTGTAAGAGTTAGCTGATCACTGCCAGTGGAGTGATACAATTGACTGTACTTCCTTCCTAACCTAGGATACTATCAGCCAGTTCCCCCTCTTGATCGCAATAATATGTCTAAGATTTGACGCTCTCTCTTGTGGAATAGCCTGGCTGACATTTCCCTCAGCTGTAGACCAGGTATTCCTTGTATCACTGGGCCATCTTTCACCATCTGTTTGCCTGTTGCATTTTGACTGAGCAGGGATTCAGCACAGACCCCTCTCTATTCCAAAAAAAAGGAATGCAAGTTACCTTAATTAGGAAGCAGTGTTATTCCAGTTTTCCAGCACCACGTGAGGGCACTATTAAAATGCTGTTGGCTGGTCCTTATTCCACTTGGCAATTGCCCCCAGTTGTATAATTAAAATTAGGAGCTATGTTTATAGGAAATCACAGGAACAAACCTGGACCCAACATCTCTGGATTGACACATTCCTCAGAGTTGTATGTTAACTGGGCGTGACTAATAATTATTGACGACTAATAATTAACATTGGATTAAGCCCAAACAGAAATATCAGAGGGCTGCTGGTATTGATGAAATTTTAATTTAAAAAAGTGCTGGAAATTCACAGCAGGTCTGGCAGCATCTGTGGAGAAAGAAGCATTGCACGATACAAACAGAAGAAATAGGAGCAAAAGTAGGTCATTCGGCCCCTCAAGCTGGTTCTGCCATTCAATACGATCATGGCTGATCTGTTTGCTTGAGTTCTACATTCCCATCTACACCCAGTAACCATTAATTCCCTTGAATAACAAGAATCTATCTATCTTTGCATTAAAAATTATTCAGTGACCCTACCCTTCCACCACCTTTCGAGGCAGAAAGTTCCAAAGTCACAAAACCCACCGAGAAATGAATTCTAGTCATCTGTCAAAAAGGGTGACCCCTAATTTGAAAACCATGTCTCCTAGTTCTTGACTCACCCACAAGAGGAAACATACTTTCCACGTCCGCCATGTCAAGACCTTTCAGAATCTTATATACTTTATCAAATCACCCCTCACTCTCCTAAACTCCAATGGAAACAAGCCCATTCTGTCCAACCTATCCTCATAGACAACCCGCTCATTCAAGGTGTCAGTCGATTAAACCCCCTCTGAACCCCCTCAAATGCATTTATATCCTTCCTTAAATAAGGAGACCAAAATTGCACATAGTATTCAAGGTGCAGGCCTGCATAACTGAAACACAGTGGGCGGAATTCTCCGCTCCCGAGGAAAAATCGGGAGGGCCGTCGTGAACTTGGCCGAGTTTCACGACGGCCTCGGAGGCCGCTCCTCACCCCCTATTCTCCCCTCCCGGCGGGGCTAGGAGCGGCGCTCCGTAAATCTCGGCCGCGGGGGCGTTGCGCCGAGAATGACGCGGCCGGCGTGCCTAATGACATCAGCCGCACATGCGCAGGTTGGCCGGCTCCCACCCGCGCATGCGCAGCTGATGTCACGATGCTGACAGCTCGAACCCGCGCATGCGCGGTGGCCGTCTTTCCCCTCAGCCGCCCCGCAAGACGTGGCGGCTTGATCTTGCGGGGCGGCGGAGGGGAAATAGTGCGTCCGATTGAGATGTCGGCCCGATGATCGGTGGGCACCGATCGCGGGCCTGTCCTCTCCCGAGCACAGTCGTGGTGCTCTTTCCCCTGTACTCCCCCCACAAGCCCCAAATGGGCATATCTCACCCGTTTCACGACGGCAGCAACCAGGTGTGGTTACCGCCGTCGTGAAGCAGTTGCGAACGGCAGGCCGCTCGGCCCATGTGGGTCGGAGAATCACCGTTCGCCGTGAAAAACGGCGAGCGGCGATTCTTCCGAGCGGGGTGGGGTGGGGGGAGAATCGTGGGCACCAGGGGGGCGTAAATTTTGTCGGGGAGGCCCTCCCGCGATTCTCCCACACCGCGTGGGGAGCGGAGAATCGCGCCCAGGATCTTTGCTTTTATGTTCAATTCCTTTCATAATAAAGGATAGCATTCCATTAGCCTTCTTGATTATGTACTGTACCTACATACTAACCTTCTATGACTCGTGCTTGAGAGCACCTAGATCCTCTGCACCTCGGAATTCTGCAGTCATTCCCCATTTGTGTAATACTCTGCTTTCTTATTCTTCCTGTCAAAGTGAACAACTATGCATTTCCCCACATTATACACCCTCTGCTAGATTTTTGCCCACTCACTCAGCTTATCTGTATCCGTCTGCAAACTTTTTATTTTTCACAACATATTTTCTTACTTATCTTTATGTCATCTTCAAATTTAGCTACCATCCCCTCACTCCCCTCGTCATTGAAATAAACGTAGTGGCCTCAGCACAGACTCCTGAGGGTCTTCACTGGTCACATTCTGCCAATCAGACAGACCCATTTATGCATACTGTCTGCTTCCAGTTAGCTAGCCAATCGTCTATCCAGGCTAAGATGTTACCCCGCACACTGAGCTTTTATTTTCCACAATAACGTTTGATGCCTTCTCTAAAAATCCAAATATAGTACATCTACGGACTTCCCTTTATTCACAATGCATGTTACTTCTTCAAAGAACTCTATTAAATTAATTAAACATGATTTCCCTTTCATAGAACTATGCTTACTCTTGTCGATTTCTTTGTCCTTTTCTATGTGCCCAGCTATAATCTCTTAATGGTTAGCGCCAGCACCTTCCCCACAGCAGACATCAAGCTAACTGAGCTTTAGTTTCCTGTTTACTGCCTCCCTACCTGCTTGAATAGAGGGATTACATTTGCTGCTTTCCAGTCTGATGGAATCTTTTCAGAATCTAGTGAATTTTGGAAATTTAACACCAGTGAATCTAATACCTTATTTGCCACCTTTTTTCAGTCCCTAGGATGAAGGTCAACTGGACCCGGAGACCTGTCAGTTGCAGCTCTTCTGTTTGCTCAGTACAGCTTCCTGGGTGATTGTAACTTCACCCTTCCACCTCCCGATTTATAGCTATTAATGGAATGTGCTTTGTATCCTCTCTAATGAAGACAGAAACCAAACATTTGTTCATTTCATCCGCCATTTCCTTGTTCTCTACCATTAACTCCTTATTGTCACTCTCTAGAGGACCAACACTCACTTTGTCTACTCCTTCCTGTTTCAATACCTAAATAAACTCTTGCTATCTTTTACTGCATATCTAACTGGCTTCCTCTCGTACTCTAATTTCCTTCTCCTGATTAACCTTTTAGTCGTTTGCTGCCGTTCTGTATATTCTGACCAATCACCTGACCTGCCACTCGCCAACAGTGACCAGGATGCTGGACAGAAACCCCAATATTTTATTTTAATTTTTTAAGATTGTGAGGAAAGGATACCTCATTCCAGGAGTGATTACAAGAAAAATAGGATATGATATAATAAAACAAACTTCATTACTAACACAGTATTAAAATATCATCAACATCATACTAGAAAAGAGCTTACAATTACACCTTCAACAATGCTAATTAATACAGTGAATATAGTAACCCTCAACTGCTATCTTTATTCCCTCAAACAACAAAAACAACAAAACAAAAAAAGTCTTGACTCTCAATCCACTGTTAAAATACAGTTAACCCGACTTCCAATGGCGGCTATGGAGTGAAAGGTCACACATTTGGCAGCTCCCGCTCTTGGTGGTCTTTTTGTGGCTTTTAAGCTGGATTTCTACAGGAACTTTTCAAAGTAAAGGTGTAAAAGCGAGAAGAGAAGGAGGTAACCACAAGTTTATGGAGCTGCGCCCAGCGAAAAAGGAGCAATCAAAAGTTGGTTGGAAGTGAGGACCAGAGTTCAAGGGAGGCAATGGCAGGGACGCAGGGTCTGACCTTGCCAGCTCAGTGGTTGACGGACCAGTTGGTGAGCTTCTTGACCGAGAAGTTAACTCAACATCGCAGGGAGTGTGCGAAGGACTTGGCCCGGGCGGTGGACTCGATCAGGGCTGTGGTCGACCGTGTGGAGGTGAGATTGACGACCCACGGACAGGCAATCCAGAAGCTGGAGGAGCTGGCGACGGAACGAGAGGTGCAGTCCACCGCGATGGCAGCAGAGATCGGGGTGTTACAGGAACAACAGAAACAACAGAGGACCTGAGAACCGTTCTTGGAGGCAGAATATCCAGATCGTTGGTCTGCCAGAGGGGAAGAAAGGATCCGATGCTGGTGCGTATGTGGGGAAGATTTTGGAGAAGCTGATGGGGGAGGGTTCATTCCCCAAGCCACTGGAGGTGGACTGGGCCCACAGGGCGCTTGTGCTTAAGCCCCAGGGGAGTGAGCTCCCGAGGGCGATGATGGTACGGCTGCATCGGTTCATAGACGAGAAAGGATCATGAGGTGGGCCAGGCAGACAAAATGGTAAATGTGGGAAGATGCTGAGATCCAGGTGTATCAGGACTTGGGAGCAGAACTCGCAAAGAGGAAGGCGAGTTTTAATAAAGTCAAGTTGGCCCTGTATGACAAGAAAATAAAATTTGGACTGCTTTACCCGGCCTGTCGATGGGTGACCTATGAGGGCCGCTGTACTTTGGCTCGCCGGAGGACGCGACGGACTTTATGAAGGACAATAATTTGATGGGAAAGTAAGGACCTTGAACCTTGACTGTTGGGAACTGAGCTAGGAGTGATGTTTGAAAAAACCTTAGACTTTTAACTTTTAATTTAATTTGCGATGTTTGAAAAGGTGTTTGAGATTCTGCATGTATAATTCTTTTTCTTTTCTCTGGTCTTTTTCATTTGGTTCTGTTTGAAGTTGTTTGACCAGATAAGATTTTGTTAAGGGTGATGGGGTGAGCCTTTGTGCTCGGACCTTGGGAGGGACAGTTTGTTTGTTTTTCTTTGCTCTTTGCCATTGTTTTTGGAACTTGTACTACGAGTGGGAGGGAGGAGAACCAGCAGGTGGCAGGATGCTAGGCGCCAGGGGCGGGAGCTGCCAGGCTAGCTGCGAGGGGGCATAGGGGGTGATGGGAGGTAGACTGCTGATGAGGACGGGACTTTCAAGATGTTGGAGGAGGAGAGTGGACGATGGTAGCTGCTGGGGGGCGGGCCAGGTGAGGTGCGGGGCGTGGGCCAAGGGCTGGCCTAGAAATTATCATGGCTGATCGACAGGGGAGGGGGGTAGAGTTCCCCATACCAGGTTGATCACGTGGGACGTACATGAGTTGAATGGGCCAGCCAAAAGAGCCCGTGTGTTCGCACACTTGAGGAGGCTGAAGGAGGACATGACCATGTTGCAAGAGACACATTTGAAGCTGGGAGACCAAGTTAGACTGAAGAAGGGATGGGTCGGACAGGTGTTTCATTCAGGACTGAACTTTAAAACAAAAGTGGTGGCAGTTATGGTTAACAAAAAGGTGGCATTCAAGGTGGGAAAGATAGAGGCAAACCCGGAGGGTAGATTTATTATGGTTAGTGGGATGTTGGAGGCAATGGCTGTGATGTTGGTGAATATATACACCCCAAACTGGGATGATGTTGCATTTGTCAGGAGGGTGCTGGGGAAGATTCCGGACGTGGACTCGCACCAGCTGATTATGGGGGGAGATTTTAACACGGTTCTAGATCCAAGACTAGACTGGTCAAGTTCCAGGTCGGAAAAGGTATCAGCAATGGCAAAAGAGCTGCGGGAGTTCATGGAGCGCATGGAAGGGGTGGATCTGTGGAGATTCGGGAGGCCTAGGTGCAAAAACTATTCATTTTACTCCCATGTGCACAAGGTGTATTCCAGGATAGACATTTTCGACTGGACAAAACGCTGTTAGTGGGGGTGGGGGGCACTGAATATCCAGCAATTTCGGGGGGGGGGGGGCTGAAGATAGATGAGGAGGCTGCTGGAAGGCCTGAAGATCCCAATTGGACTCGGGGAGGTGACAGACGGATTGGGGGCAATGCAATTGGGTAAGGCCCCGGGACCTGATAATTACCCGGTGGAGTTCCACAAAACGTTTTCTGGGTTACTGCGGCTTCTCCTGGTTAAGGCTTTTAATGAGTAAATGGAGTTGGGAGTGCTCCCCCCAACACTATCACAGGCATCGATCTCTCCCATTTTGAAGCGGGATAAGGACTCGGAGAGCTGTGGGTCATAAGGCCGGTCACCCTTTTGAATGTAGATGCTAAATTGCTGGAAAAGATCTTGGCTGTACATATAGAGGACTGTGTCCCGGATGTAATCGGGGAGGATTAGATTGTGAAGAATAGGCATCTGACGTCCAACATCAGACGGCTCTTAAATGTTATAATGATGCCAACGTAGGGACGCGAGGTTGAGGTGGTAGTAGCCATGGATGCAGAAAAGGCCTTTGACCGGGTGGAGTGGAAGTTCCCATGAGATATTCTAGGCAGATTTGGGTTCGGGCAGGAAATTGTGGATTGGGTCCGGTTGCTATACCAGGCTCCGGTGGCGAATGTAAGAACCAGCCGGGTCTGGTCTGAATATTTTAGTCTTTGTAGGGGGACAAGACACAGATGTCCACTCTCTCCACTGCTGTTTGCCCTGGCCGTAGAACCCTTGGCAATAGCCTTTAGGTCATCGAACGCCATCCCAGCGGTACCCCTATTTTCCCCAGTATTGGTCCCAGTGCTCCACAAGCCAGAACTTACTTCTCCCACACCAGTCTTTGAGCTACATGTTCATCTCTCTAATTTTATGTACCCAATGCAAATTTGCATGTATTCCCGGTATATTTCTCCAGAACTGGCGAAACTGCACTCTAGCGTTTAGAAACGTTGAAGATTGGAGAGAAAAACATTGAAGATTTTTTGCAATTTACTATTGACAAAACTGAAATTAATATCCTTTTTCACATTTTTTTCGATTTCTAGGTAAATTGTTCTTTGTCATTCTTCCTGTTTTCCTTTCAAGTTCACGAAAAGTCTATACTTCTGGCCGCTCTGTAAGTTTTGAAAATCTATTATTTTAACCACATGTAAGTTAGAGACTTTAAAACCATGTAATGAACAACGTAGTAGATAAGGAGAATTCCCTTGCTGCCACCTCTGTCAGGACTTGTTAAGGAATTGCTAATTTAAAAAAATAAATTTAGAGTAGCCAATTCCTTTTTTCTAATTAAGGGGCAATTTAGCATGGCCAATCCACCTAGCCTGCATATCTTTGGGTTGTGGGAGCGAAACCCACGCAAGCACTGGGAGAATGTGCAAACTCCACACGGACAGCGAACCAGAGCCGGGATCGAACCTGGGACCTCGGTGCCGTGAGGCTGTAGGGCTAACCCAGTGCGCCACCGTGCTGCACCAGGAATTGCTAATATTGTTGGTAAATTAGTTAATACTGTGATAAGTTTAAAATAAAAATTCTTAACTCTTTTCCTGCCTTCAATTTAAATTTTTTTGTTCAAAGTGTTGCCTTGTTTGGGTTATGATTCTGTCGGTGCCAGCAAATTTACAAAGCCTCACTCAAGTGGCTGTTTTTATTTAAAAGTGTGAATCTAAATTGTGAATGCTGATGGATTATTCAACTCTAGGGGCAGTGGAATTGGGGGTGGGCAGGGGAATTTGGGCATCACAACCTAACTTGCAACCCCCTCAGTTTGGTTCACACTTTCTGGCAGGGATTCACAGCATAGCAACCAGAGTGGCTTTTTTATCCTCCCTTACATTAACTGTGGCCTTATTACAGCTCTGTAATTGTTAGCTCAGCTAGTTCAGATAAAGCATAGATCAGAGATTGAATTTGGGGCCTTCCTGGTCTGTCTGGCTTAGTACCTCAGCAGGCAATTGAATCCACTTTTTACATCAGGGGCTGGCCCTTATATAAGGGGCTGGTTTAGCACAGCAGGCTAAACAGTTGACTTGTAATGAAATGAAATTAAAATCGCTTATTGTCGCGAGAAGGCATCAATGAAGTTACTGTGAAAAGCCCCTAGTCGCCACATTCCGGTGCCTGTTCGGGGAGGCTGGTACAGGAATTGAACCGTGCTGCTGGCCTGCCTTGGTCTGCTTTAAAAGCCAGCGATTTAGCCCAGTGTGCTAAACCAGCCCCTGGATGCAGAACAAGGCCAGCAGCGCGGGCTCAATTCCCGTACCGGCCTCCCCGAACAGGCGTCGGAATGTGGCGGCTAGGGGCTTTTCTTTTTTTTTTTTAATTTTAGAGTACCTAATTCATTTTTTCCAATTAAGGACCAATTGAGCGTGTTCAATCCACCTAGCCTGCACATCTTTAGGTTGGGGGGCGAAACCCACGCAAACACGGGGCTAGGGGCTTTTCACAGTAACTTCATTGAAGCCTACTGGTGACAATAAGCTATTATTATATTATTATTATTTATCTTAGTGCGGTATTATTTTAAAAGGTATTTTCTCATTTTTGTTTGTCTCCCTGTTCCACATGGACATTGCCAGTTTTAGAGCCCTTTCTGTAACGTGTTCCATTCCATTGACATGAATATAAAATCTGGGAGCTAGCTCATTCATAAAGTCCTGTCTGCCACAAGAGGAGATTTACATAAAACACCTTCCAGACTGTGTCGAAACCATTATTTCAACATTGTATTGAGGGCTGAGTGTGTCAATAACCCCCATTGTAACACTAACTAAGCAAGTAAGCTTCTCCTTCAAGTTCATTGAGGCCCCTGTACAGTCATAAGATGCACAGGGAGTTCACATCTTTAGATTATCATGTGCTTTGGTTTAGTGTTTAAATTTGGTTAGTTGTGATCTTTAAATTTAATGGATTCAGACATTAGAGTCACTCAGCTGACTTGAAAGGAACATGTAATGTGACACTTAATATTTCAGCTTCAGGATGTTGGATAACTGTGGTATAATGAGAGGGACTTGCACAATTTATTCCCAAACAAATTGTCCAGAAATATTTAATTAAAGACCAACTTGATTCTGTTGAGCCCCTAGCATTCACCAGGCAAACATCTTGTCTGTTTGATCTTCCTCTATTCTTGTTGATATGTTTTTTTAAACTATTGATCGAGCTTTTCCAACAGTTAAGTGATTAAATGCTCAGCCTGGTGTAATATTGAGATATAAAGGATTTGGAAGTTCCCATGTTCACTCCATGATTTATGCTGTTAGTTGGTCTTGGCTCAGGCCGCAATTTTCCAGGCTAGGGAGAGATGAAATGTAAATAGAGCAGGTCACTAAGCAGTGCCCCCTGCTGGAACACACACCTTTATTGATGGCTGGTGAGGACAGTATTGTGTTTGGGATACTGCAATCTCATAGCTGAAAATTCCAATAACATTCACTCACTATAAGGGGTCAAACATGAAGAACGGTTAGTTACCTGAAGAACTATGGCTCAGTTAGAGTTCCTGCAGTCAAGACAAACATTGAGGCATCATTGGTTGGCTATGGGTTGGGGAGTTTGCACTGAAGTTAAAAGTTGCCCCTGACAGACATGTTTATAGAATGTCATATCGTAAGATTTTTTAATTCTTTCATTTTTAAGGGAATTTGCAGATGTTTCTCTATAGATTAGTTTAATTCTCATCCTTGTGGAAGTGCAATATTTTCAGCAAACTTAATAGACATTAGTTTGCTATAAAAAATGACATGGGAATTATTCCCTCAAAGTCAACAATCACATCCCTTTTTGAAATACCCAACCTATTTACCCAAGATCAACTTACCTAACTTCCTAGCCTTAACTTTTTTTAAAAATTGAGAGTACCCAATTATTATTTTCTAATTAAGGGGCAATTTAGCATGGCCAATCCACCTACGCTGCACATCTTTGGGCTGTGGGGGTGAAATCCATGCAGACACTGGGAAAATGTGCAAACTCCACACGGACAGTGACCCGGAGCAGAGATCGAACCGGGTCCTCAACACCGTGAGGCAGCAGTGCTAACCACTGCACCACCATGCCACCGTGAAAGAACAAGAACAAAGAAAATTACAGCACAGGAATAGGCCCTTTGGCCCTCCCAGCCTGTGCCGATCCAGATCCTTTATCTAAACCTGTCACCTATTTTCCAAGGATCTACTTCCCTCTGTTCCCCGCCCGTTCATATATCTGTCTAGATGCATCTTAAATGATATTATCGTGCCCACCTCTACCACCTCCGCTGGCAAAGCGTTCCAGGCACCCACCACCCTCTGCGTAAAAAAACTTTCCACGCACATCTCCCTTAAACTTTCCCCCTTTCACCTTGAAATCGTGACCCCTTGTAATTGACACGCCCACTCTTGGAAAAAGCTTGTTGCTATCCACCCTGTCCATATCTCTCATAATTTTTTAGACATCAATCAGATCCCCCCTCAACCTCCATCTTTCCAACTAAAACAATCCTATTCTACTCAACCTTTCTTCATGGCTAGCACCCTCCATACCAGGCAACATCCTGGTGAACCTCCTCTGCACCCTCTCTAAAGCATCCACATCCTTCTGGTAATGTGGCGACCAGAACTGCACGCAGTATTCCAAATGAGCGTCCGCTCTGGCGCCTGGATGTGGGGATGCTGGCGGAGGAGGAGGTGTGTAAGAGGGTTCGGAGAAGCATTGAGGGGTATCTGGATACCAATGATACGGGGGAGGTCCGGGTGGGGATGGTCTGGGAGGCTCTGAAAGCAGTGATCCGGGGGGAGCTGATCTCCATCCGGGCCCACAGGGAAAGGAGGGAGAGGAAGGAGAGGTAGAGACTGGTGGGAGAGCTCCTGGATGTGGACAGGAGATATGCGGAGGCACCGGAGGAAGGGTTGCTGGGAGAACGGCGCAGTTTGCAGGCCAAATTTGACTTGTTGACCACCAGAAAGGCGGAGACACAGTGGAGTAGGGCGCGGTATATGAGTATGGAGAGAAGGCGAGCAGGATGTTGGCGCATCAGCTCCGTAGGCGAGATGCGGCTAGGGAAATTGGTGGAGTGAAGGATGGGGGTGGAAATGTAGTGCAGAAGGGGACAGAATTAAACGGGGTCTTTAGGGACTTTTACGAGGAACTGTACCGGTCGGAACCTCCGAGGGGGAGAGAGGGGATGGAGAGCTTCAGAACAGGCTATATTTCCCAAGGGTTCAAGAGGGGCTGGTAGAGGGGCTGGGGGCGCCGATAGAGCTGGAGGAGCTAGTCAGTGGGATCGGACAAATGCAGTCAGGTAAGGCCCCGGGGCCGGACGGGTTCCCGGCAGAATTTTACAAAAAGTATGCGGACCTGGTGGGTCCCCTGCTGGTGCGAACCTTCAATGAGGCGTGGGAGGGGGGGGCTTTGCCCCCGACGATGTCGCGGGCACTGATCTCTTTGATCCTAAAGCGGGATAAGGACAGGGCCGGCTCAAGGCACCGGCAACTCAGGCAGTCGCCCGGGGCGCCATGTGCTAGGGGGCGCCAGAGACTCGGATCCCGCGCATGCGCAGTTGGGCCGGTGCCAACCAGCGCATGCGCGGTGGCCGCCCTCCCCCAGGGCGGCCCCCCCCCCCGCTCGGTCCGCCCCCCCCCCCCCCCCCGGTCCCCCCCGCTCGGGTCCGCCCCCCCCCCCCCCGCCCCACCCTCGGGTCCCCCCCCCCCCCCCGCCCCGCCCTCGGGCCCGCCCCCCCGCCCCGCCCTCGGGTCCGCCCCCCCCGCCCCGCCCTCGGGTCCGCCCCCCCGCCCCCCCTTCGGGTCCGCCCCCCCCTTCCCTCGGCCCTCCCCTCCCCCTCGGCCCCCCTCCCCTCCCCTCGGCCCCCCCCTCCCCTCCGCCCCCCCTCCCCCCCCTCGGCCCCCCCCCTCGGCCCCGCCCCCCTCGGCCCCGCCCCCTCCCCCCGCCTCGACCCCCCCCCCTTGGCCCTGCCCCGCCCCCTCCCCCCCCTCGGCCCCACCCCCCCGCCTCGGCCCCCCCCCCCCCAAGGGCGCCGAAGTTCAGCTTGCCCGGGGCGCCAGCAACCCTAGGGCCGGCGCTGGATAAGGACCCCTTGCAGTGTGGATCATACAGGCCTATCTCGCTCCTTAACGTAGACGCTAAGTTGCTGACGAAGATCCTGGCTACCAGGATAGAGGATTGTGTGCCAGAGGTGATTCACGAAGATCAGACAGGATTTGTCAAGGGGCGGCAGCTCAACACGAATGTTCGGAGTCTGCTCAATGTTATCATGATGCCGGCAGTGGAGGGGGAGGCGGAGATAGTGGTGGCGCTGGACGCAGAGAAAGCGATTGATAGAGTTGAGTGGGGGTACCTGTGGGAGGTGCTGGAGAGGTTTTGATTTGGGGAGGTATTCATCAGATGGGTGAGGCTGCTCTACGCGGCTCCAATGGCGATTGTAGTCACAAATGGAAGGAGATCGGAGTACTTTAGGCTCTATCGTGGGACCAGGCAGGGGTGCCCCCTGTCCCCCCTGCTCTTTGCACTGGCGATTGAACCGCTGGCTATGGCGTTGAGGGAGTCAGGGAGATGGAGGGGTCTGGTGCGGGGTGGGGAGGAGCACCAGGTATCGCTGTATGCGGACGACCTGCTGTTATATGTGGCGGACCCAGAGGGGGGAATGCCGGGGGTGATGGAGCTGTTAGCGGAATTTGGGGGCTTTTCGGGCTATAAGCTAAATTTAGGAAAGAGCGAGGTATTTGTAGTGCACCCGGGAGATCAAGAGGAGGGAATTGGGAGGCTCCCTTTCAGGAGGACAGTGAAGAGTTTCAGGTACATGGGGGTGCAGGTGGCCAGGAGTTGGGGGACTCTCCATAAGCTTAACTTCACCAGACTAGTGGAGCAGATGGAGGAGGAATTTAAAAGGTGGAACATGGTGCCGCTGTCGTTGGCGGGCAGAGTGCAATCCGTCAAAATGACGGTTCTCCCGAGGTTCTTGTTCCTCTTCCAGTGCTTGCCCGTCTTTATTCCTAGGGCCTTTTTAAAAAGGGTAACCAGCAGCATCATGGGATTTGTTTGGGCGCATGGCACCCCGAGGGTGAAGAGGGTCTTCTTGGAGCGGGGTAGAGATGGGGGGGGGGGGCTGGCGTTGCCCAATCTCTCAGGGTACTACTGGGCGGCCAACGTGTCGATGGTGCACAAGTGGGTGATGGAGGGGGAGGGGGCAGCATGGAAACAGATGGAGAGAGCGTCCTGTGGAGATACAAGCCTGGGGGCCCTGGTAACGGCGCCGTAGCCGCTCCTTCCCACGAGGTATACCACGAGTCCGGTGGCGGCGGCTACCCTCAAGATTTGGGGGCAGTGGAGGAGACATAGGGGAGAAGTGGGGGGCTCGATGGAGGCTCCGTTAAGGGGGAACCATAGGTTTGTCCCGGGGAACATCGATGGGGGATTTCAGGGTTGGCACAGAGCTGAGGGACCTGTTTATTGATGGGAGGTTTGCGAGCCTGGGGGAGTTGGAGGAGAAATTTGGGCTCCCCCCAGGAAACATGTTTAAGTATCTGCAGGTAAAGGCATTTGCTAGACGGCAGGTGGAGGGATTCCCTGCGCTCCCCACGAGGGGTTGAGTGACAGGGTGCTTTCGGGGGTCTGGGTCGGGGAGTGGAAGATGTCCGATATCTACAAGCTTATGCAGGAGGTGGAAGAGGCGTCAGTAGAGGAGCTGAAAACGAAGTGGGAGGGGGAACTGGGAGAACAGATCGAAGACGGGACATGGGCTGATGCCCTGGAGAGGGTTAATTCTTCCTCCTCGTGTGCGCGGCTTAGCCTCATTCAATTCAAGGTGCTGCATAGGGCCCACATGACTGGGACGAGGATGAGTAGGTTCTTTGGGGGTGAAGACAGGTGTGTCAGGTGCTCGGGGAGTCCAGCGAACCATGCCCATATGTTCTGGGCGTGCCTGGCACTGGAGGAGGTCTGGAAGGGGGTGGCAAGGACGGTGTCGAGGGTGGTGGGATCCAGGGTCAAGCCAGGATGGGGACTCGTGATTTTTGGGGTTGGGGTGGAGCCGGGAGTGCAGGAGGCGAAAGAGGCCGGTGTGCTGGCCTTTGCGTCCCTAGTAGCCCGGCGAAGGATTTTGCTACAATGGAAGGATGCGAGGCCCCCAAGTGTGGAGACCTGGATCAATGACATGGCGGGTTTCATTAAGCTAGAGAAGGTCAAATTCGCCCTGAGAGGTTCTTTAAGCGGTGGCACCCTTTCCTCGACTTTCTGGCTCAACGATAGGCTACTGGAACAGTAGCAGCAGCAACCTGGGTGGGGGGGGGGGGGGGACGAAACGATGACTATGTTTGTTTATTTTATTTAAATTTGATTTATTTAATTTTAATTTATGGTTAAGTTCTCTTGTTGGGGTGGGGGGGGGGGTGGGATACATGTGTTATTACGGTTTGGGGGGAGTTGCGGGTGTTATGGGGCAGTTTGTTGCATATTATTACTTGTTATGTTTTTATACTTTCTGTAAAAAATTCCAATAAAATTTTTTTTAAAAAAGTATTCCAAATGAGGCCTAACCAAAGTCCGATACAACTGTAACATGACCTGCCAGCTCTTGTACTCAATACCCCGTCCGATGAAGGCAAGTATCCTGTCTGCCTTCTTGACCGCTCTATCGACCTGCGTTGCCACCTTCAGGGTACAATGGACCTGAACACCCAGATCTCTCTGTACATCAATTTTCCCCAGGACTTTTCCATTGACTGTATAGTCCGCTCTTGAATTAGATCTTCCAAAATGCATCACCTCACATTTGCCTGGATTGAACTCCATCTGCCATTTCTCTGCCCAACTCTCCAATCTATCTATATTTTGCTGTATTCTCTGACAGTCCTCCTCGCTATCGGCAACTCCACCAATCTTTGTATCATCTGCAAGCTTGCTAATCAGACCACCTATACCTTCGTCCAGATCATTTATGTATATCACAAACAACAGTGGTCCGAGCACGGATCCCTGTGGAACACCGCTAGTCACCTTTCTCCATTTTGAGACACTCCCCTCCTCCATTACTCTCTGTCTCCTGTTGCCTGGCCAGTTCTTTATCCATCTAGCTACATCCTGAACCCCATATGACTTCACTTTTTCCATCAACCTGCCATGGGAAATTTTATCAAACGCCTTACTGAAGTCCATGTATATGACATCTACAGGCCTTCCCTCATCAATTAACTTTGTCACTTCCTCAAAGAGAATTGAACCATGCTGCTTTTCCCCAAAGGGAACTGAACCGTGCTGCTGGCCTGCCTTTTTAAAATTTCAGTGATCAACACAGTTCCCTTGTCATAACTGCAGCATTGATAAATTTCCAACACAATTTAAATTCTGTATTCAATGTCATTTACCAGAATATGGCTTGAACTTAACTTTTTGACCCAGAAATGTTACCAACTGAGCCCAATTAATACTTTAAGCTCATGAACAGATGATTTGTACAGGCATTAGATAATGGTCTATGTAATGAATTTTGACGAACCTGCACAGTAAGTAAATGCATCAAGTACCCAGATATTAGGCTAAACTAAATTAGGATGGGTTCCAGTTTCACCTCTGGTCTTTACGGGGTTATCTACCGGGGCAGTGGTGCTACAATTCAGTTACCTAGGAGGGAATATTTAGGCAGGGTACCTGCTCCTAGTGACTATCCAGGGAACCTTGCTTTAGGAGTTGCATGTTTTCAGACAATAAAATCAGTCTTACCTGTGATGCTTCCATCCCCAGATAGACACTCATGCATGCAAGCGTACAAGTAAATCATCTTTTTAAATTACTGTCTGGCCTCAAGAATTAGAAATAAACACTGGGATGAGGGGTAGGCAGGTGCCAGCATTTGAGTATGAATCGCCCCTGTCTGAAAAACATTCTTTTTTTAAATATTTAAACTAATGTACGGTTATGTGTAAAGGAAATTGGACAGAATATGTTGTGCAACACTACATGGAGTAGCCAAAATGAATAGAGCATTTATTTATAAATATATATATTGTTTAACTAAAAATAGCGAGAGATTAAGTTATTATTCCATGGTTTCGGACTAATCTGATCACTGATATTTCTCCCAGATAACTTATCAACCCATCAGTTTGTTCAAACACAGCCTTCTGCTCCATCTCAGTCCGACCTTGAGGCAGTCAGTAGGCAATTTGGCTGCCATAAAATTAACGGAGCAGTCTTCTGCCCAAAGTACATTTTGCTGGGAGTAATTTATCAAACTTGGCTACAGTTTTTTGCCTCCCTAGCTTAATTTCTTATTTTAAAATTACATATTTTTTGTTCAAATTTTTGCTTTCCCTTCCTGAAGGCATGGACTTTTGCCGGGCTGGGCTATGATTCTACAGAAATCGGCCATTCACTGATGTTTTACTTAAGTGGCCATTCATCACATGTGAGTTTAGTCAGATTGTAGACAGCCTACTGAATGGAGGAGGGGCAGAAACATGTACTTAGAAGCCATCCCATTCCATCTTAGAAATACCTCAAGCACTTCACTTACTATGTCTGTTATATAGCCAAATGTAACAGCCGTTTTGTATATAAATTGAATAATGCATTGAATAACAAATTAATCTCTAGGGTGGACTATTGACAAGATGAACGTATTGTATTTAAGTAAAGGATTTTTAGCATTCACATTGGAACATCGGAAGAAAGTGCCACATTTCAATGTCTATCAGAAGGGCAGCACCTCGGAATGGAGTATTCTCTCATTACTGTCTTGGCATAACAGCCTAGATCATCAAATTTTGGAGTGGACTTGAACTCACAAGCTTTTGACTAAGGAAAAAGTGCCAGCAACCAGATCGAGCTAATGTGCCCAGTAATATATCATAGATGGTCCTAGCCCTTTCTCATTCAAGCAAGCACTTTCGAGCCTTCCTGGGTCTTTCCTCAGCAATAAGGTCTGTGGCCATGCTAAATTGCCCATAGTGTCCAAAAAGGTTAGGTAGGTTTACTGGTTTACAGGGATAGGGTGGAGGTGTGGGCTTAGGAAGGGTGCTCTTTCCAAGGGCCGGTTCAGACTCGATGGGCCAAATGGTTTGGATTGGATTGGATTTGATTTGTTTATTGTCACGTGTACCGAGGTACAGTGAACAGTATTGTTCTGCAAGCAGCTCAACAGATCATTAGAAAAGGGAATTAAACAAAATTCAAGAAAATACATGAGAATACATAATAGGGCAACCTTCTGCATAATGGCTTCCTTCTGCACTGTAAATTCTACGATTCTATGATATGGGCTGAAAATTGATGAGGTATTATGAAGGCTGGCTGTACATGGAGTTCCTAAGTCACCAGGATCAGGTGGGTTGTATTCAGGGATACTGAGTAGGCTAAGAGAGAAAACGGTGGAGGTACTGGCCATAATCTTCCATTCTTCCTTAGAAGGGTTGTGCCAGAAGATTGGAGAATTGCAAATGTTGCACTTTTATTCAAAAATGATTGTAAGGATAAACCCTAGCCATGACAGGCCAGATAATTTAACTTAATGGTAAGAAAGTTTTTGGAAACAATAGTCGGGGAGAAAAATAACAGTCACTTGGACAAGATTAATTAAGGAAAGCCACCATAGATTTGTTAAAGGTAAATTGTTTTTAATCAACTTGAATTGAGTTTCCAGATGAAGTACAGAGTGGGTTGATGAAGGTAATGTGGTTAATGTGATGCACAGGGACTTTCAAAAGTCATTTAATACATTTCCACAAAATAGACACACCAGCAAAGTCAAAGCGCATGTAATGAAAGGGACACTGGCAATATGGCTAATCACTTCATTGAATGACAAGAAACTGATGGGTTATTAATGGTTATATTTTTAGGCTGGAGGAAGGTAGACAATGAAGTTCCCTCAAGGTCAGTATTTAGAACGACTGCTTTTAAAAATTTATTTCAATGACCCAGACTTGGGTGTACAGGGTGCAATTTCAAAATTTGCAGATGACACAAAACTTGGGAAGTTTTATGAACTTTGAGGAGAATTGCGATAGATTCCACAAGGATGTGGACATGCTGGTGGAATAGGCAGACACACGATTGATTAAATTTATTGCAGAGAAATGGGAAGTGAGGCATTTTGGTAGGAAGCACAAAGAGAGGCAATCTAAAATTAACGGTGCAGTACTAAAGGGACTGCAGAGATATGGGGTGAATGTGCACAAATCATTGAAGGTAGCAGGGTAGATTGCAATATGTGGTTGGAAAGGCAAAGAGGATCATAGGCTTTATAAATAGATGTATTGAGTACAAATGCAAGGAAGTGATGATCTCTATGAAACATTGGATGAGCTTCTACTGGAATATTTTGTCCAATTCTGAGCGCCACACTTTGGGAAGAATGTAAAGGCTTTTTTAGAGAGGGTGCAGAAAATATTTCTGAAACTGATTCCAGAGTGAAGGACATCAGCTACCTGAATAGATTGGCGAAACTGGGGTTGTTCTCCTGATGGAAGAGAAAGCTGAGAGTAGATTTTACAGAGATGTTCAAAATCATGAGGAACTGGGACAGAGTAGACAAAGAAAGATTGCTCCCATTGGCAGAAGGGACAATAACCAGAGGATACCAATATAAGGTAAATGGCAAAATAACCAACATTGACTTGCGGAGAGCTGGCGCGGATTCAATGGGCTGCATTGCTTCCTTCTGTGCCAGTCTGTGATTTAAGTGTGAGGTAGGTAGAGAATGTACGGTTATTTGCCAGATAGTGAATGCCAATATTGACTGAGGTCATCACAATAAAGCTCCACCAGTTAAAATATATGTACTTTCAGCTGGGCTCACCCTACCAAAAATATTGAAAGACCATTTCTAAAACCCCTAACATTGCCCTGGCTAAGATCAGCTGAAGGAGTACAGGCTGAGAACAAACCTCTGACCTTCCTGATCTTTATTCTTTGGGACCACAAAAGGCAGACAGTGTGTTTACCCATGTATCCGTTGCCCATATTTCAGTTCAACTCTGTGCAAGTTTCCAATCATCTTTAATTTGGTTTGTTTTCAGACCTGTATTATTGCTCCTACATGAAATTCCTTTCATGGCAACCTGGTTTTTGCTCGTATCAACTTTTAGGTAAGGCCAGCTTTTTTTGTGTCACTTCTCTGAATGGATGATAATTAATAGATTTTGTGGATATGTCTTGGCCTTATTGTAGGTGATTTTCTATTTCCTCTCCTGTTTAAAGTGATAAGGAACTCCTGATTTTAAAAAGCCTTTGATAAATCATGCCTCATGCATATAATTTGAGTAAACATCAGTCATATTTTTCTTTTTAAACATTCATAACATATTTGGGCCACTATGTTTCCAAATTTTGTGCTGTTATGATCTCCATGCAGACCAGTAACTTGTAAAATGAGAGATGAGTTTTCCAGCAGAATGATGTTCCGTTATATTGTCATAACCAGGCTAAAATCGACATTGACGGAAAATAACTTAGTTGGCAACAATTACACTAAACTACAGAAAAGGCACTTTCCCCATGAACCAACTAACACAACTGAAAACTCCATTCCACATTTATACAATACAGCACACTTTCAGTAGATATATAGTTAAAGTCCCAAGTTCCTCCCAGCTATTCAACAAATTTTCTTCTCCCTTTTACACCAGGGCAAGTTTTCTATGGTTCTTTCACTCTCTCTCCTGAGTATAAACAAACTAATTTCCAGCATCAAGACACCCTGTGGCGACTCCTTCATCTTTTAGTCTGCAAGTTCCATCTCTTCAAACAGGAAAGCTGTTGTCACCAGCATTTTCTTGGTGGTTAGCACAAAAATAGTCTCTCCCCCTGCTTGGCAGAGCAGCCACCAGTTTCAGCCGTCCTCTCCAGGTAATCTGGCTGAGACGGAGTCTGTATCCAGCAAGACCAGCTTCCCTCCCTTTTTGTTAAGGTGTGAAACCTGGCACTTGAATTTCTGAGCTTCAACCTGGACCTTTGACCTCACGACAACCAAATCACCCGGGCCTGTTTCCAGGCAGAGTTCAGCATGGTTACCATGTTCCATTCCAGGACACTCTTGTTTTACCTTCAATTTAAAAGAGACAGTTTAAACATATATAGTCTCTCTTTCACAGTGCTGAAAGTCATTTATTTATTAAACTTTGGACAACCCCTAAATTTTGAGAGAAAACGTTCAGCAAGCTTGCTGTTCGTAGATCAGCCCAATTTATCATTGTTCTTGCCATACGTCATTAGAGAGTTGCGTAATCTTCAGATGCCAATACTAAGTCCAGGGATGGGTTTTAATGTAATGAATTTTATATATCTTCACGTGTAACGGAGTAAGAATGAAGCTTCTTAATTCACACTTATTTTGTTGTATCCTTGTAGCATGTTTCCCCTGTTGTTGAAGGATGGGCTACTCCTTCCTTACACTGTTACTTCTTTGGCCTTCCTCCTCATCACAACAACATTGTTGTCAGCATTTGATAAAGTGTCATTGGAGGACCTGCAACTCCAGCCATTTTCCCAGGGTGTGAGGAGGTACATTCCACAATTTACAATTCCACCACAATTTGCAAAACTTACAGTAAGTAATTTTGAAAATTATTGTTTTACAATTTGTTCTCGGTTGTGAAATATTATAACAGTGGAATCACGCCTCATCCTGTCAAATCCAGATTAGACCAGTTGGATGACTGGAGGTTCGTTCATTAGCGGTAAATTGGCCATTAAGATGTCTGGTGCAGAAAATATTAAATATCACAGGGTGTTTTTCCAAGTCTGAAGTTCTGATGCTGAGGCAGGGATACGAGAACTTTATTTTGCATATAATTCATAGTACTTAATGGTAGTGCTTAACGTTGATATCAGATGACAAAAATGGGATCAATCATTTAGTTCCCCCAGTTTGACACTCTACAATCTCCATGAATTACCAATGGGTCATTAAATAAGATGAATGTGAAGATGTTTTAGCACAATTCTACTAGTTATATACCCACAACCCTAAAACAACTCTGCTGTTGACATAAACCAGTACTAATCTGGCTATCTTGCTCAAAAGCTGTAGAGCTGGCTGTAGTAAAAGATGGAATATTAGTATAAAATGAAAGATGGGAAGACTTGCATTCATATTGCACCTTTCAGGATGTCTCAAAGCTGCCTTGAAATACTTCTGAAGTGTGTTCACTGTTTTAATGTAGGAAATGCAACATCCAATTTACAACGGGCAAGATCCCACAAGCAGCAATGACCAGATCACTATTCGAAAAAGGTTTTTGGTTGAAGCATAAATATTGACCGGGATATCGGGAAGAATTCTCCTGATATTTTTCAGACTTGTATGAGAGAATCTTTGGCAGGACAGGCAGGGCCTCTGTTTAATGTTTCATCCGAAAGATGACACTTCTGAAAATGCTGCACTCCTTCAGTCATGCATTGGAGTGTTAACTAGATTTTTGTGTTCAGGTCCCTGGAGTGGGGCTTGAACCCTTAACCTTCTGACCTCGGGTGAGATTGCTACCCAATAAGCTGTCATCAATAAATTAATCAAATTTAGAGAACAGTTTTTGATCCTTTTGTTTTTCCTTCATCAAGAAATCTAGTTGAAGTGTTAAATGCCAATGACGTAGGACACCAGCAAGGTAGAAAAGCGAACAACATGTATCAAAAAACTAATGCTGGGGTAACAATAGACAATGTTTTTCCTTCTACTATCTACAATCTCTTAATCCAAGAGGCAGGGAGTTCCACAGTTAATGGCAGCCTGGGAAACATTGAGTCAACGTAGGCGATCTTTGATGAGCGTTAAAACAAAGTGAAGGTGCAGGAAAATGCCGAATGTACAGGATTTTATATTCAAATAAGAAAGCATCAATGGTTTCTAATTTTGGGGCTCCAGCCTTAAAAGCCAAAAGATGTACTGAAAAATGTGACTTAAAATATATTAAAAAGTGAAACTGCTTTTTCTTTTATTCCGACAGTTCCTTCTATCTATAATTGCCATGGCAACACTTAGTATGATAAGTGCAACACTATCTCCTCCCCCACAACTTCCAGACTTATTCCCTGTTCTGGTGTCTCTATTTTCCTGCATCCACTTCTTGATTTTTCTGATGTACTTCAACATTCTGCATCTTTCGGAGCCTCTCTACAAAAAGCATCAACGGAAAGTCAAGTAAAGGACAAGTCACAGGAAACAGTATATTGTCTGTAAAACACAGTAAATAAAAGCTGCTGTTTTAATTCCTAATGCCAAAAACTACTTTTTTAATACTCTATCCATTAGCTGCCTTAATGGATCACTTTGCACATATGATATGAAGCAGTCTGTGTTCACATGTAGCACAATCTGGGCAACATTCCGGTTTTGGTTTATAAGTGGCAAATAACATTCAAACAAGTACCAATCAATGGTCATTTCCAACAAGAGAGAATCTAACCATTTACCCTTAAATTTCAATGTCATTACCATCACTTTATCCCCCACCACCAGTATCCTGAAACTAAACTAGCCGAGCTAAATAAATACTGTGGCTACGAGAGCAGATCAGGAAATTCTGTGGTGAGAAACTCACCTCCTGAGTCCCCAAAGCCTGTCCATCCTCTACAAGGTGCATGTCAGGAGTGCAATAGAATACTCTCCACTTGCCTGGATAAGTGAAGCTCCAACAACATTAAAGAAAATCAACACCATGCAGGACAAAGCAGCTTGCTTGAATGGCACTCCATCCAGCATCTTAATTATTCACCTCCTCCAATTCACCAAGACTCCTTTCAAACTTGCAGCCTCCACCACATAGAAAAACAAGTGCAGCAAAGGCATGGCAACAACACCAGCTGGAAGTTCCAGTCCAAGCCACCCACCATCCTGACTTGGAACTATATCAACCATTCACAGGTGGGTGAAAATTCTGGAACTCCCTTTCTAACAGCACTGTGGTTGTACCTGCACCACATACTGAGACTGCAGTCAAGGAGACGAGAAGCTCACCACAATTTCTCAACGATAATTAGGAATGAGCGACAAATCCTGACCTCACCAGTGACATTCATATCCAATGAAGGAATTTTTTAAATGTATTTTTAATTATTTATTTGCATGAGCTTCGACTTTGGACCGTTCCTCCTCCTTATTCTTTTGTCCTCCTTTCGTCTTGCTGTAGTTGTTGTGGCCGTTGTCTTCTGTGTTTTCTACCATGTTTGTATTCCCCTCTCTTTTCTCCTCCATTGTTTCTACCCACCTCCCCCTCTCTTCTTCCCTACGACCTCCTTTTCCTCTCGCTGCGTTTGGCTACGCTTTCATCTTCCCTCTTTCCCCCCTCTCTCCTATTGTGTCTTAACTACCTCTTCCTAGCTACTTAGTTGTTGGCCACAAACAGGTCCTGGAACTATCGGGTGACTGGCTCCCATGTTTTGTGGAAGCCATTTTCCGACCCACGCATGGCGAATTTTATTTTCTCCATTTGGACAAATTCCGTTAGGTCGGACAGCCAGTCTGCAGCTTTGGGCGGTGCTGCTGACCGCCAGCCGAGCAGGATTCTACAGCGGGCGATCAGGGAGGCAAAGGCAAGGGCGCCAGCCCTCCTCTCTATGAGCAGATCTGGCTGGTCTGATACGCCGAAGACTGCCACTTTCGGGCATGGCTCCACCCTCATTCCCACCACTCAGGACATTGCCTTGAAGAAGGCTGTCCAGTACCCAGCAAGTCTGGGGCAAGACCAGAACATGTGGGCGTGGTTGGCCAGGTCTCCTTGGCACTGTTCACATCTGTCCTCCACCTCAGGGAAGAACCTACTTATTCGGTTCTGGTAAAGTGGTCTCTATGTACCACTTTTCGTTGCGTTAGGTTGAATCTTACATAGAACGTAGAACATACGGTGCAGAAGGAGGCCATTCGGCCCATCGAGTCTGCAACTTAAGCCCTCACTGCCGCCCTATCCCCGTAACCCAATAACCCCTCCTAACCTTTTTGGTCACTGTGGGCAATTTATCATGGCCAATCCACCTAGCCTCCACGTCTTTGGACTGTGGGAGGAAACCGGAACACCCGGAGGAAACCCACGCAGACTCCGCACAGACAGTTCGCAGCGGGGAATCGAACCTGGGACCCTGCCGCTGTGAAGCCAGTGCTAGCCACTTGTGCTACCGTGCTGCTCCATGTGAAGGTTAAGTTGACCCTATGTAGTGATTCGCTCCAGAGTCCCCACCCTATTTCAAACCTCAGGTCTTCCTCCCATTTCCTACTCGTCACGTCCAGTTTGGCATCGGCCTTCTCTAGCAGTAGGAGTCATCATCAGTGCTACCAAGCGGCACTTAGCAATAACCTGCACACGGACACTCAATTTGGCTTCTGCCAGGGTCACTCATCTCCTGACCTCATTACAGCCTTGGTTCAAACATGGACAGAAGAGCTGAATGCCAGAAGTGTTGTGAGAGTGACTGCCCTTGACATCAAAGCAGAATTTGACCGAGTGTGGCATCCAGGATCCTTAGCAAAACTGGTCAATCATCTCGGCTCCAGGACATCACTGTAGGAGTGCCTCAGGGTAGTGTCCTAGGCCCAACCACCTTCAGCTGCTTCATTATTGATCTCTCTTTCATCATAAGGTCAGAAACGGGGATGTTTGCAGATGGATGTTCGCAGATGACTGCAAAATGTTCACCATTTGCGACTTCTCAGATAATGAAGCAGTTCATGTTTAAATGCAGTAAAATCTGGATAATTGCCACTTGTCAGCCCAAGCCTGGATAGTTACATTCGCACCATACAAGTGCCAGGCAATGACCATCTCCTGCAAGAGAGAATCTAACCATTGCCCTTTGACATTCAATGGCATTACTATTGCTGAATCCCCCACAATCAACATCTTGGGGTTACCATTGATCTGAAACTGAACAGGACTAGCCGTTTTAATACTGTGGCTACCAGAACAGGTCGAAGGCTAGGAATCCTATGGTGAGTAACACACCTTCTGTCCACCGTCAACAAGGCCCAGGTCAGGAGTGTAATGGAATACTCTCCACTTGCCTGGATGAGTCCAGCTCCAACATCGATCAAGAAACTCGACGCCATCTAGGACAAAGCAGCCCGCTTGGTTGCTCCCCCTTCCACAAAAAACATTCAAACTCTTCACCACCGATGAACAGTGGCTGCCGTGTGTACCATCTACAAGATCCACTGCAGTAACTCGCTAAGGTCCCTCAGGCAGCACCTTACAAACTCACGACCATTTCCATCTAGAAGGACAAGAGCAGAAGACACCTGGGAACCCAATCACCTGGAGGTTCCCCTTCAAGTCACTTACCATCCCAACTTGGAAATATATCACCATTCCTTCACTGTCACTGGGGAAACATCTCAGGGACTGCTGTGATTCAAGAAGGCAGCTCACCTCCACTTTCTGAAGGGCAACTAGGGATGGGCAATAAATGCTGGCCTAACCAGCGACACCCACATTCTGTAAATTCAATAAATAAACAGTAGGCAATTCAGCCCCTCGAGCCTGCTCACCATTCACTCCGGTCATGGCTGACCTCATCTCGACCTTCCTGTCTGCTACCCATACTCCTTCATCCCACTACTAATTAAAAACAAAGCGCTCTCCTCAAATTTGTTTGGTGTTCCGGTGTTCACTGCACTCTGGGGTAGAGAATTCCACAGATTCACAACCCTTTGAGTAAAGTAATTCCTCTTCACTTCTGTTTTAGCCTAAAACTATGGCCAAAAATGTTGAGCCTCCATCTCTAACTCACCCAAGAGGCACTTTTTTCACACGTTAATCTAGTTAGCTGTATTAGAGTACCATAACCAAGTTCTATCTTGCTAACTGGTTTACACTGGTATATTTTCCAGCAGAAATTGATAGATAGCACTCAGGAGTTTTAATCTTTCCCTTTTTCAGTCATGCAGAGCAGGTGTGCCTCCTCCTACATGGACTGAAATCGTTTAACTCTGCTTTTGCGGAACTAAACGTGGCACCTTCTAGCTCACGTAGTTTGACTCAGTTATGTGCAACTCTTACCAGTTGAGCCATTGGAGAATCGACGCAGTTAAACTGTTACATTGAACATTCTCAACTCTTTTCTTAGTGGACACTGATCCATTGCACCTAGCTATCTACCACATTGGTAATCAGGTTACTGGATGGCTTGAGTGGAAATATGGCAAGCTGGGACATGAATAGAGACATGTTGGAGCAGAGGGCACTTCATATTGACCAAATGCTGTACCTTATTAATGATGATACATGGTGCATAGACTACACTGTATATTTATTCCTCAGCATTAATATCTCCAGCCTTGTAGCACAAAAAGGAAAACGAATTGTGGAGAAAAGATTTGAGAAGTTGTGCAAAACCTGTAAAGTTGATTGTAATATCCAATGAAGTTAGTTTGTAATATCCAATGAAATTAGTTTAAAATTAGTGTAGAAAATGTCTCCATTTAAAAATGCATAATCATTGTCAACTTTACTTTTTATAAAGGTTTGTAATATATATCAAATATATTTATGGAACATATAAAATAAACTGCCGACAATGACAAACTACAGCCACCTTGAATGTAGAGCTTCTTGTAACATGTCCTATGCACAGAGGAATAAATACAAAATCTAATATTAATAGTGAAAGCAAATCCATTAACCATGTTTAAATAAAATGAAGATGTCAAGTTTCTGAAGGCCACACATTCCCACCTGCTTTCGCATTTGTCCTCGGTAGTTTATTTGTGTTTTAATGGGTTTTGGAATTTAGAAAACAGCACAACCATGAGGTGGGCAAGATTCTTTGCCTCCTCCAGCTGCACTGGAAAATGGCATTCATGACATTCTGAACGAGTGACATACTCGATACGTTGAATGAGACACCTCGAGGGCAATGCAATGAAAATCTCTTCTTAATCACGTGTTTGGCAAGGGTCACAGTTGCCAAGCAGCTAGAGAATGCTCAGAAGAAATGGCAGTGATCTCAAGCACCAGCGGCCTGTTCTCTGTTACATTCACGTAGACTGTTTATTCTAAGTTGTTGCTGCAGTAGGAAAACATTAGTTTTATGCTTGGGCGTGTTTTCTTTTCACTTTGTCTTTCAGTTGGCCTCTAAGGGTGATAAAGTGAGAGTTATATGATCCACCTGGTGCACAACTGGAAAGTGGATCTCAGAAATGCCAGCTGTCAAACAGGCTGCAATCCTGCAAAAAACAGTCCTTGTCGATGCTGAATATCACTGCTCTCTTGTTTATAATGAAAGAGGGAAATAAAATATGGTGGGGGGTAGCGTTGTGCTCTCATACACAATGATTTTTTTAAAAATCCTGGCAGAAGGGATCTGTAATTTAGAACTCCTTTCCTCTGATAAGTAATCCTGGAAAAATGCATTTGTTAAACAGCCACCTTAAGAGGCAAACAACATCCTCCTATTGCTGCTGCAATGGCTGGCTAGAAACTTAAAAACAGCAACAAATGATTTACATTTTTCACTTCTTCCCAAGATTCTCCTACCAGTTTAAATCTAAATTATACCTCCCTCTCAGGCAAAGCAGAGGAAATGTATTCCATCATTCGTTCCGTAAACAAGTTAGTTGATCTCCCGTAACATTGCTCAGAATAAAATGATCTGGTCCTGCATCTTTTTTTCTCTGCTCTCGTTACCTTTTATTAGATTTTCCCTCTTTCAATATAACTCTACTTGCCTGATGTTTTTTCCATCTTATGTAGGGCGCGATCTAACCCAATTGCAACGGAGTCCCCTGTCGAGCATGTTTATCTGAGTTCTCCTGGCGCTCGTACCACCGAGGAAGCCCATGCTACTGAATGGGAATTTGCTGCAATCCGGTGCCTCGGCGGGGAATGCTCTATCGAGGCTGCACTTAGTCCGTTTCCTGTACTGAGAGCTCTGCTCGCCAGAACTCCTCAGGTGCATGAGGAGTTCGGGACGCCATTTGTAAGTGGCGCCCCGATCTCTTGACCCCGCTCCACCAAAGCCCCAACTCCCCTATAAGCGGTCCGCCAGGAGGTCCTCCAGGCCCCCCTGCACCCCACCTCACACAGGCAGCACATCCCTGGGCCTAATCCTTGGCATGGTCACAATGACAGTTCCAGATTGGTACTCAGCTGGCACTGCCAAGGTGCCCCCAGTAGTGACAGGATGCCACTGTACCCAGAGGCCAACTATCCCCCCCCTCCATTCCCCCTCCCCCTCCATTCCCCCCCTCCCCCCCCTATGCCCCCCCCCCCCCCCGGTGCGTTTCAGCCTGACCCCCACAATGGCATCCAAATCCCGTGAGGCGTGGGGAACTGGGTAGATCCCGGAATAGGCCTCTCCCAGCGTCTATTGGCCACACCATGCGCCAGTTCGGGCCACGGCCGTTAGATCGCACCCCAGGTCATAGTTTCCCCAATGTGTATCAGTTTTCATGCATGCTCATTTCCTGATTACTGAATTTATTGGGTTGATTCTGAGCCTGTGTTAGCCGTCAGTGAGAACAACAACGCGGATGGAAAACTTGGCGAGCATCGGAAAACATGATTCATTGTAATACATTATAATATCATCTGCGAGCCCTCCCATTGAGACTTCCCTACTCACTAAATATTCGTCAGTCACTGGCTTGAAGTCATGCTGGTGCAATGTACAACAGCCATATAACAATGTGAACCTGGCCACCTCACCTCTGAATGGGATATCAAAGATGGATGCTCAGGTCACCATTGCCATGCAAGGTCCCAGTTGCAAATGGGAAGTGGAGAGGATGAAGTTTGGTTCAACTCAAGCCCGGGGGAGGTTCAGTCTTAACATCTTGGGGGTGGGGTCGCTTACAGGTTTTAGGGGCCCTTCATGTCTGTGAATCTGTAGGTGTAAAGGGGCCTGGCGGCTGGTATGCAGACAGCACTTCCAGGGTCCTTGCCGGGCCTGTAGTGATATGATCGCTGAGGGATTGCCCTTCCAAATGGCAGCTGGAAAGTGGGTGAAAGCAAGTGAATCCATAGGATTAGCACCGGAGGCGACTGTGAGGTTCTTGACTGGGGTCCCCTGAGAGGCCAGCCTGCATGAGTAGAGTGGGAGACTATTGAGAAGATGTGTTTTCCAATCTCTTGAGGCCTGAAGACCCTCACACAGGACGGAGGTTGAGTGCAGTGAGAGTCAACCCCCACACTCAGACAGCACAGCAAAACCAGACAACACGAGCTGTATGAAAGTTGAAGGCCACTGGTTATGGAGGCTAGGCTGTCGAGGATTAGTTCCAGTTGGAAGGCTTGTTTAATCCGCAGCTCATATGAGCTGGGGGAATGAGGGAGCAGTCTAAAGAGGAAGTTGGTATGCTAATTGCAGTCATCACATAATCAGGTGTGCCTCACCTGCCACAAGGGGAAACCGGTTCCTGATCAGCTCCCTGACCTTTCATTGATGAGTCAATTGTGCCAATTAAATCAGTATTGCAATGTATGCGTGCCACTGATCGAAGGGGCTGTCCCCAAGCATTGAGCTATACAGAGAGGAGACACAGATGGCCCCAATGCAAGGCGTTATGGTGAAGTCTCTCATCAATCACCTTGTTCAAGGTGCCATGTTCACCTGAAGAAGGAGCCGTGCTCCGAAAGCTCGTGTTTGAAACAAACCTGTTGGACTTTAACCTGGTGTTGTAAGACTTCTTACTGTGCTCACCCCAGTCCAACGCCGGCATCTCCACATCATGGCTTGTTCAAGGTGATGATGGAGGCATCGCCTCAGCCCCCCGTGAGGTTAGAATGCTGGCCCATTGAATGCACCCAATTGCGCTAACACCTCATGCTTTGTAGGGGGCAGTTAGGGACCACTGAGACTCTCAAGGATCGATGTGCTTCATTCAGGTGGTGTTTAGAGGGTGGGGAAGTGGTTATTGTGCGACTGGGGAGGGAGCGAAGCTTAGTGGAAAGGCGTTCACAAAGGGGGAAGTGCATGGGTAGATATCCCAGATGCTGAGAGGGCTATCGGTCATGGCACCGTCAGGATATTCCTTTCAGTTTATGATTCCACAGAATCATGGAGCCAATCAAGTTGGCAATTCTATTGATTGCGATCAAACAGCAGCAGTGATATCAACATGCCGCTGCACATAGCCAGGAACAGCACCCTGCAGAGGGGGAGCCAGGAACAGTGCCCTGCAGAGCAGAGGGAGCCAGGAACAGCACCCTGCAGAGGGCGAGCCAGGAACAGTGCCCTGCAGGGAAGGGGGAGCCAGGAACAGCGCCCTGCAGAGGGGGAGCCAGGAACAGAACCCTGCAGAGGGGGAGCCAGGAACAGCACCCTGCAGAGGGGGAGCCAGGAACAGCACCCTGCAGAGGGGGAGCCAGGAACAGCGCCCTGCAGAGGGGGAGCCAGGAACAGCGCCCTGCAGGGAAGGGGGAGCCAGGAACAGCACCCTGCAGGGGAGGGGGAGCCAGGAACAGCACCCTGCAGAGGGGGAGCCAGGAACAGTGCCCTGCAGGGAAGGGGGAGCCAGGAACAGCACCCTGCAGAGGGGGAGCCAGGAACAGTGCCCTGCAGGGAAGGGGGAGCCAGGAACAGCGCCCTGCAGGGGAGGGGGAGCCAGGAACAGCGCCCTGCAGGGGAGGGGGAGCCAGGAACAGCGCCCTGCAGAGGGGGAGCCAGGAACAGCGCCCTGTAGGGAAGGGGGAGCCAGGAACAGCACCCTGCAGGGGAGGGGGAGCCAGGAACAGTGCCCTGCAGAGGGGGAGCCAGGAACAGCGCCCTGCAGGGGAGGGGGAGCCAGGAACACTGCCCTGCAGGGGAGGGGGAGCCAGGAACAGTGCCCTGCAGAGGAGGGGGAGCCAGGAACAGCACCCTGCAGAGGGGGAGCCAGGAACAGTGCCCTGCAGGGAAGGGGGAGCCAGGAACAGCGCCCTGCAGAGGGGGAGCCAGGAACAGCACCCTGCAGAGGGGGAGCCAGGAACAGCGCCCTGCAGGGAAGGGGAAGCCAGGAATAGCGCCCTGCAGGGGAGGGGGAGCCAGGAACAGCGCCCTGCAGGGGAGGGGGAGCCAGGAACAGCACCCTGCAGAAGAGGGGTGGCTGGGCCCGTTGCTCTTCTGGGAGTAGGACTACAGATGGCGGAGCCTTAGAGGAGACGTGACTGGCCAAGGATTTTCTGACTTTGAACCTACTACCTCCAGATGTCAGAGCTCCAGTGCTGGAGAAGACTACATCTCTCTTGGGCGATGGTGGACCACCTCTGCCGGGTGATGCTAGAGTTGGCACCACATGGACTGGGAGGTCAGCCGTTGCCTGTGGCCTTTAAAGTTACTGCTGCTCTGAGCTCCTGTGCCAGCAGCTCATTTCAGGGCAGCGTGGGTGATCTGTGCGGCATACCCCAGTCAGCCCTGCACAACTGCATAAGGCAGGTCATGGATGTGCTATTCACAAGGGCCCACATGTACATCATCTTGAACCAGGACGAGGCGTGCCAGGATGCCAGGGTCATGGGATTTATCCACATAGCAGGCATACCACAGGTGCCAGTAGTTATCGACTGTATCCACGTGGCTCTGTAGTCTCCATGGCAACATGGAGGGGCGCCATTTATGAACTGCAAGTGACACCACTACTTTAATGCCCAGCTCATCTGTGACCACGCGTTGCGCATCATGCTGGGATGTGTCCATTTCCTGCAGAGGGTCTATGGCAGTTGCATCTTGCAGGACTGCAGATCCCAGCCATTATTGAGGGAGAGCGGTGGCTGGAGGATTAGCTCCTCGGGGACGAATGGTACTGCCTCATGAGGTGGCTGATTACGCCTGTGCAGAGGCCCCAAATACCCACTGAGACTCGCTACAATGAGGCTCATGCGTCATCACACATGCTGGTCAAACTGACGATTGGACTGTTCAAGAAGCCATTCAGGTGCCTGGACTGGTCAGGAGGAGCCCTCCAATACAGCCCACTGAGATTGTCCTGCATCATTATGGTCTGTTGTGCCTTTCAGAACCTGGCACTGCAGTAGGGAGAGCAGCAGAACCAGGAGGCGACGGATATGCGCCATATTTCCTCAGATGAGGAAGAGGTCATGGAGCGTGGTGACGTGTACGTGGAGGAGAGGGCAGCACGGTGGCCTAGTGGTTAGCACAGCTGCGTCACGGCTCTGAGGTCCCAGGTTCGATCCCGGCTCTGGGTCACTGTCCGTGTGGAGTTTGCACATTCTCCCCGTGTCTGCGTGGGTTTCGCCCCCACAACCCAAAAATGTGCAGAGTAGGTGGATTGGCCACACTAAATTGCCCCTTAATTGGAAAAAATAATTGGGTAATCTAAATTAAAAAAACAATTTTTTTTTAAAAAAAAGTACGTGGAGGAGGAGGAGGAGATACTTGGGCGACAGCCAGTGCCTGAGTCGGGTGAAGGGCTAAGGACACCCTCATAGCATATCGGTATGGGGATGACCAGGACTAGGGTGTTATCCTAGGGTCTGACATTAACTCACTCTTTTGGTGCCTGTGAGAGCTCCTCGTCATGGTTCTTACATTTAAGCGCAGGGCGCTACCGCCATTGACTGCGCACTGCAGGAGAATGATGATGACTTGCATTGAGGACAGAGCAATGGTCTTCTCATCCTCAGCGATATGTCTGGCTCCTGCCTGACAGAGCTGAACGCGTCCTGTCAATGAAATGACAGCGTGGAGTGTCTGCATTGGTGATGCTATGGGCCAGAGTTTAGAAAACTCCAAAGTATATCATGGAGTTCACCTGACCTACAACTGTTTATTGATTTTGGTTATGATGAGCAGAAGGGCCTGTCTTTCAGCTGTTATTGAACAGAGGCCTTAAGCACTTTTAATCAAAAACAAAGTTTATTCTACAAATTTAGTTAACATTTTTATCAACTACCAACATAAATACCCCACATAGCTACAGTACTATATGTATAACCCTTAATAAATTCCCCCTTTAGCTATTCCAATTTAATAACAATATCCCATAAACCAGAAAACCCTTTTCTAAGGTGTGGCCCAGCACACAGCACTCAAGACCTGGTTTGGATGCTTTTGTGTCCTTTCCAAAACAGCAGGTTTGAATTTCTTCCAGAAAACAATTATTTATTTTCAAGTTATCAAGCAGTCTGAAAACAGCTTTTAAACTGAAGGTAGAGAGACCACTCCAAGATACTTGCCTGTCTGAATAAAGCAGCCAAATGTGAAAATGAAAGCAAAAAACTCAGAGCCACCAAAACAAGCCCAAACCAAAACAAAAGTAAAACTCAGAGCCACAGCCCAGCTCCACCCACACAATGACATCACTGAAGCCATGTGATAAGACAAAACATTTCTTAAAGGGACACTCCTATGACAGTGGACAAACTGATGTTTAATACAAGATCTATATTAAAATGTTGACTTATTTCTACTAGTGCTTACAATCACCCGTGTTGACTAGGTGCTTATAAGCTTCTTATTCTTCCTTACCTTCCTGCTACATCTTGGAATTTCCCCAGGAAAAACAGCTGAGGTTGAGGCTGCCTGCTACCGTTCATGCCCTGTTGCTTGAGATGATATTGACAGGCACCCCAGGGGGGGCCTGGACCTTGAGGGTCCAGTTCTACTTTTGCGCTGTAGTACTGCTCTGCGTGGTGTGCGGGGCTGTGTGTCTGCCATTCACAGTGAGGAGAGTGTCGGATGGGTCACTCAGGGTCTCCTGAGTGTAAAGCCCAGGCTGGGCTCCTCTTGATCCTCTTCCCACCCCTGCGAGCCCTTGGGATCCTCCATGTGATGGAGAAGCAGCTGGAGGGAGATCCAGAACCCGCTATCTTCTGGCGTTGACACTCGTGCATTCCCACCTGTGCCTGAACCATGCTGTTGAAGCCCTGCGCCACGGAACACATGCCCTCAGTCATGGATGCCATGACTGGGCAATGGAGTAGACATCCCCCGTCATGGAATATACCTCCTGCACTAAGATCTCCACTGCGGATGCCGCCCTCGCAGTGTTGGTCTCATTGTGTAGGAGTGACGGCACCATCCCCTCGGACAGAAGGCAATGGTACTCCTCCAGTCAGACTTGCAGTTCAAGGAAGGCTGCTGTCATCCCTGCCTGATGCTCGTGTCTCTGCCTTTGCAGTTCCACTGCAAAGCACTTACCCAGCTTTGTTAACTAAAATTAAGTCTAGGACCGTCCTCTCTCTTGTAGGACCTTCTGCGTACTGGCTTAAAAAGTCCCCCGGGACACATTTTAAAAATTCAGCTTCCTCGAAACCTTTCACACTATTACTTCCCTGGGATGAATTGACCCAGGGGCTTGTCATTGGCCAGGGTTTAAGATGAGTGCTGGATCCCCGCATCCCTCCAAGTGTCGGATCCCTTGGATTTTCCTACGTACGATTGCTGTGGATCTTCAGCTGTGAGGAGCTCACCAGTCAATGACCCGTAAGCCTGTCTACTAGGTAATCCCACCGAGGTGTGAGTATCTGTTGTTGAAGGGTGCATATGACAGCTGTGATGCCTCCTTGATGGTCTCTCTCAGATGTCTCCCTCAGAGCTGCTCGGGTCTGTGCTGTCCAGAGGGCGTAAAGGTGGTCCGGGCTAGTCAACTGATTGACTTGCAAGGGAAGTGAAATGGCGTTAGTGTTCAAGTTTGTCCTGTGAGGGGACGGGTGGGGAGTCTGTAAGCAGGGTATTCAGGCGAGACCAGCAGGATGTAAAAGAGGAGAGGTTGTCACAATTTTGATCAGGGAATCAATTACAGCAGTAAGAAGGGACAACGTGGCACGATGATGCCGTGGTTTGCACCGCTCCCTTACAGCGCCAAGGACCCTGGTTCGATCCCGGCCCCAAGTCACTCTCCGTGTGGAGTCTGCACATTCTCCCCGTGTCTGCATGGGTCTCAATCCCACAACCCAGAGACGTGCAGGATAGGTGGATTGGCCATGCTAAATTGCCCCTTAATTGGAAAAAATAAAATAAATAAATAAGTTATCCAAAAAAAAGTAAGGAGGCGGCATCTGAAAGTCTCTTCAAATGAAGCTAAATGGGTAGAACTTAAAAACCAAAAAGGAGCAATCACATTCCTGAGCGTGTTCTATAGGCCTCCGTATAGTCTGAGAGAAATAGAAGAGCAGATCTGTTGGCAAGTTTCAGAGAAGTGTAAAAGTAATAGGATAGTAATAGTGGGAGATTTCAATTTCACCAACATTAACTGGGGAAGTCATAGTCTTCAAGGTTTAGAAGAAGTGGAATTCTTAAAATGTGTCCAGGATAACTTTTTAGCCAGTATGTAGAAGGTCCTATGAGAGGGGGCGGTCCTGGGATTAATTTTAAGTAACGAAGCTGCGCAAGTGGTTAAAGTATCAGTGGGATAACATTTTGCAGATAGCGATCATAACGCCGTTGGATTCAAGGTTGTTATGAAAAAGGACAACAATAGGCCTGAAATCAAAATTCTAAACTGGGGGAAGGCCGATTTTAATAAGATTAGATATAATTTTGCCAGAGTGGATTGGGAGCAGACACTTTTCAGTGAATCTGTGACAGAACAGTGGGACTCAAGAAGGAAATAAGAAGAGTACAGCGTTAACATGTTCCAACGAAGAGGGTGGGGCCAATAAATCCAATGAACTCTAGATATCGAGGGATATACAGCAGCGCATAAAGAGAAAAAGGGAAGCTTTTTGCAGCTATAGAGGGCTCAAATTAGCAGAAGCACTAGAGGCACATAGAATGTGCAAGAGGGAACTTAATAATAATCTTTATTATTATCACAAGTAGGCTTACATTAACACTGCAATGAAGTTACTGTGAAAAGCCCCTAGTTGCCGCACTCCAGCACCTTTTCGGCTACACAGAAGGAGAATTCAGAATGTCCAATTCACCTAACAAGCACGTCTTTTGGGACTTGTGGGAGGAAACCAGAGCACCCAGCGGAAATCCATGCAGACACAGGGAGAACGTGCAGACTCCGCACAGACAGTGACCCAAGCGGAAATTGAACCTGGGATCCAGGTGCTGTGAAGCAACAGTGCTAACCACTGTGCTACGGTGCCGTCCTAAAACACATGAAAGAATACTGGCAGGTAAAATAAAGGAAAACCCGAATTTGTTTTACAGGTAAATTGTTTTAAGGGTAAAAGGATAACCAGGGAAAGAGTAGGGCCTATTAAGGACCACAGTGGGGGTAATTTGTGTGTGGAGCCGGAGGACATAGGTAGGGTTCTAAATTAATACTTTGCATTGGTGTTCAAAAGTGAGAGGGACGATGTGGGTATAGAAATCAGGCAGAAGGACTGTGATAAAGTAAAAGAGATTAACATGTAAAGAGAGGAGGTTCTGGCAGGCCTAAAAGTAGATAAATCTCCAGGACCAGATGAAATGTCCCAGGCTGTTGAGTGAAGCAAAGGAGGAAATAGCAGGGACATTAGCAATCAGAACAATCAGCATGGTTTTATTAAGGGGAGGTCAGAGTCATCGGACTCAAAACGTTAGCGCTTTTCTCTCCCTACAGATGCTGCCAGACCTGCTGAGATTTTCCAGCATTATCTCTTTCATTTCAGTACCCTAGGTTGATCTCTACACCTGCCTGGAAAATGCATTTTTCTTGTTTCAGGCGGACACCTGTGTCGCAAACAAGAGCTAGGTGCTTTTTTTCCATGGCTCTTGTGATTAGTATGTTGTCTACGTATACTGCCACCTTAGCTAACCTTTGGAGAATGTTCTCCATTACGCATTGAAAAAGGCACATGCCGACAAGACCCCAAAGGGCAGGCATGTATATTCATCTAAACCCTTATGGGTGTTAATCATCGTGTGCTCCCTGGATGACTCGTTTAGTTCTAGCTAGAGGTAGGCATGGCTCATATCTAGTTTTGTGAAGGTTTGAACCCCTGCCAGTTTGGCATATAGATCTTCTATGCATGGGATGAGATACCGATCCAAACGGGAGGCTTTATTAATCTTTAGTTTATAGTCCCTGCAAAGGTGGACTGACTTGTCGAGCTTGAGAATGGAGACTGCTTATGCAGCCTTTCTGCGACTGCACTTAATTGTATCATTCCATGGCTCTCTAACCACTTGAATTCGGTCTCTACTTTGGCAAATAAAGCACATGGGACTGGACATGCCCTGAAATATTTGGGTAGGGCCTTGGGATCCACAGAAATCTTTGCCCTTGCTCTCTTTATGCTGCTGTGGCCATCTTGGAATACCTCTGGGTATTTGCTAATGACCTTGTACGTTCCACCAGTTCCTAGTATGAAAATTTGTCTAAGTTCAGAGTGATCCTCTGGAGCCACTCTGCCCAAGAGGTTGGACCTGGTCCCCATACAACTATGAGTAGGACTCAGGCCATCTGCTGTCCAGAGGTAACTGGGGCCATAGTGGTCCCCATAATCTTCAAAGGTTCCCCTGTATGTGTGATCAACCTGGCCGTGGTTTGTTACAGGCCAAGGTGCAAGATGCCCATCTGGAGACGCCAGAGGGTCACAGTTACAGCAGCTATGGGGCTGACACGTTTAGTCCTCCAGGGAGGCTTCCCTGGTACTTCTAGGGTTATTGGGCCGCCTTTTGAAATGCCAGAATGACCTGGCTGAATGTTGGGTTAGCAGTGGGTGAGGCAGGGAGCCTTCGTTGGAAATGCTGGCTTTTCTGTATGAGGATCGTGTGCCCCCCCCCCCCCCCCTCCCCCCCCCCCCCCCCCCCCCCCCCCCCCCCCCCCCCCCCCCCTAGAACGCTACTGTCCATCATCCCTTGGAGTTCTTGGGCCCCTTTCTCAGCGTTCTCCAAGGCTAGTGCTAATTCCATAGCCCTTTTGAGGTCTAGGGTGAGTTCTGCCAACAATTATTTTTGCTTTATGACATTACTGATCCCACACACTAGCTGGTCACATAGCAGCTTGGTCAGGGATGGGCCAAACTCGCAGTATTTGGCTAGCTTCCTTAGCCTAGCCAGGATTCTGTCGTGGGTTCCCCAGGAGTCCTCCCAGCCATGTTGAATCCGTAATGCTGGAGGTTGTGGACTGCTTTGGGTTGTAATCATTCTTTATTCGATCCACAAGCTTGTTGAATGTTTTAGTGTCAGGGCTGCAGGATAAGTTAAAAGTCTTAATAATGCTGAATGCCGGGGCCCCCTTCCTTTATGCTTGTCAGCCCCTTCTATGCTGTAGGTGTTGAAGATGTAGCGCATGCATTCGGTATACTGGGGGTTAGTCCTTCATGTCCACATCATAAAGTTCGGGCTTCCCAAACAAGGGCATTTCCCAATTTTTCTTTCTTGCTTTGTTTCTCACCAGTGTTGGTGCCAGGGAGTTTTGAAAAGGCTGCTCAGAATCTTGTGCTTGATCCTCATCGCCAATGTAATAGTTCCAGGAGGTGCAGAGTGAAACTCTAAACTTGTTTATTTTAAACTGAAAATAAAGCACAAACAAATGTCACAGCCCAGGACTATTGCAAACTGCCGGTCTGGCTCTGAGAACTACATTTAAAGGTCCGGCTCATAAGCCCCTTCTTTTGCCCACCAAGGGAACTCATACTCTGTGAAGCCCATGGGGAAATCAATCAGCAATCTCCCGTAGTCCTCATGAGGGTTATCACCGTTGTGGCCAACTTCAAAGACACTGCCAATATTGTCCTCTCCCTACTCTAAGGTTGTAGTTGTGGCATGTGGCAGACCTCAGTGTTAATGTCCTTTATGAAATGGAAATACCTTGCACATTGTACCACATTGAGATTCAGTTGAGAATTTCTCCCTCAAAAAATCCTGAGTGGATGTGCTGAAATCCCTTTATCCCTCTCCCTTCCTCTTCCAGAAGTGTGACCTGCTCTGTGTGGCCTCTGCACCTATGTTTGGGAGCAAGTGCTTTCTGTTGAATCTTTGAAGTCAGGTTCAGCACATGGCACACCACTCCTGTAAACTTTAGCAATTTTAAAGAACTCTAAACATATCAAACACTTCCACCGTTAAAGCAGCAGCCAGCAGACATCCATCAGCAGCTATCCTAAAAGGACATGATGATCCCTTGAAATAACATTCAGGGATAGGGTGGCAGTGAGGTCCTTCCTCTGTTGTGACGATCGTTGACTCAGAAGCGGTGCTGTAAGGAAAAATTGTAATCTCTTTAAAAGGCCTGTGCAATCAAATTATTTTAAAGAATATTCGAAAAGCACGTTGAGAGTTTATAGAAGCATCAGTTGTAATTTTCTTGAATAATGAGAAATACTGGCCGATGTGACATTGTAATGCTTGACCTGAAAGTATAACAAAAAGAAGGAAATTAAGGCCAAAAGCTGTGTGCCTGGCAGACACAATGGAGAGATTTAGACACAAATGAGAGCTACAAGCACAGTAGCTGGAGGTTGAAGACGAGCAGTGCGCAGTAGCAGATGCAAAGAGAAAGCAGGCAGAGATAGAAAAAGGAAGACAATTATTGTGAAGAGAAGCAACAAATCACTCAGGAAGAGATCAGATTTTTGGTAAGAAAAGGAGACGGGAGCTCTTGGAGGTACTCTGAACTGGCTCAAGTAGTGTAAAATCTGGTATAGCTCAGAGATGGTTAAGAAAGGGGTTGATAGAATCATAGAATTTACAGTGCAGAAGGAGGCCATTCGGCCCATCGAGTCTGCACCGGCCCTTGGGAAGAGCACCCTAATTAAGCCCCATGCCTCAGCCCCATCCCGCTTATCCCCGTAACCCCACCTGGAGAGGTTGAATAAACTTGTTTTGTTCTCACTGGAACAAAGAAGGTTGAGGGGCCACCTGATAGAGGTGTACAAAATTATGAGGGGCATAGACAGAGTGGATAGTCAGTCTTTTTCCCAGGGTAGAGGGGTCAATTACTAGGGGGCATAGGTTTAAGGTGCCAGAGGCAAGGTTTAGAGGAGATGTATGAGGCAAGTTTTTTACACAGAGGGTAGTGGGTGCCTGGAACTCGCTGCTGGAGGAGGTGGTGAAAGTAGGGACGATAGTGACGTTCAAGGGGCATCTTGACAAATACATGAATAGGATGGGAATAGAGGGATACGGACCCCGGAAGTGTAGAAGAGTTTAGTTTGGACGGGCAGCATGGTTGGCGCAGGCTTGGAGGGCCTGTTCCTGTGCTGTACTTTTCTTTGTTCTTTGTTTTAACCTTTTTCAACACTAAGGGCAATTTATGATAGCCAATCCACCTAACCTGCATATCTTTGGACTGTGGGAGGAAACCGGAGCACCCAGAGGAACCCACGCAGACATGGGGTGAAAGTGCAGACTCCGCACAGACAGTGACCCAAGTCGGGAATTGAACCTGGGACCCTGGAGCTGTGAAGCTATTGTGCTAATCACTGTGCTACCGTGCTGCCCCATACTGGGGTTCTCCCAGTATGGCCAAACCGTGAACCAGGGTGTTAAAGAAAGGACGTCTGGAAAATTGCTTGATCAGGATAGTTGTGACCCAAGGGAGAGAGGATTAGTATAACTGTGTCTTGCTGATGATAATCTTACCCGTGAAATTTGAAGGTGAAAGCTGTTATCAGATAGGAGTCTTGACTTACCTAAGTGAATAATGAACAGTACATTGTGGAACTGCGTAATGCCATATTTGTGTGGGTAGTGATTTGAATGCTTGTGGTCACAAAGGAAATATCTTCAATTGATGTGTCATTTGCATTTGTTCGAATTCATGTAAAAGCTACAAAAAGTGAAATCTTGTTGGTAACTTAATTTGGGGGTCATTCAGTAGATTTGGTTATTTTGGTTTACTGATTCCTCATGGGGATCATAACACTGTTGAACATGTGTTAAACTATGTAAATTAACAGAGGGTGTTATCTGGATCGTGAAGCTCCAAAATAACAGCGTTGGCATCAAATCAATGTCACATGCTGATTAGCATCATGATCTGCGTACTCTGAATATTTCCAGCAAACGTCCCCTATGTATCACTCGAATCACTAAAATGGCGTCCAATGTGTCTCCCCACAGAAATGCGTGTGCGTGCCTTGGCCAACACATTTGAAGGGGAAAGGAACAGGAGTATGTCATTCACCCAATGGGGAGGTGGTGGCATAGTGGTGTTGTCACTGGTAATCCAGAGATCTGGGGTAATGCTCTGGGGACCTGGGTTATGGCTAATAAACATCTGGAATCAAAAGTCTTCTGATAAACATGAAACCATTAGAAAAATGCAGCACAGAACAGGCCCTTCGGCCCACAATATTGTGCCGAACTTTTGTCCTAGATTAAGAACAAATTAATTTACACCCCATCATTCTACCGTAATCCATGTATCTATCCAATAGCCGCTTGAAGGTCCCTAATGTTTCCGACTCAACTACTTCCACAGGCAGTGCGTTCCATGCCCCACTACACTCTGGGTAAAGAACCTACCTCTGACATCTCCCCTATATCTTCCACCATTCACCTTAAATTTATGTCCCCTTGTAATGGTTTGTTCCATCCGGGGAAAAAGTCTCTGACTGTCTACTCTATCTATTCCCCTGATCATCTTATAAACCTCTATCAAGTCGCCCCTCATCCTTCTCCGTTCTAATGAGAAAAGGCCGAGCACCCTCAACCTTTCCTCATTATACCTACTCTCCATTCCAGGCAACATCCTGGTAAATTTCCTTTGCACCTTTTCCAAAGCTTCCACTTCCTTCCTAAAATGAGGCGACCAGAAATGCACACAGTACTCCAAATGTGGCCTTACCAAGGTTTTGTACAGCTGCATCATCACCTCATAAAAATAACATCTGGTTCACAAATGACCTTCAGGGAAGGAAATCTGTCATCCTTACCTGGTTACCAAGTGTCTCCAGATCCACAACAATGTGGTTGACTCTTAAATGGATCAGCAAGCCACCCAGTTCAAAGGCAATTAGGGATGGGCAACAAATGCTGGTCCAGCCAGCGACGCCCAGATTCCACACATGAACAGAAAAAAATCCTGCATGTCTGATCTTTGATTTTATTTAATTGATTTATTTTGTTTACCATGTGTCATGAGAATGTCGCTTTAAGAAATGTTTGGCTGCTCATGTTACTGCAGTGATGTCAGAGTGTGGGTGGAGCTGAGCTCTGGCTCTGCTTTTTAGTTTCACTTTGAGAAAAGCCTGGGTACGTCTGTGTCTTTTTGGTTTCGTTTTCAGTGTTGGAGCTGAAGCCAGACAAAGCAGCTGTACTGCTGTTCTCTCTGCCATGAAAAGACAGTTTCTTGATCATTTGGTGAATTCAGAATTATAAATGTTCTGAGTAGTGAATTTAACCTGATGTGCTTCTGTTAAAGGTTATGTTTTTTGTTAGTCTTCTGGATGTTAAAAGGACAGCGTACGCATTACTTAGTATTGTATTCTTTGGGGGTTGTATTTGAAATAATGGTTGCTAAGATGTTCACTGTTTGTTTTAAAAAGGTTAACTTGAGTTAATAGAATAAACATTGTTTTGCTTTAAAAAATACTTTTCCATTTCTGCTCTACCACACCTGTAGATTGGGCCGTGTGCTCCCCATACCACAATCTATTAAAAGTTGTGGGTCAGGTGAACTCCATAATACACTTTGGGGTTCTCGAAACTCTGGCCCATAACAAATTGGGGGATCAAGGGGATAAAAGTCTATCTATTGGATTGGCTTAATGAACGTATAGACAGTGAGGGGTGAGCATATTGTGCTTGCTTTTCAGGTGTGATATTCTTGTTTAAGTGGGGAGTATGTTGTGGACAATGGCTCTTTCAGAGACTCTGAAGTTTTTTGGGGTGGAGATGGTCACCCGCAGTACCTTACGGACAGAGACTAAAAGCAGACTGTTAGATTTGGCAAAAACATTGCAGTTATCATTACCTGGCAAAATGGCGGTGGCTAAGCATTTAAAGTTGCCTGAGATACAGTTTGACTCATTGGAAATGGCAAAACTTCAGTTACAAATTAGACAAATGGAACACGAGAAAGAATTAAAGCAGCTTGAATACGAAAGAGTTGGAAAGGAAAAAGATAGAGAGAAAGAGGAAAAAGAAAGAGAAAGGGAGATACAGATCAAGGAAAAAGATAAAGAGAGAGAGTTTTAACTTCAGAAAATGGCCATGAAACATGACAGTCAGTTAAAAATTGCAGTCGTAAAGGCAAACGTGCAGTTGGGTTGATAGTGATGAGGATAGTGAGAAAGAGCATCATAGTCGAAGGCTTGGTGGGGATCTATTTAAATGTGTCCAAGCATTGCCAAGGTTTGATGAGAAGGAGGTAGAAGCCTTTTTCATTTCATTTGAGAAGGTAGCTAAACAAATGAAATGGCCACATGACATGTGGGTATTACTGATTCAAACAAAGCTGGTAGGTAGGGCTAGTGAAGTGTTTGCATCACTATCAGAGGAGGTATCTGGGACGTATGATGAGGTGAAAAAATCCATCTTAGGTGCATATGAAGTAGTGCCTGAAGCAGACAGACAAAGGTTTAGAAATTTAAGGAAAGAACCTGGTCAAACATACATGGAGTTTGATAGGATCAAACAGAGTAATTTTGATAGGTGAATAAGGGCTTTGAAAACAGACCAAATGTATGAAGCTCTCAGAGAAATTATACTTTTGGAGGAGTTTAAAAGTTCAATTCCTGATGTAGTGAGAACTCATGTGGAAGAGCAGAGGGTTAAAACTGCGAGATTAGCAACAGAAATGGCAGATGATTATGAATTTGTTCATAAATCAAAGTTTGGTTTCCGACATCAATTTCAGCCTGTGGGGGATAGAATCTGGGGACATGAGAAATACTCAAGTGGTAAAGGTAAACGTGATCTGATGGGAGATAAAAGGAGAGTGTACCTCAGATTAAAAAATAAATCCTGGAGGTGGAAGAGACATGAAAAGTTTCAAATGTTTTCACTGTAATAAACTAGGCCATGTAAAGTCACAGTGTTAGTGGGTGAAGAAAAGCACTGGGAAGGCTGAAGTGGTAAAACAAGATAAGACAATGGGGTTTGTTAAAGTGGTAAAGGAAAGCCCAAGTGAAGCGAAGGAGGTGCAAAAGATTGTACAGCCTGATCAAGAGGTGATTGAAAATAAAGTTCCAGATCTCTTTCAAGAATTTACTTGTTTGGGTAACATTTACTCATGTATATCAAGAGATTCAGGTAAAGAAGTCACAATTTTAAAAGATACGGGAGCTAGTCAGTCTTTAATGGTAAGAGATGAGGAGTTATGTAATCTGGGAAGAATGTTGCCAGAAAAGGTGGTAATATGTGGAATTCAGGGTGAGAGGTGTAGTGTTCACTTATATAAGGTAAGGTTGGAAAGTCCAGTGAAGAGTGGTGAAGTGGTAGTAGGAGTAATAGGGAAACTATCTTGTCCCAGAATACAGTTTATCTTGGGTAATGATATAGCTGGATCGCAGGTGGGAGTGATGCCTACTGTGGTTGATAAGCCAGGGAAAATCAGACAACTGAAGTGTTGAAGGACGAGTATCCTGGGATTTTTCCGGATTGTGTAGTAACAAGGTCGCAAAGTCACAGGTTAAGACAAGAGGAGAAATCAAAGAGTGAACTTGAAGTGGAAGTGCAATTATCAGAAACGATTTTTGATCAGATGGTTGAAAAAGAACAAGAACAGGTGGAGGATGAGGTGGATATTTTTAGTTCAGGAAAATTGGTGGAGTTACAACAGAAAGATGTAGAAATAAAACAGATGTATCAGAAAGCATTCACGGAAGAGGAATCTGAGTGTATACCAGAGTGTTAATACCGTAAAAGTGACGTCTTGATGCGAAAATGGAGACCTTTACATATGCAGGCAGATGAAAAGTGGGCAGAAGTTCATCAAGTTGTATTGTCAGTTGGGTATAGAAAGGAGGTGTTGCGAGTTGCACATGAGGTACCAGTGGGAGGTCATTTGGGAATAAGGAAAACTCAAGCTAAAATCTAAAAAGATTTTATTGGCCTGGACTACATAAAGATGTAGTTAAATTTTGTCAATCATGTCACACATGTCAAGTGATAGGGAAACCTCAAGCAGTGATAAAACCAGCGCCCTTAATACCCATTCCAGCATTTGAGGAACCTTTTACAAGGATCCTAATTGATTGCCTAGGACCGCTTCCGAAAACAAAAAGTGGGAATCAATATCTTTTGACTATAATGAATGTGTCTACTAGGTTTCCAGAGGCCATTCCAGTACGTAATATTACAGCTAAAACAATTGTGGAGGAGTTACTTAAATTCTTTACTAGATATGGACTACCCACAGAAATACAATCGGATCAAGGATCAAATTTTACCTGAAGGTTATTCAACGAAGTTATGGATAGCTTAGGAATAAAACAATTTAAATCAACTGCATACCATCCAGAATTGCAGGAAGCATTAGAAAGGTGGCATCAGACATTAAAGACAATGTTGAGGGCTTATTGTCACGATTATCCAGAGGATTGGGATAAAGGAATTCCATTCGTACTGTTTCCAATTAGGGATACACCTAATGAGTCAACCAAATTCAGTCCTTTTGAACTAATTTTTGGTCATGAGGTAAGAGGACCACTTAAATTGATTAAGGAAAAATTGGTGAGTGAGAAATCAGAAATTACATTACCGGATTACGTGTCAAATTTTAGAGAACGATTAATTGGAGCAGGTGAATTGGCTCGACAACAGTTAAAAGTTGCACAAAATGCGATGAAACGGGTAGCGGACAAGAAATCCAAAGTTTGTAGTTTTGCCATCAGAGATAATGTTTTAGTGTTGTTACCAGTGGTAGGTGAACCTTTAAAAGTTAGGTTTTGTGGACCTTATCAGATTGAAATGAAATTAAGTGAGGTGAATTATGTGGTAAAAACACCAGATAGAAGGAAGACTCACCGAGTGTGTCATTTGAATATGCTTCAAAGGTACTTTGAAAGGGAAGGAGAGAAAAAGGAGGGCATACCTCAAATTAAATTGGAAAACGAGGATGTTCTTAAAAATTGGGATAAATTGTTGAGTTACATTCCAGAGGAAAAACGAACTGACCTGAAAGAGGTATTGATACCACATGGGCAAGTTTGTGGAGATAAATTGGGAAGTAAAATGGCTATACATGATGTAGATGTGGGAAATGCTGTTCCAATCAAACAACATCCATATAGACTTAACCCTTTAAAATTGGCACAGGTTAATAAAGAGATTGAGAGTATGCTTAAAAATGGCATACTTGAAGTGGGTTGCAGCCAATGGAGCTCACCCATAGTGATGGTACCCAAACCAGATGGTACCCAATGGTTGTGTGTGGACTATAGAAAGGTTAATGCAGTTACAAGAACGGACTCTTATCCTATCCCACGTTTGGAGGATTGCATTGAGAAAGTGGGACATTCAGCTTTTATTTCCAAACTGGATTTACTTAAAGGTTACTAGCAGGTACCTTTATCCGAAAGGGCGAAGGAGATTTCAGCTTTTGTGACACCGGACGGTATATACCAATTCAAATGTATGCCATTTGGCATGAAAATCACCTCAGCCACATTTCAACGGTTAACTAACAAAGTTGTTTCAGGATTACCCAATTGTGCGGTATACATCGATGATCTGGTAATTTTCAGCCAGACATGGAAAGAACATTTGAAACATCTGATGGAGTTATTCGAGCGACTTCAGGAGGCGGGTTTAGTGATAAACCCAGCCAAAAGTGAATTTGGAAAAGCCAAAGTCACTTTCCTTGAGGAATTTCAGATACACCCAACTCAAAGGGAAATAATGTGATTTCTTGGCATGAGTGGATTTGATCGAACATTTTTTGTAGTGTAATTGCTCCACTGATGGACTTGCTGAAGAAATGTCAAAAATCTCAATGGACAGCGGATTTTCAACAGGCATTTGACTGCCTGAAAGCTGTGATAACCAATGCTCATGTGTTAGAGAATTGCAAGGGACTCTGTGATCAGATTAAACTAAAGTATCTGACTTTAAAGAGAAATGCCAAGGCGTAGAGAAATGGGCGGATCGTGCAGAGACGTTCTTGTTCAACGAGACTGTCAATTGAGACGGATTTCGGTTGGAGGAAGAAGAACGAGAACAAAATGGACTATATTATTCTACCTGTTTGTGTGTGGTGTTTTCTGAAACGAAAAAGTATATTTACTCTGTGCATTTCTTAAAGGATAGTGAGAAGGTGAAAATTGAAACCTTCGTGAAGTTGATGGTTTATTTTTTTTTCTTGGGGGGAGATTGTTGCTATATTTATCTGGTTATAAATATGGCGGTCAATATGGTCGCCTTCCTTAATCCTAATTATGTTTGCCCTAGAGTCGTCAGGTATCTTTCAATACCGCCACAAGGTTCAAACCCGAATACTGATCAAAGAACCAATGCACCAGTTAGTTAGTTCAAAGTCAATACTATTTATTTACACACACAGTAATATTATTCATGCACAAAATAAAACAAACTAAACTATCTCTAACGCTAACACCTATACTTAACTTCGGGTGCCCACTCAGTCAGAGGAACAATGGCCGTTGTTCGGATCTGAGGCTGTTGGGTTTGAAGAGGTAACAGGATGGTTGACCTTGGATGTAATTGCTTCTGGTGCAGCTGGTGGTCGGGTCTCTCCGCTTCGAGAGCCGAGTCCAAGAGAGCGATTCTCTCTCGGGGGCTTCTTCTTATACCCGAAGGGGTTTCACGTGCTTTTGGGCGGGCCTTGAACTTGGCCCCGCTTAATTGGGCCGCATCTTGATCACTGGTATTGATCTTGCCCAATAATGGGGTGGGTGACCTGACGGCTGGACGTGTCCTAGGTGGCTGTTGGCCTTGCATTGTTTACGCTTTCGGTTTGGGGAACTGGCGCCGGGGTGTCTGGAACTAGATCGGTTGCTTGAGTGTCTTTCCTTTGTTCCCGGAGATGGGCCATCAATATGTTAATTGACATACAGTTTCAGTCAAGTCTGGGAGCTGCCTTCTCAGTATGCATACAGGCTCTGTGCCCGCTTGCTTTCCTAACATTGCCCATATTTCCCTACATTCATTGCGATCATCCATTTTGTATTCTGGAAGTGGCCATCCCAGATGGCTACAAGATGTCATGAGAATGTTGCTTTAAGAAATGTTTGGCTGCTCATGTTACTGCAGTGATGTCAGAGTGTGGGTGGAGCTAAGCTCTGGCTCTGCTTTTTAGTTTCACTTTGAGAAAGCTTGGGTGTGTCTGTGTCTTTTTGGTTTCGTTTTCAGTGTTGGAGCTGAAGCCAGACAAAGTAGCTGTACTGCTGTTCTCTCTGCCATGAAAAGACTGCCTCTTGATAATTTGGTGAATTCAGAATTATAAATGTTCTGAGTAGCGACTTCAACCTGATGTGCTTCTGTTAAAGGTTATGTTTTTTGTAAGTCTTCTGGATATCAAAAGGACAGCGTACGCATTACTTAGTATTGTATTCTTTGGGGGTTGTATTTGAAATAATGGTTGCTAAGATGTTCACTGTTTGTTTTAAAAAGGTTAACTTGAGTTAATAGAATAAACATTGTTTTGCTTTAAAAAATACTTTTCCATTTCTGCTGTACCACTACTGTAGAGTGAGCCATGTGCTCCCCATACCACAATCTATTAAAAGTTGTGGGTCAGGTGAACCCCATGATACACTTTGGGGTTCTCTACACCCTGGCCCATAACACATGTGTGAAGTCACGGAGCCAAACAATAGCCCTGTCGGCGGCTACACAAAACTCTTTAAACTCGCCTTCAAATTTAGTCAGTGGACACTCTTTGAAAATGTAAGTCATTGTTTGGACTGCACTACACCTGTTGCTTGGATGTTCTTGGCAACCTCACTGATGGTGGGCCTTGGACAGTCCAGCAATAGTTTAATGGGGCCCACTGTTGCCATGGTAGATCAAAGCTGGCTGGACAAATAGCGGGGTCCTCGATGAGACGATGGTTTCTAATGGATGGTGATAGGTTATCAACTGTTAATCCTCAGTGTGATGGGTGTAACCATATACCCCATATGGAGTAAGGACAAGCATATTATTGGTAGATTGAGGCGGCTTTTGAATAAGGGCAGGCTTGGGTTGGGGTAGACCTTCTCCAGTAGTTTTCCTGTTGCAATCTCCCTTCTAATGTAGGGGATGGATAGACAATTTTACTCAGGACTGAGAGCCAATGAAGTGAGCTGGTCGAAGAGTACCAGCAATGATGCACGTTGTTGAGTTGAGTTGCACATCAAAAGGTTTTGTGTTGGCAGCATGGGACCAGTATTCTGCAGTTCAGTACATGATGTCAAAAAGTCTTTAGGGTTTTGGCATGTAAACCCCATGAGGTACTGGTCAGTTTACTGAGGAGCTTGCAGGTTGTAATTTGTACCTCTTGATGAGGGGCAATCTGTACACAAGGATTATGCTTTAATCTCTGGCCATGAGGGGATATGCTCAGTTCCCTCTTAGCACTGGCATTGTGAAGGTGGAGTGTGCTCGGTTTTAGGCACCATGTCTTGCAGTAGTCAGCCAGTTTTGCAATTCCATCGTTTAGCAAGTCTTCCAGCTCGGCAAAAGTCTGAGCCTGTCTTCCACGGCAGATGGCGCCTGCATAGATAAGATTCCAGGACTGGGTTGTGGGTAGAGCATTGGTGTGCAAGTTGAACAGAGTTGGGGCTAAGACAGAGCCCTGGGGTAGCCCATTCGTCTGTTTCCACCAGGCATTAGTTTTGCCACCTACCTGCACTCTGAGCCGTTCACCATTATTTAATCATAAATTTTCTATACATTACCTCCATAACCATTGGTACCATTAGCCTAACAAAAATCGATTTATTAAATCTTGAAAATATCAATTGGCAGTAAACCCACATCCTTAGGGGCTGATGAATGCTCAGGTCAGACCTATTGGTAGAAGTGGATACTCAGGGCCATGACCTGTAGTACTCTGTCTGGGAAGTGTTGCCATACATGCAGTGGAGCTTGGAATTAAAGGAGGGCACCATAAAACTAGATTTCCGTTATTGTTGAGCAGCATGTCACAGCAAATGAGCTGTTTGTAATCGGATAGTTCTGAAGCTCTACACCCATTTGACATTGGCATTGACTATCTGCTGCTGCATCCTCAATGCTTTCAACTTGGCTGGCAGGACTTTGAGCCAAGAGAAATGTGACAAGAACAAATATGGAGCTGAAAAGGCAAGGGATGATGTTGCATGGAGCCAATAATAATAACAAGAGTAAGACCAGCTGGTCCCAGGAGATGCAGGCACTGGGAGTGCTCCTGGATCTAATGATTTGGAGACGCTGGCGCTGGACTGGGGTGGGCACAGTAAGAAGTCTCACAACACCAGGTTAAAGTCCAACATGTTTATTTGAATACACAAGCTTTCGGAGCCTAGCTCCTTCATGACAGTTAATGGTGGATAGGAGGGAATGGTCCTAGTGTTTGAAGTAATTTATGTAGCAGGGTAAAGTGAGACCAATGGAATTTTTTTCCAATTATCTGATTGGTCTACAGTGTCATGTGGTTAGCATAGCCCTTTCAGCAAGATTAAAAGCTTGTTGTTGAATTCTAATTGCACAATATTATGTCAACATGCAATATTAGACACAATTTTTATTAATACAGACATTAATACTTAAGGGATTCTAAAACTCAGTTGTAAATAACCCAAGTTCGCAAACATTCAAGATTTTCTTTGGCAGGAGAGAGGGTTAGTGGGAGAGAACTCTGTGTCTGGGTAAATGGCATTTAAATTAGGTGCTAGAAACTGTATCTTGGCGTGCACCTGTGGGAGCAGTTCCCTGCAGGCATTTTAGTGGACAGATTGATTTGCTTAGTGACATTTCTGTCATATATTTATATGAGTAGGCAGCTGCAATGATCTGTCCTTTTATATTCACTCCAAACTTCCATGGGCCCTTTCCCTGGGTACAGAATTTATACAATGAAAATGCTGATAATTAGAATGCACATTATTCTGGAGGGTTTTAACATACATGCCCAATCAGTTCTGCTTGTAATATTATGTCTAATTAACATAAGATTAAAATGACAGCATTTAGCTCTCCCTTTGATTTCTCCCCCTTCTGCCCTGAAGGCATTGGATCAGACTGGAGCACAGTTCCACAGGTATTGATCAATGTCTACAATCTCCTTCGAATGGCAATTCGTGATACGTGAGCCTAAACTATGAGTAACACCTTGAGGATACTGAGGCATTGTGGTGATGCAGCTCTATAAGTAGCTTTATTTTATTACAAGTTTTACAGAATTATTTCTCCTCCAATTTAAAACATATATGAAGGTGATTTGATAAGTGACATTATTCTGGCAAAGGCAATGGAAAAAAACAGCTGTTGAGGTTATAGAATTCAGAACAAGGATGGGCAATACTTTGACAGATTCAGATGCTCGATTTTAGTTTCCCATTGAGCTACTAGCACCCAGTTGCTACCTGTCAATAGCAATCTAATAGTTCAATAGTTCCACTTGCAAAACCAAATAGAATTAAACCTAGGTTCAGATAGATGATAACGTGAAGGCTTCATCCAATGAGCTGAAGTGCCAAAGCACAAACAACCAATTAAAATTGTGGCTGTCAGGAATTTACATAATTAAAATTGTGGCTGTCAGGAATTTACATAATGATTAAACGTTGTGTTCTTTGGAAAAAAGAGATGATCTAATAAGAATTTTCTTTACACATTTTCAGATAATTGACAAAGATTATCCAAGCAAATTGTTCAGTTCAGTGAAGGGTTTGCAAAGGACGCAAGTTAAAAATTAGGGGTAAGGAGAAATGTTTTGAACTTGTAGAATAAATGTATCATGTAAATTATTAAGGTGGAAAGTGTAAATGTAGTAAGAGCATTTGTGGGGGAAGGTTTGAAGATGGACAGACATTTAATCTGAAAAGGACAGGCTTTTTTCTGATCATATAAATTCCAACATTCATAAGAAACATGTCCAGCAGAGAATGACTGCCAACATTCACCATTTAGTCCAGTACAACAAGAATGGCCATTTAGACCAGGCAGCAGAAGGTAGCTGACATCTGCAGAATGTAGTCCAGCAGAAGTCCAGAGGACTTTCTCCCTGTGTCTGCGTGGGTTTCCTCCGGGTCCTCCAGATTCCTTCCTTAAGTTCCGAAAGATGTACTGTTCGGTAATTTGGACATTCTGAATTCTCCCTCAGAGTACCCGAACAGGCGCCGGAATGTGGCGATTAGGGGCTTTTCACAGTAACTCCATTGCAGTGTTAATATAAGCCTACTTGTGACGATAAAGATTATTTTTAAAAAAGGAAATGTAAAATTGGGTTTAAATTTTAAATAATAAATTAATTTGTTTATGAATAATGGTAAATTTATGAATTGGGCTTTTGTTCATGCATAATGTTTTGATTATATATGTTTCTTACTGAGGACAAGATGACAGTGCTTAATTAACTTTTATTGAAATTATTCTATTGCGATACGCACTTTCTTTTTAGAAAATATTTTATTGAGGCATTTGTAATTTTCACAGTTTAACACATTAACATTTCTTAAACAACCGCGCACACCGACACATGCAAAACACCTAAAAGAATGAAAAACAGAAAACAGCGTCCCCTACTCCTCCGCCCTATTCCCTAATTATCCATATACTAAGTTCCCTGAACTTATCTAATGCTAAACATGCTTTGGCAACACTGAGAGCCCTCCCCCACCAATCTCGCTGCATTCCCGGACTTAATCCCTTTTGGAGCTGCAACTGTCAAATCCAACTCCAATGATAGGCTGAACTGCTGTCCCTGTTGCAAACGATTCAGAGCTGCCGGAATTCAATTCACAGTGACCCTTAATACTCAGGAGTCAGAAGAGAACTAAACAGTTTTCTCTGAACTATGTTTAAAGCCAGGCTAAAGGCCAACAACTACGAGTTTTTGCCAACTCAGTCCACACTGTTTATTTATTATTGCACCTTGCCAATCAATTTCTTTTTAATGCTGAGGTTTCCTTTTTTTCTCCTCGCAGAGTCACTGTAAATAAGAGCTCCTTGGACGAAATACCTATTAAATTAGTAATTAAATGAGTTACAGCCAGCAAAAGTGTGTATGAGTCAGTAACAACATCTGATCAAGCTCTTCAGAGATTGTTAAATTATTTCCTGCAGTAAGCAGAATTGTTTAAATGTTATTTATTTTTATGTTCAGAAAAAATCTATTGCAAAGTAAAATATTGATTAAAACGCGACAATGCTGGAGGAAGACAAAGAATTTATGAAACCGTTGCTCAAATCCTTTAATTGAATTTTCCAAATCTCTCACCACACACAAATAATCAATATTTCCCAGCATCAGAAACATTACTGGCTATCTTTCCAATTTTGTTATCATCAGCACATACAAGAACACTTGGATATCCATAATGTCTTGACAAATAATTTATATTTACCTCATAAACTATTGTTCCTTTGAGATACTCAAATAAATAAAAAATTAACTTTTCATAGCAACAGATGTGTCAGATCCTATATATCTGAATCTTTTCCTTGGTTTCATTTGGAAACCTAAGCGTAGCATCCAGGCCCACCCCATACAAAATAGCAGCAAGGCAGGAAAGGGGAGAAAATAAAGTCAAAGGGTGGTGTATAGCTCATGGCAAGATTAGGTATTGAAAACCTTTGAATTGTAGGAGGAGAAAAGTGGTGTTGAAGCCCTGGGAAAACAGTGTTTAAAGTAGGAGATGGATCTTGAAAAGAAGGGAGATGGAAGACTGCCTTGATGGCATACTTGGAGCCAAGAAGGGATATGGGGAAAAATGATTGTGGCTTTGGTTAAAAAAGGAAAAACAAGAAATGTTTCATCCAAGAGGCTGGTAGATGAGGGAAGCATCAACTGATGTGCTTTTGTAACCGGTATATTTTCAAGCAGTGTGAGAGGAGCTGCATTTGGAAATGAATAATAAAATTAACTATTTTCTTTGCTAGTTGTACAAAAAGATAAAGGGCGCGATTCTCCGCAAATGCGGCGAGTCGTAAAGGCTGCCGTGAAACTGGCCGTGTTTCACGGCAGCCTCCGCACCCCCTCCCGGGACCCGATTCTCCCCCCCGGGCGGGGCCCCGTGAAGCACGGCATCGCGGCCTTAGCGACTGTCGCTAAGTCCGCGCGCCAAGCGTCACGACGGCTGACGCGCACGATGACATCAGCCACGCATGCGCGGATGACATCATCACGCAGACGCGTCAAACCCGCGCATGCGCGGGCCGTCATGCCCCTCAGCCGCCCCGCGGACTCATCCTGCGGGGCGGCAAAAGAACAAATAGTGCGCGGGTATCGGACCCGCAGCCCGCGATCGGTGCCCACCGCAGGCGCATGCCACCCATGGTGCCATGGTTGTCCGGGACGGGCACTTTGCGGCCGTTTTCACGAACGCTGAAAGCAGGTGTGATCGCGGCCGTGAAAACGGCCGTAAACTCGCGGTATTCGGCCCATCGGCCTGCGGAGAATCGCTGTTCGCTGTAAAAAACGGCGAGCAGCGATTCGTGTCGGGGGCGGCCGGAGGGGGGGGGGGGAGAATAGCGGGAGGCCATGAAAATTGTCGGGAAGGCCCTCCCGCTATTCTCCGACCCGTCGTGGGCAGCGGAGAATCGCGCCCAAAATTCTTGGGCTGGATTCTCCAAAAATGAGATTTTGTCCCCATGCCGGCGTGAAAACGGTGGAGTCAGTCACAACATCTGATCAAGCTCTTCAGAGATTGTTAAATAATTTTCTGCAGTAAGCAGAACTGTTTAAATGTTATTTAAATGGCGGCCAGGCAGGTCATGAATGGAGGCACAGAGATAAATGCAATCTGTTGAAGGCCACAAGTGAAAGATAGATAATCCTAGGCCAAATATTTCCTGACAATTACCTATGAATTTTACACAAACCAACTGGCGGCAAGATTGTTAACTCTATTTAGCAGAAAAAAATAGTTACAGCCCAAAAGGATACAGTATTTAGAATTATTTTGCAATGGGATCTGTAAGAAAAGTTATGTCCTTGACAGAATAGAGGGTTCATCCCAACAGCAATCTTGATATCATGATGTCCTATTTGTTTAGTACTTATAACACAAGAGAAGGGGTGGTCATCTGTCACCTTCAGGAGCGCAATTCATCCTTATGTCTCTGGACGTCCATTCATTACACATTAGTGCATATACAGGAAGTGAGAGGAAAAGAATGAGACAAGGTGGAAAGAGATAAAGAGACTGGCACTTGACCTAGCATTTAACATTCTGTGACCCAGCATTTTACAATTATGAACTCTTCCTTTAGATGTCAATCAGCATCCTAGGAGATACCATTGACCAGAAACTGAACTGGACTAACCATATAAATACTGTGGCTACAAGAGCAGGTCAGAGGGTGGAAATTCAGAGACGCATAACACACTTCCTGACTCCGCAAAAGTGACTACAGGGCAGAGGTCAGGAGTGTGATGGAATACTCTCCCCTATCCCCGATATTGCAGTTTCAACCACACTCAAGAAGCTTGACATCACATCCATCATCTTAAATAATTGTTCCACTTCTAACTGGTGCAAGGGTCCTTCCTGTTTATAAACTTTTTTCCCCTTCATTTTTTTTGCTGTTATCATTTTGCTCCATAGATGCTTAATGGACATGTATCTTTAAGTCGAGTAGGAGAAATGATGAATTCAAAAGTTACAAAAAAGACAGCAAAACTCAGACTTTGTAGCATCTGAGAACTGGGGTGGAACTCGATTCGATTGGTTGGTTGATTGTCAATGAATTGGCCAAAAGGATGTAATCTGCCCGGTAACAGGTGATGATTGGTTCCTGCCTGAGTGAGATGATTTCCAGAGACCTAACAAAGGCAGAGTTGAGACCTGGACACACACACACACCACTCTCTCTTTCTCTCTCTCTCTCTTTCTTTCTCTTTCTCTCTCTCTTTCTGACTCAGATCTTTTACTTTTACTTATTATTTTCACTCCTCTCTTCTCCTCTGTGTTTGTTTGCCTAGTGTGTGTAAAGGGTGGGACAAGTTAAAGTAGAGAATTAGGAATTAGTTAATAGTTAGCCAGTTGTATTTGCTACATATTTAATTATAGCTGTTTTTAAAAAATGTTTTTATTAAAGGCATTTTCAAATGGATACTGACAAAAAGAAAATAGCAACACCAATACCCATCAACAGTAACCTCATCCTAACACCCACCCATCTCCTTGTCCTAGCCCACTCCCTCAGCGCCCACTTTTTGATATTAATAACAACACCAAAACTAAGGAAACAACCCCCCCCCCCCCATACTCCATCCACCCCCACTGACATTTTACCACTCCTTAAAGAAGTCAATGAAGTCAATGAATGGCCTCCACCTCAAGAAGAACCTCTCTTCCGCGCCTCGAGTAACAAACTTTACTTTCTCTAGATGTAGAAACCCCCACTTTAGGTGGCTCCGCGTCCCGCCATACAAGTAATATCTGCCTCTGGGCTATCATGGCGGCAAAGGCCAACACATCAGCCTCCCCCCCCCCCCCCCCCCCCCCCCACCCCCCCACCCATACTCCTGGATCCTCTGAAACTCCAAATATTGCCACCCACAGGCTCGGAGTCACCTTTACCCCATGAATTTTCAACACTGTTTCTGCGAAAGTTTTCCAAAACCCGTCCAACTTCGGACATGCACGGAACATGTGGACCTGGTTTGCTGGCTCCCCTGCACACCTCCTACATCTATCCTTCACTCTGGGAAAGAACCGACTCACCCGAGACATTATCAATGTGCGCCCTACGCACCACTTTAAACTGAATGAGACTCAGCCCTGCACATGACCAGGTTCAGTTTACCCTTCACGGAGCCTCACTCCATACCCCAGCTTCAACTCCTCCAGCTACTCTTCCCACTTCAAAAACAAAATGTATTTTATTACAAACATGAATCAAAACAGGTTACAGCAAATAAACACCCCGGGAAGCATACTTCCCAACAATCAACTATACAGTCTGTACAGATGTTTTCCCCTTTTTCACCCCCCCGTGACGAACAGCTCCTCAAACACGGTCACAAACATCCCCCACCTTTTCTCAAACCCCCCCTGCTGAGCCCCTTAACTCATACTTTATCTTCTCTAACCACAGGACATTACTCTTCCCATTTCTGTCTTACCTCCTCCACCTAAGGTCTCTCTCTCCATCAACTCCCCATATATGTTTGAAACCTTACCCAACCCTATCTTGTCCTCAACAGAATTTTATCTTGTAGCGCCAGGAACGAGGCCTCAAAATGTGTCTAATTTGGAGGTAACTGGTACTTACCTCCAACTCTGCGAACCCCCCCCCCCCCCCCTATAAACAAGTCCCTGGGGTATTCTATCCCCACCTGTTCCCACACCCTGAATTTAGAGTCCAGTCCAGCCAGGATAAACCTATGATTGCCACAAATTGCCGCACACATTGACATGCCTTCATCTTAAAATGCTGTTGGCACTGGTTCGATACCCTCAACGCTAATACCACTACAGGGCTCGTGGAGTACTTGGCCGACGAGAACGGGAGAGGCACCAGCAATAATGCCATCAAATTCGACTGCCTGCATGAGGCCTGCTCCATGTGTCCTCACACCGACCTCTCCTCCACTGTCCACTTCCTAACCTTTGCAACATTTGCTGCCCAGTAATAGTTCTGCGAGTTTGGTAACATTAATCTCCCTCTCCATCTTTCCCTCTCCAAGACCACCCATCTAGTCCGTGGTACCTTACCCACCCATATGAACTCCAAGATCATTTTATTAACCTTTCTGAAAAGGATTTGGGTACAAAGATCGGGAGGTTCTGGAAGACGAACAAAAGTTTTGGCAACACCATTAACTTTACCATCTGGACCCTCCCATCTAATGACAACGGCAACACATCCCATGTTTTAAAATCTTCCTTCATTCCCTCCACCATATTTGCCAAATTTAACCTGTGCTGTTGGGCTGAGCTGTGCGCCAGGCATAAATGCAAACAGTTCACTCACAGGTGTATCCACCCAAATCCCAATGTACTCAGAAGTCTCTCATAAACTTACTCGCCTCCTCTGGCGCATCAGAATAGTGCTCCCAATCCTGGTACGTGACGCACAAATGAGGAGGATATAACACACCAAACCTCACTTTGTTCATGAATAGGGTCACTTTGACCCTTGTGAACCCAGCTCGTCATTTGGCCAATTCCGCTCCCAGGTCCTGATAAATTCGAACTGCATGACCTTCTCAGGTGCACTTTCCTGACTCCTTTGCCTACTGCAGAATCTTGTTGTCCAGATATCGGTGCAACCACACAATGATCGCCCTCGGTGGCTCTCCCACTTTCAGCTTCCGCCTCAGCGACCTATGCGCCCGATCTTCACTAGGAGGACGGTTGAAGACCTCCTCCCCCATCAGCTTCCCAAACATCTTCGCCACATATATTGTGGCCTGTGTGCCCTTAATCCCCTCAGGCTGTTTCACGATCCTGAGATTCTGCCTCCTTGAGCGATTCTCCAAATCGTCCAATTTCTCTCTGAGCTTCATCTGGTCCTCCGACACCAACACTATCTCTGCCTCCAGCGAGGCCAACTGATCTTCATCCTCAGGCACCCACTCATTCATCTTCTGCACCTCCAACCTTTGTTCCACTCTCTCTGTGGCCGCCCAAATCAGCTTGTCAAGGTCTTCTGATGCCTCCTTCCTTTGTAGCTGTCAGAAATTCCACTAGCTGTTCCATTGACCATTGTGTGGGCAATGACGCCACAGAGCTCTCCATCACATTTTCCTTTTTCGCACTTCGAGAGTCCTCCTGGTCTGACTGCTGCCCCATATTTGTTCAACTCCTGGTTTGGAAAGTCCTATGGAATCCCTACCGAAGGAGACATCTTAGTTCTCGATACTCCTACACTTTACACCTGTGTAGCCCTCCGCAAAAGGTGTAAAAGGACCAAAACAATTCCTGATCGGGGAGGAGCCATGTAATATGCAATCACTCACTCCATGGCCGCCACCGAAGACTGATTTCATTATAGTTCTTCTTATAAATAAAAAGTAATTGTGTTTAAATTTACAAACCTGTGACTGTAATTATTGGGAAGCCAAGGGCAAAAGACCTTTGGTATTTTTGAAAGAATTATTTGTTAATTCAATTGTGATACGGCTCTGGATCGGGGGGGGGGGGGGGGGGGGGGGGGGGGGGGCTGGAATTGACCGTGCCGTAGCTCACAGTGGCAACAGTGTGTACTATATACAAGATGCATTGCAGCAACTCAACAATTCTCCTTCAACAGCACCTTCCAAATCTACACCCTCTACCAGCTAGGACAAAGGCAACATAAGCACGTGAACACCATCCTGAGAGGCCTAGTTCATCTCCCAGCACCACACCATCCTGACTTGGAATGATATCACCATTCCTTCACTGTTGTTGGGGCAAAATCCAGGAACTTCCTTCCTAACAGCACTGTGGGTTTACCTATATCAAATGGACTGCAGCAGGTCAAGAGGGCAGCTCACCACCACCTTCTCAAGGGCAATTAGGGATGGGGAAAAATTGCTGGCTTTGTCAGTGACATGTACATCCTGTGAAAGAACTAAAAATAATGTTTGCTCAATCTACATAAGGATAAAGCACTTGTTATTCAGCAATTTAGAATTGCATTCAATATCTTGGGAAATACATTTGGACAAGGCACCCGTGCCTTAGCATGTCTAATTTAAAAGTTGGCCTGCTCTGCTATGAATGTAAGGAAGGATAAATAGATCAAGACAGACTTCTTTGACAGACCACATACAGTCTTACCTATTATAGGATGATGTGGAGATGCCGGCATTATACAGGGGTGGGCATAGTACGACATCCTACAACACCAGGTTAAAATCCAACAGGTTTGTTTCGAATCACTAGCCTTCGGAGCACAGCTCCTTCCTCGGGTGAATGAAGAGGTGGGTTCCTGGGCTAAGGCGGCATTTTCCTTACGGTGACAATGAATGACAGTTGCAAAAATATCAATATAGTACAGAAGCAAAATAATGTGGATGCTGGAATCTGTCATAAAAGCAGAAAATGGTGGAAATATTCAGGCATAATCAATGGAAAGAGAAACAATCAACATTTTAGGTTGGTGACCTTTTGTCTGAACTGGGAAAGTTAGAGTTGTAACAAGTTTTAAGATGTATAGAGGCAAGAAAAGGGGGAAGGAAGGAAAGAAAAAAAGGAGAGGCCCGTGATAAGATTGAAGGTGGGAGAGATTAAAAGGAATGATGGTGAAAGGCAGAACAATAGTATCAATGGTTTGGTTGAGTGGGTGGAGAAGTGGTAAATGGAATTCAATCTGGAGAAGTGTGAGGTAATACATTTTGGGAGGGCATAAAAAGCTAGGGAATACTGAATAAACAGGAGGGTGTTGAGAGGTGTGGTGATTGTCCCTTTAAGGGCAACACAGGTCACGTGACCCTTATTCTGCTGTGTTGCCCTTAAAGGGACAATCACCACAGATGAGTAGAGGAAATGAGAGATCTTGGAGTGTATGTCCACAGGTCCTTGAAGGACAGCTGGATAGGGTGGTAAAAAAAGTTTAAAGAATGTTTTCCTTTATTGGATGAAGTATTGAACACAAGAGCAGGGATGTAATGATGGAACTGTAGAAACGCAGGTCTGGCCAGAGCTGGAATTTTGTGCACAGTTCTGGTCATCACATTACAGGAAGGACATAGTTGCTCTGGAGAAAGTATAGAGGAGATTTACAAGAATGTTGCCAGGGCTTGAAAATTGCCACTATGAAGATATTCTACTATTGTTTTCCTGAGAACAGAGGTGGCTGAGTGGTGACTGAATTGAGGTGTACAAAATCATTAGGGGACTAGATAGTGCAGACAGGAAAATCCTGAGGGGTCAATTACCAGGAGCATAGATTAAAGGGATTGTAGAAAATTAGAAGGTACATGAGGAACAATCTTTTCACCCAGTGGGTGCTGGTGTCTGGAATTCACTGCTTCAATTGCTGGTTAAACTGAAATGCTCAACAAATGCTCAACCCGGATCTGCATCTGAAGTGCTGTAACCTGACGCCCCAAGTGCTGGAAAATGAGATTAAATTGAATGGCTAATTCAATTTTCCTCTTTTCTGACCAGTGCAGGCACAATGGGCTGATTGGCCTCTTTCTGTGTATAACATTTCGATGCTTCCATGGTTTAATGGTGGCACTACTAATGAAAAAGATTGGGGCGTGATTCTCTGGCCTTGTTGCGCTCGCGCTCGAGAGGCCAAAAACGAGAACCGTGCTAAGTGCCAAATATTCATAAGTTCACAAATTCCTAAGATATATTGGAGTAGAATTGGGCCATTTGGCCCATCAAGACTGCTCCACCACTCGACCATGGCTGATGTGTTCCACCTCTGTTACCTAAAATGTTACAGACCAAGAGCTGGATTGTGAAATCAGCCAGAGCATCTCCTCCCACGAACACATGACCTAGGAGCAGGAGTAGGGAATTTAGCCTCCAGAGCCTAACACCTCCAATGTGATCATGGCTGATCCCATCCTGGCCACAACTCCACTGTCCTGCTCGTTCTCCATAACCCTTCAACCCTTAACGAATTAAAAATCTGTCTAACTCCTCCATACATTGACTCACTGTCCCAGCATCCACTGTACACTGGGGTAGCAAATTCCAGATTCACAACCCTTTGGGAGAAGTGGTTCCTCCTTAAACCTGTTTTAAATTTGCTGCCACTTATTGTAAGGTAATCGGGCGGGATTCTCTGATCCTGAGGCGAAGTGTTGACGCCATTGGAAACGCAATTGCGTTTCTCGACGGCGTTAACACGGCCCCAGGATCAGCAGTTCTGGCCCCTACAGGAGGCAAGCAGGGTGCTGGAGCGGTTCATGCCGCTCCAGCTACTTATCCGGCCGTGGAATGGGTGCCGGGGAAGTGCGCATGCGCAGTGCGTCCTGCGCGAACCCACGCATGCGCGATCCCGCTGGCACGATTTCCGCGCATGTGCAGTGTCTCCCTTGTCCGCGCCGGCCCCGGCCCAACATGGCGCAGGAGTACAGGCGCCAGCGGGGAAGAAAGGAGGTCGGGAGACAGAAAGGCTGGCCCGCCGATCGGTGGGTCCCGATTGCGGGCCAGGCCACATCAGAGGCCCCCCCCGGGGTCAGACCACCCCCCCCCCCCTCCCCCCCACACAGACTGCCCCCAGACCCTTCAACGCCGAGGTTCCGCCGGCTCAGAGCATGTTAGAACGGCGCTGGTGGGACTCGGGGTTTTATTTACAGCCACTCGGCCCATCTGGGCTGGAGAATCGCAGGGGGGGCTGCGTAAAGCGCCCCCCGACCGGCGACGACCACACCGACCCCAATGGTGTCGATTTTCCGCTCTGCGGAGAATCACGTCCCGGCATTGGGGCAGCGTGGCGCGATTCATGCGGCTCCCCGGCGATTCTCCGACCCGGCACGGGGTCGGAGAATCCCGCCTATCACCTCTCATTTTAGAATGCTCCACGAGAGAAAGCAGCTGCTCCACGTCTAATTTATCCATGCCCTTTAGCATCTTGTATACCTCAATTTGATCTCCCCTCATTCTTCTAAATTCAAAAGCGTACAGGCCTCAACTGTTCAATTTCCCTTCATATGACAAACACCTCGGGGGGATTTCCCATTGGTTGATGCTGAAACTGCGAAACGTGATTGAGCTGGGAATCTGTTTCGACGCTAAAATCGCGCCGATTTGACCAATTTTCCGTCACCTTGACAGCGGTGTCAATGCTTTCTGGAACGCACATACAGGAAACACCATTTGCATGTCATTAGTGGGTGCCATCTGGTATTCTCCGGGAATCCGCATCCGGTGGGCTAAGTTTCTGATGGCGTAGTTCACTTGTGCAAAGAAACCGGCGTCGTGGGTGATGAGGGAGAGAGAGGAGGTAGAAAGCAGAGAAAAGGACTGTGGGTTGCCAGGCTGAACACTGGTCAGGCTGGCTGGGATGGAAGGGCCCTGTCAAGGCAGGGGAGGTGGGGTGATGGGGGAACAGGCTGAGTAGCCTGGGTGACCCCTCATGGGACTGGGGCAGTGTCCAGTCACGGATCGCTATTACCACGACCTGTAAGGCAGCAATCTTGCAGGAACCCCCCACTCTCCACCCATGTTGGCCCCTGATTCTGCAGAGTGACACTGGCTGTATGGGTGCCCCCTCCCTGGCACCCAACGCTCTGCCATACACCCACCCAAGGCAATGCCCACTGTAATCCCTACAGGAGGGCTGGATGGGAGCCGTGGAGTGTACCGCTGGCAAGAGCAGCACCAGCCAATTATACCCCTGGCAGCATGGACGGGTGTCCGGGCCAAAGGCCCCCACAGTGACGACATTGACCAGGCCAGGGGTGCAATAGGCGGTGGGGGAGGGGCATGTGGGGTCAGACCCCGCAGTGCCAACAGGGGCCACCATGTAGCCCGTTGGACCTGGTTGGGCACGGGGTTATGCACCATACTAACATGTCGGCCTTTCACCCCCTGCAGACAATGGATATTGGAATCCAACCAGCAATGGTGGCCTTCCTGCAAGTCGCCGCAGCCCTGGGGGATGCCCTGCGGCTATATGAGCTGGAACTACTCGAGGAAGAGGAGGAGGAAGCTGCAGCAGCGAAGCGTGCAGCAGAGGAACAGGTGGAGCTGACCATGATGGAGAGCCGGATGCCCAACAGGCCGAGGAGGAGGAGATGCCAAGGAGGCATCGCACGAGGCCTTATGTTTACCAGCACCGCCTGTCAATCGAGGATCTGCGAGATCGGGTATGACGTCGAAGACTCCGGCTGAGCAGGGAGACAGTGCAACATATCTACCAGATCATGGCACCCTGGCACCGCGGGGGTATGGGGAAATGACATCTGCTCCCGGTGGCCATCAAAGTGACGGTCGTCCTGAACTTTTACGCCACAGGCGACGAGTGGAGACCTGTCCAGGATCTCACAGACCTCCGTTCACAGGTGCATCCGCACTGTCACGGAGGTCCAATATGCCCAGGCGGCTCAATACTTCAATGTGGACCCAGCCCACCAGGATGCCCGGCAGCGGGTTTCGCCACCATTGCTGATATGCCCCGGGTCCAAGGGTGATTGACGGGTCCACCTGCAGATGACAGGCCGTTCTACACAAACTGAAAGGGGTTCCACTCAATGAACGTGTAGTTGATATGTGACCATCAGTTGCGCATCATAGACTTCTGCGCCCGATAACCGGGCAATGTGCACAACGCCTTCATCCTGGCACACTCGACGATTCCTGACATGTCCGAGACACCCCCCCGGGCTGGGGTTTGGTTCCTGGGTGACAGAGGTTATCCACTGCGCTCGTGGCTGATATCACCTATCCAGAGACTACAGACGTACGCAGAGACTCGCTACAACGATGCCCATACAGCGACCAGATCCATGATCGAGCGGCGCGTCGGCCTCCTGAAGATGTGGTTTAGGTGCCTGGACCGCTCTAGAGGACCCTCAAGTATGACACGGAGAGAGTCGCCCGCACTGTGTTGGTCTGCTGCGTCCTCCACAACATCGTGCAGCAGAGGGGCAACAGGCTGGAGGAGGAGGGGGAATGACAGGCCTCGTTCGACGAAGAGGATGTGGGGAGGGGGCAGATGGGCAGGACATGGGGCACAGGCAGGCATGGAAGGCCGCACGATGTGTGCGCCAGGGCCAATGCACACGGGACTCTTTGTTCGCCTCCAGGTCCACCAACTGGGGAGCTGATCTCACATTGTGAATTAACCTGTGTGGCACCTTATCAAACGCAATGCAACTGGCCTGCTCCCGTAGACAAAATCGTGATCCCATTTTAGTGAGAAACCAATTATCACCACTTAAGACCTTGTGGTGAACGTATTGCTACTGCAATTCATCACTGTATTGTACTGTATTATGGTGATGCCTCTCTGGGCTCCGCCTGTGGCTCCGCCCCCTCGGGGTGGTATATAAACCTGCAGCCTGTAGGCGGCACTCAGTACAGAGCAGTCGCAGGCAGGCACAGATCTAGCATATTAAAACCACTGTTCACTTCTGCTAATCATCTTGTGTGAATTGATGGTCGCAACAATTTAATAAGCTAAGATATCGCAATGGAAGCCGCCCTCAAACCTGATCGACTGGAACTCGACCCACAGGCAGCTGAAGCCGAAGGAGTCTTCTCACATTGGCTCCGCTGCTTTGAGACCTACCTTGCCGCCTCCTCCTCACCCGCCGTCACCGAGGCACAGAAGCTGAGTCTCCTCAACGCCCGGGTAAGCCACAGAATCTTTTTACTAATCGAGGACGCAACCGGGTGGTCGCGATCCTGAAAAGCCAATACGTGAGACCGGTGAGCAAAGTGTTTGCGCAGCATCTCCTCACCACACGTCGTCAACGCCCCGGGGAATCACTGGAGAAATATCTACGCGACCTGAGGGTACTCGCTTGGGACTGTACGTACAAGGACGTCATGGCCTCGCAGCACATGGAACTCGCCATCCTGGACACCTATGTGGCTGGAGTCCGGTCCAACTATGTCAGACAGCGCCTGCTCGAAAGGGCGCCCTTGACCTAGAAGAGACGGTAAAACTATCCACCTCGTTAGGGGTAGCCTTTCAGAGCCTAAATACTTTCCCCTCCAACAACGCGATTTCGTCGTTGTCGCCGGAGACGCGGCCATCACCCGACATAAGGTTGTCCCAGGCCTGTGCCGCGCGGCTGCCCACCCAACCCGGAGCGGCCGTCTTGCTATTTCTGCAGTCAGAACCAGCACCCCAGGCAGCTTTGCCCAGCTCGGAACACAACCTGCAGCGACTGCGGCAAGAAAGGACATTTTGCCAAAGTCTGCTTGGCCCGGCCCAAAGTTACAAAATCGCAAATTCCAAAAGCTCCAGACTCACAGGCGTGCAGACCCCGCAGCGTGGCTGCATGCCTGCTGGTAATGCCCCCTTCCGACGCGTCATCCACCTCGTGCTATCCGTGGGGGCCGCCATCGTTAACTCCACCTGACACGTGCGACTCATGGGGGCCACCATCTTGGCCGCCATCTTCAACCCAGCCCGCCATGTGCGACTCATGGGGGCTGCCATCTTGGCTGCCATCTTCAATGCCGCCCGACACGTGCGACCGATGGGGGCTGGCATCTTTTTTTTAATAAATTTAGAGTACCCAATTATTTTTTCCAATTAAGGGGCAATTTAGTGTGGCCAATTCACCTACTCTGCACATTTTTGGGTTGTGGGGGCGAAACCCACGCAAACACGGGGAGAGTGTGCAAACTCCACACGGACAGTGACCCAGAGCCGGGATCGAACCTGGGACCTCAGCGCCGTGAGGCGGTTGTGCTAACCACTAGGCCACCGTGCTGCCCTTGGGGGGGGCTGGCATCTTGGCCGCCATCTTGGAACCACCTCGCTACCACCGGCTACCCGCAGCTCAGCGCGGTCACTCTCGACCAGTCACAGCCCAAGCATCTCAAGAATTCCATGATGACCGTCAGGGTCAATGGAAACGCCCTGTCTGTTAGACTCCGGGAGCATGAAGAGCTTCATCCATCCGGACACAGTAAGTCGCTGTTCCCTCCAGATTTCCCCCGCATCCCAAACAATCTCCCTTCCTTCTGGATCACATTCAGTGCAGATCCGGTGGTACTGTGTCGCGAACCTCGCAATACAGGGTGCCGAATACGCCAATTTTAAACTATATGTCCTTCCCCATCTTTGCGCTCCTCTCTTGTTGGGACTGGACTTCCAGTGCAACCTCAGGAGCCTGACCCTGAAGTTCGGCAGACCCCTACCCCCTCTCACTGTATGTAGCCTCGCGACCCTTAAGGTCGCCTCTCCCTCGCTCTTCGTGAACCTCACCGCCGACTGTAAACCCGTCGCCACCAGGAGCAGGCGGTACAGTGCCCAGGACAGGACATTTATCAAGTCAGAGGTCCAGTGGCTCTTGAGGGAGGGGGTCATCGAGGCCAATAATAGCCCCTGGAGAGCCCAAGTGGTGGTCGTCAGGACTGGAGAAAAGAACCGGATGGTTGTAGACTACAGCCAGACCATAAATCGGTACACGCAACTCCATGGTAGATCTGAAGTCCGCATACCAGCAGCTTCTGATCCGCCAGACGGCCGCCTCTCCACTTCCCCAGGGTCCCCTTCGGCGTCACCAATGGGGTCTCGGTCTTCCAAAGATCAATGGACCGAATGGTTGACCAGCACGGGCTGCTGTACGTTCCTGTACTTGGATAATATCACCATCTGTGGCCATGATCAGCAGGACCACGACGCTAACCTTCAGAAGTTCCTCCAAACCACCCAAGCCCTCAATCTCACCTACAACAAGGAGAAATGTGGTTTTCGTACTACCCGACTAGCCATCCACGGCTATGTCGTGGAAAACGGAGTCCTAGGGCCCGACCCTGACCGTATGCGTCCCCTCCTGCAACTCCCCCTCCCCCACTGCCCCAAGGCCCTGAAAAGATTCCTGGGGTTCTTTTCATATTATGCCCAGTAGGTCCCCAACTAGGCGGACAAAGCCTGCCCGCTTATCAAAGCCACCATCTTTCCCCTGACGACTGAGGCCCGACTGGCCTTCAGCCGCATCAAGGCAGACATTACCAAGGCCGCAATGCACACGGTGGATGAGTTTATCCCCTTCCAGGTGGAGAGAGATGCGTCAGACGTCGCCCTGGCCGCTACCCTTAACCAGGCAGGCAGGCCCGTGGCCTTCTTTTCTTGTACCCTCAACGCCTCTGAGATTCAACACTCCTCTATCGCCACCAGGAGCAGGTGGTACAGTGCCCAGGACAGGACGGTAGCACGGTTAGGGGCAGCACGGTAGCATAGTGGTTAGCATCAATGCTTCACAGCTCCAGGGTCCCAGGTTCGGTTCCCGGCTGGGTCACTGTCTGTGTGGAGTCTGCACGTCCTCCCCGTGTGTGCGTGGGTTTCCTCCGGGTGCTCCGGTTTCCTCCCACAGTCCAAAGATGTGCGGGTTAGGTGGATTGGCCATGCTAAATTGTCCGTAGTGTCCTAAAAAGTAAGGTTAAGGGGGAAGTTGTTGGGTTATGGGTATAGGGTGGATATGTGAGTTTGAGTAGGGTGATCATTGCTCGGCACAACATCGAGGGCCGAAGGGCCTGTTCTGTGCTGTACTGTTCTAAATTCTAAATCTTCTAAATCTAAATCTATCGCAAAGGAAGCTGTGCGACATTGGCGGCACTACCTGGCTGGTAGGAGGTTCACCCTCGTCACCGACCAACGGCCGGTAGCCTTCATGTTCAGCAACGCACGCGGGGCAAGATCAAGAATGATAAGATCTTGAGGTGGAGAATCGAACTCTCCACCTATAATTACGATATCGTGTAACTTCCTGGGAAACTCAATGAGCCCCCAAATGCCCTGTCCCGCGGCACATGCGCCAGCGTGCAAGATGACTGACTTCGGGCCATCCACAATGACCTCTGTCACCCGGGGAACACCCGGCTTCTCTGCTTCATCAAGGCCCGCAACCTGCCCTACTCCACCGAGGAGGTCAGGGCCATGACCAGGGACTGCCAAGTCTGTACGGAGTGCAAGCCGCACTTCTAACGGCCAGACAAGGCCCACCTGGTGAAGGCCTCCCGCCCCTTTGAGTGCCTCAGCATTGATTTGAAAGGGCCCCTTCCCTCCACTGACCGCAACGTATACTTTCTCAACGTTTCTCCCATTTCCCCTTCACCGTCCCATGTCCCAACATGACCGCGGCCACTGTCATTAAGGCCCTGCACAGCATCTTCACCCTGTTCGGTTTCCCCACTTACGTCCACAGTGACCTTTTATGAGCGATGAGCTGCATCAGTGCTCGGTAAGGGCATTGCCTTGATCAGGACTACCAGCTACAACCCCCGGGGAAGCGCACAGATGGAGAGGGAGAATGGGACGGTATGGAAGGCCATCCTTCTGGCCCTACGGTCTAGAAGTCTCCCATATTCCTGCTGGCAGTAGGTCCTCCTCAATGTGTTTCACTCCATTCGGTCACTCCTCTGCACAGCCACGAACGCGACCCCTCACGACCGTCTATTTGTCTTCCCCAGGACGTCCATCTCCGGGGTCTCGCTTCCGTCCTGGCTGACAACACCGGGGCCTGTCCTCCTCCGGAAGCACGTGAGGAGCCATAAGTCTGACCCCCTGGTCGAGAGCATCCAGCTCCTACATGCCAACCCTCAGTACGCCGACGTGGCACGCCATGACGGACGACAGAATACAGTCTACCTCCGGGATCAGGCACCCGCTGGTTCCCCAGCGACCATCACCAATGCGATGCCCCCCCCTACGCCGCCTATCACCACCATCCTCAAGGCGGGCTACTAGCTGCGCCCCCTGGGGATCCTGAACACCGCCACCGCCCCTACACAGCCTACACCCACCTTCCCCCATCGCCGACACAGTGTGATGAAGCTCCAGACGACACGCTCCTGGAGTCAACGTGTTTGTCACCCGTGCCTGCAGCGAAGCCGGAGCTGAGGCGATCACAGAGAACGATTAAGGCTCCGGACAGACTCAATATGTGAGCCCACTTCACCCCCGCTGGACTTCAATTTTTAACAGGGGGTGAATGTGGTGAACGTATTGCTACTGCAATTCACCACTGTATTGTACTGTATTATGTTGATGCCCCTGTGGGCTCCGCCTGTGGCTCCGCCCCCTCGGGATTGGTATATAAACCTGCAGCCTGTAGGCAACACTCAGTACAGAGCAGTCGCAGGCAGGCACAGATCTAGCTTATTAAAACCACTGTTCACTTCTGCGAATCGTCTCGTGTGAATTGATGGTCACATCAGCCCTATTTCCATATAATTAATGAGAGTCATCCCATATTATCCGTGGTTCATTGGCCTCCCCAGCAAGTGGTCACGCTTGTGCCGATTAGTACTCCTTTTAAAAAACGTGAACCTGGCGGAACGGCTTCTGTGGAGAGCTGAGGAGGTGAGTAGCCATCTTTGCTGACAGGCAAAGAGCCCGGGGGTGCTGGGCTTGCCGGTGCTCGGAGGGGTTGGGGGACCCTCGGCGGGGGGGGGGGGGGGGGGCACCCTCCACAGGGGTGGGCCACCGAGCGAGAGAGGGACGCTGGGGAAGCAACTCCTCGCGGCTCCACCATGCCAATCCCTGGATCGTGTGTACCAATTCCGGGGGCAACCCTTGTCCCGTCAGCTCCACTGGCCACCCATACCCACAACTAACTGCCAAGGCCGCTGGGCATTCGGACGAAGGCTATTGATAATAGGGATTTGGCGATTGTGGTTAAGTGAGCACTTTACGCAATCCAAGTGGATCCCGTGGGTGGGGGGAACCATGTAGCACGCGGGAGTCATTGTCCGGCATCCCAACTAAATCGTGATGCCTGGACACTGCGCCTAAACACTGCGGGAGGCAACACCACACACGCAGCAGCCAACATCGGAACACCCAGGGGATGGGACACAGCTCCCGGGATATGTCCACGGCAGGAGGGTGGGTGAGTGCAACCTGGTGGAGACCAGCGCCCAGTCCAGGTGAAGTTATGTGTGGGTGCCTGGGCTACAGGGTCTAGGGACCATTGAGGAAGGCTCACTGTGGCTGGGAGTGCGTGGGCAGCATGTTCTGGGTGTGGGGGAGCAGGTGGAGGGAGGAGGGTGATGGAGGGTCCCGGGGTGGGAAACACCACTGTTTGTCAGTCTAACACCCTCTCCAATTCCATTCAGATATTGGCTGGTATGAACGGTATTGTGGGCCCTGCAGAACAGGCCCTAGTGGTGCTGCTGGTAGGCAGCAACACCGTCGGCAACAAACGGCAGCAGCAGCGTCTGCATAGGCTCGGGGCAGCAGGCCACATGAAGGTACCCGCCCCACACCCTGAGGACCCGGCTACCCATCAGGCCAGGGAGGGACCCAGAGGGGGAGGCCTGCGATGGCCCAAGGTGTACAGGCGTCACTGGTCATTTTACCAGATGATGGACAGTGTGTGCCGCAGGAGGAGGAGGACCCGCTCCTGGTGGCTGTCAAGGTCACTGCAGCTCTGAACGTTTACACCTCAGGATCCTTCCAGGGATCGAATGGGACCTGTGTGGCATCTCACAGGCTACAGCCCACAGGATGATGGATGCTCTGTTTGTCCGGGCGGAAAACTATATAAACCTTGAAATGGACCAAGCCCAGCAGATTGCCTGGGCAGTAGGATTCTGCACCATCGCTGGGATGCCCCAGGAGCAGAGGCTGATAAACTGAATGTTAATCGCCTTGAACTCACCAGGCCATCTGGGAGTGCCCTACGTTAACAGAATGGGGTTCCACTCTCTGAACATACAGTTTGTGCGTGACCACCAGAGGCAGATCCATGTACTTGTGTGTGCACACTTCCAGGGGAGTGTCCATGACAGCTACATCCTGGGGCAGTCACACATCCCCAGCCTCTTTGAGGACCATTCTTGGATGAGTGGCTGGCTCTTGGGGGATAATGAGTACCTGCTGAGGACCTGGCTAATGACATCAATATGGAGTCCGGAGATTGAAATGGAGACCCGATACAATGAGGCCCATACGGCCACCTGGGCTGATATTGAGTGGTACATCGCACTCCTCAAGATGTGATTCCAATGCCTCAACTGCTCTGGTAGTACCCTGCAGTACACTACCTGGTGGGTCGCCCACTTTGTGGTTTGCTGTGTCCTCCACAACCTGGATGAGGAACATGTGCCCACGTACGAGGAGGACAGGGGTGATGAGGAAGCTCTGGGCCAGCAGGGGCTGGAGGACGAGCCCAGGGATGAACTGGAGGACCAGCCAGAGGTTGCAGGATAGGCGGCAGCGGCGAGGGTCCTGCAAGCCCGGAGGGCAAACGGAGGCCCTCATACTCGCCCGCTGCACATAGGGTGTAGCCTGGTCCATCATCGCTACTTACCGTAACCCTCAGCCATGGTCATCACTGACAGCGTGACGCCTCCACTAATGCTGCTGACGTTGTGCACCTGGCTCTCCACTGCGGACGCCACACTAGCAGTGTTGGCCTCAGTGCCACGCATTCCTGGCGACATCTCCTGTGCCTGTAGCCTCTGAGACTCCTCCAACTGGCTATGGAGCTGTTGGAGTGTCGCTGATACCTCCTTGTGAATGTCCCGCTAATCCCTATCATCTTCATCAACTCCGGGTATCAACATCAGGCTGGGATCCAGCCGGGTCCTGGGGTCCAGCAGACCTCGTACTGCTGTCTTACCTGGGAGTTCCTGCCTCCACCTGATGTACATCAGCAACTGTGTGGTGCTCACCAGATTGTGCCCCAGAAGCCTGACCACTAATGTTTCCCACCTAGGTGTGTGTATCTGTGGAGGGTGGGATATCAGCTTCATGCAACTATTACAGTGGCATCCTCGGACCTCTCCTCCGAGGTGGTCTCATTGGAGGCAGGGGAGGGGACCACCCCGGATGGGCCGGTGCCTTAGTTTGGAGGATCTGTGGGAGAATGGACATGTGGTCAGTGGGAGGGATCGGTCAGTCTGTATTGCAATAACAATTCACGTGTGACAGGTCCTCTGGGTGGGGCCCGGTGGATCCTCACCTCTGAGGAGTACGCCGACCTCCACATTGGTGACTTTTCTGTCTTCGGCCACGCCAGTTACCTCCAGGGTCCATTCCTTGAAGGTCATGAGGATTCGTATGTCCGGCACCCATCCTCCAGTCTGGGCCCTCTCCCGGCAATTGTGCGAGAGCTTCTCCTGAGGAGACAGAGAGAGGACATTGTCAACCATACATGTGGTTCTCAGTGGTGGTGGTGATGATGGTGGTGGGGGGGGGGGGGGCTTCCAGGGGGAGGGGGAGCTGATGGGAGGGCTTGGGGCCGCAAGGAGGGCTGGGGGGGATACCCGCGCACGGGCGGAAAGATCTCGGGTTGGGGGCAGAGGTGGGTGGGCTGGGTGTTGGTGTCAACTCACCTATGCTGCCTGGTGTAGGTTGTTGACCTTCTTCTGACACTCAAGGCCAGTCCTCCTGGTCATGTTTCCCGAGCATAAGGCCGCTGCCACTTCGTCCCAAGCGACACTGGCTGCCCTGTGGCTCACCCTCCGGGACCCTCGGGGGAACAGAACCTCTCTCCTGGCCTCCACCACATCGAGGAACCTCCCCAGATCCACGTCTCCAAACCTTAGGGTGGGTTCTCTTGGCACTCTGGATGTCAGCTGAGTGGAGTTGGCTGTGCAAATGCTGTTTAAGTGCTGCTCAACTTTGTTTGCTGGGGGCTGGTGAACATGGTCCCGGTGAATCGGCTGGCGAGTCTTCATCTGCGCCTAAAGCCCGTGGAGCGTCGATAAGTGGACCAATTAATGTTGATTAGCGTTCCCGGCCTCGCCAGTTCGAGTGCCAATTCCCGCTCGCTATTACACTTCGAAATCTTTCTGTAAAATCGTGCCCTAGGTCTTGAGTAGGTGCAAATGTAAAAGTTCAATCTTGGCACTATTTTAAACTCAATGGAGATGAATATTTAAGCCAAGGAGTTCAACAGCTGCAACCAGAATCTTATACCAGGGTTAACTTGAAAATAATGCTGCAAGGCTTGCTTAGTTATTGCATCGGAATCTTCGAGTAGTATACCCAAGTGATCATTCATCATGAATGCGCTTGGAAATGAGTGTTAATGGGCTATTTAACAGTGAAGGGCACTACATGTGAATCAAGTTAATTTACCTTTCATTGGTAGTAGCAAATGCCCTTGTGTGTGGATGTGACATTGCCCACGGGTGGGAGTGTGGGGGACCCACAAGCCCACCTGGAGATCGGGGCAAGCTTTCAAAATGGCGGCCTGATCTCTGAGTTCAGTTCCCCAGTGCTGAAAAAAAATTCTAAGGGCGCTATCCAACGGTCACGCTGCGACCAAAAAACAGCTTGTTGTGGTGCAGCGCGGCCATTGAAAGCCACGAGACCTCGCTCCTGGGATCTACCCAGCTTGTCATGTCACGCGAGATTCAAGGCAATCTCGCCAGACATTGTGATGTGAATCCTGCCCACAATGGGCAGGATCATTTATTTGCAAGTCTGCATATTAGAGCGAGGCAGTAAGCTTCACTCTAATGTGCAGATTCCCGAGGTACCTGAGGCTTTGGGATTCAATCCCTTCGCATCAGAGACCTTGTGCGAGCGCTGTTCAGCACTGGTCCCCACAAGGCAATGAAGCAGTGGTCAGCACGTAATGTCCTTGAGGCCCTCAGGGAAAAGGAGACTGTGTGAGGACGCTGGATGGTTCCCTGAGCAGACTGTCAGAGTCATCTGGCAGAATGCCTCATCACCAGAACTGTCAAACAAGCACCAAGACCTAGCTTGGCTGGTGGTGAGAAGGGCCCTCGCCGTCAGATTCTTCGTGTACACCCGAAGGCTCAGCGCTGTCGCACGCTGCCCTCGGAGTGGCTGTGGGGGAAATGAGACGGTCACCCACCTCCTTGTGGAATGTGCCTTTGCAAAGAAGGTCTGGAGAGAGATGTAGTGGTATTTGTCAAGATTCATCCCGAGCAGCTCTGTGACACAGGACTCTGTGCTCTACGGACTGTTTCCAGGGACACACACCGAGACAAACATCAACTGCTGCTGGAGGGTCATCAACTCGGTGAAAGACACTGTTTGGTCTGCCTGAAACTTGCTGATCTTCCAGTGCAAAGAACTGTCCTCGACTGAGTGTTGCATACTGGCACATTCCAAGGTCCAGGACTATGTGCTGAGGGACGCACTCAAGCTTGGGGCAGCTGCCGCCAAGGCGCAATGGGGGAAAACCACTGTCTAAGGTCTTCCAGCAAATGTACACCGAGGGGCTGGTAACTGTGTAAAACACCTCGGTCTGTGTCATTAACACTCCAATGTATAAAAGAAACATGACAATGTAAATATTTAAGAAAGAATTGTAACGTAAAGAGGGATATGTGTGTAATGTCATCCCAATTGAATGGAAGAAAGTCAAGGGAATGTGTAACTTTGATGGAAATGTACAGTCACAATTTGAAATGTTCTGTAATGTTTATTATAGAGTTTATGAATAAAGTATATTTTTTGAAAAAAAAACTGGTCCCCACATACAGGGACCAGCCTGAGCTGCACGTGGGAGTCTTGCAGTGTTCATAGGCCCCCAATGGCATGCCTTTTGGGTAGGGTGGTGCCCTGGAACTGCTGGTGCCAACTTGGTACCCTGGCACTGCCAGCATAGCACCTTGGCAGTGTCACCTGGATGCCAGCCTGGCACTGCCAAGATGTCTGGGTGGCACTGCCAGCTGGCACAGGCACTGCTAGGGTGCCAGGTTGGCAATGCCAAGATGCTATTTTTTGCACGTGCCACCAGGCCATGGTTGCCCAGTGTGGATGTTGGGGTGTGGGGGTGGGTGGGAGGGACCCATCGTTCATTTGGGGACCCTCCCATAGTGTGTTCGGGCTGGAAGGAGGTCGGGGATTGTTTCCGGGGCCTCGGAGATTGGGACGCCATTTACAAATGGTGCCCAATTCTCTCACTACAATGTACAAAACGGGGCTATGGCCGGCCTTGGCCATGCGTTCCCCGTTCAGGCCATTATTCAAAGCGAGTTGCGTTGAAGAGCCATGTGTTTCTCGACATTGCGAGTGAACGTGGTCGCTAGGGAACTTTGTTCCCTTTTGGGACTAAGTGTGGGCTAAACCGGTGAGAAACTCCCCAGGGTCCAAAAGAGTGACTAAGTATCATTGGATAGCGGTGTTAAACACGCCGGCAGAGTCGGCGGGAAACTCCCTGAAAAATCCGCCATAAATGAACTTAGGGCAGCACGGTGGCGCAGTGTTTAACACTGATACCTATGGTGCTGAGAACCCAGGTTCGATCCTGGCCCCGGGTTACTGTCTGCGTGGAGTTTGCATATTCTCCCTGTGTCTGTGTGAGTCTCACCCCACCACCCAAAGATGTGCAGCTTAGGTGGATTGGCCACACTAAATTGCCCCTTATTTTGAAAGAAAAGAATTGGGCACTCTAAATTAAAAACAAAATCTGTTTTTCTATTCTGAGCTAATTTACTCTCATAATCTATTTTACTTTTCTTTATAGCGTTATCTTACTTTTCTTTATAGCGTTTGTCGTGGCTTTCTGTTGACCTTTAAAGATTTCCCAATCCTCTAGTTTCCCACCTATCTTTGTCACTTTGTCAATTTCATACCCTCTTTTATTTCCTTAGATATCGATGGCTGATTATCCTTTTTCCTACAGTCCTTCCTTTTCACTGGTTTCTGAGCACTGTGAAAGATCTCTTTGAAAGTCCTCCACTATTCCTCAATTGTCCCACCACAAAGTCTTTGCACCCAATCGACCCTAGCCAACTCCTCCTTCATCCCACTGTAGTCTCCTTTGTTTAAGCACAAGACACTGGTATTGGATTTTACTTTCTCACGCTTCATCTGTATTTTAAATTCAACCATACTGTGATTGCTCCTTCCGAGAGGATCCTTAACGAAGAGATCATTAATTATTCCTGTCTCATTACAGAGGATAGCTTGCTCCCTTGTAGGTTCCATTACACACTGTTCGAGGAAACTATCGCGGATACATTCTATGAACTCCTCCTCAAAGTTGCCCTGACCGACCTGGTTTGGCCAATCGACATGTAGATTAAAATCCCCATGATAATTACCATAACAGTTTTACATGCATCTGTTATTTCTTTGTTCATTGCCCGGTGGCCTATAGACTACGCCTATCAGTGACCTTTCGCCCTACTATTTCTAATTTCCATCCAAATGTATTCAACCTTTTTCTCCATAGAACCTAAATCATCTCTCACTACCACCTTCATGCCATCCTTAAATATCAGTGCTACACCATTACATTTGTTCTCTTTCATTACATTGAAGTGTGGCAGTCATCTGCCCTTGCACCTTGAGTAAAGTGCCCCCTGGACCATGCAATTGAGTCATAGGTGGTTGGGGAAACTTCAACTTCAGCCACTGCACCTTATCAGAAAGAATGGACACCATTGCCCCTATATCCAACTTAAAATTGGTTATGTGGCAACTTACTATGATATCCGCAATCCAAAAGGTCTCCTTGGATTTTCCAACTTTACCCAAGAAAGGTACTTTGTATTCCCCTGTACCTTCTATTTCCTGGATACTGCTTGATCTAATTATCTCCCTTTACATTTTTGAGTCGGAGGCTTGTGGTTGTGGCATACCATTTTACAATGGTCCCTCTGACAGAAAGCATGCTACTTGTATGTATGGTGGGATATTCTTCGCGCCTCTGGGATTTTTTGGTAAATGTGGCGACTGCTCTCTCTTCATCTCTCTTCATCTCTAGTGGGTGCTCACAAACTGGAAAGTCATCTGACTCCACAAATATTCTCCGTCACCTCGAATTAAAACTTGGTCCTGCTTCTGAAGCTTAATCTTTCTCACTAATCTAACCTCCTCGGATAATGTATCCTCTTCTCCGGACTGCAGAAAATCAGAAAAGTCATTTAGAGCCGCATACTTACAACTGTCAGCTAAATGATACAACCATGAATGAAAAAATTCAATACTTTCTCAGGGTTCCCGACAGCACCTGTTAAACCTTGCCCAGTCCATCACAGTGTTCCTCCGAGGACTGAAATATGAATTGAAAGCCTTAATAACCTCTTCATAGGTCGCTGTGTCCTCAGTAAGACCCTGGGCTGGATTCTCCAGTCGCTGACACTGAAATTGCGTTAGTCGACTGGCCGGATGATCCAAGTTTACAACAGAATCGGGAGCGGCGCCTATTTCCCAATGCTTCGTCCCTTCCAAAGCGGCGTATACGAATCAACGGCCGAGTTTCCGACGGCGTGGATCTCTCATGGTCTCACCCTTCGGGAACTCGGTTTGGAGGCTGCTGACTCAGTCCAGCGGCATCACGTTCAGGGGACGGCCGGCCCACAGGCAGGGGTGGAAATTATTCGGTGCTGGTGGTACTATGGGGGGATCGTCCGGGGGCTCGCAAGCCGACTGAAGGGGAGGACTATTTCTCGGGCTCGACCTCCGCCATGAAGCATGACACGGCCACTGTCAGCCACCACCGTGCGCATGCGCGGCCACAGACCCGGCAATTCTCCGGGTCGTATCGGCAGCTAGAGCCAGTTGCTCTATGCTGCCGTCCTGCTAGCCCCCAGCAAAACAGGGAATCGATGGCTGTTGTGCCCCAGTTTTCCTCCACCATTCCCTCTTCGGCATGGGGCCATTGCTCCAGAATCGGAGAATCCAGCCCCCTGTTTTATTAGAATATCATCTGCACTGCTGCCAATGGTATAGCTTACTGCTCTTTACCAGGCTTTTGATCTAATGCTGAAGTGGGCCCATACCTGTTGAATTTGCTTCTTTATCAGGGCTTTTCAGGTGGGCAGAGAGTTTGCATAGAGAAAGGGCTGTTTCCATGGTCATTTGTTACCTTCATTGACTATCTTGGGACTCCATTGTGCTTTTCTTTTTGATTCCTTGTGGCAGAGATAATTCACTGCTAAATTCTCAATGGTCTTTTCTTTCTTCCCACCGGCATTTGTTGTCGGGATCCATGCGAATGGGATAGTTTTCATATGTGTCATGTGGATTATAGTCCAAATTATTTACGGCATTTCGAACTTTGAAGTAAGACATGCATTTTTAAAAATGAACATACAAGCCTAAGATGACTGAGACTGTAAATTCTGAGACTGCAGGCTAACTATTTGCTGGAATTGCTATGTGGATTAAACTCAGTCTCGAGAGAAAGACATTGGAATGTTGCCCCCTTTTTCAGACGGAGTCATTTCAAAGGAAATTATGCAATGCAGAAATTCAACGGTAATCTCCTGTGGCGATAATATAAACTGACTACCATCTCTGCAAAAACTACTACCATCCTGTGTGTTACTTTTAAGGCATGTTTGTGGTTTTCTCTTTCCAGAAATACACAAGAAAATGTGTTAAAAACCAACGGCAACTCTGGTCTACGTGTGCTGCTCTGGTGTTCTAGTTCCATGGTACTAGTGTGTGCTGTGATGGTTACTGCTAAATAACATTGACCAGAACCCCTGCTACTTGCAGGTAAAGTCTCTCTCTCTCTAATTTCTGAAAGAAAATCAAGTCAGAAAAGCCACAGTTGAAAAGGAAACAGGACAAATCTTTCAGTTAACCTGCAGAACCAAGAATCTCCAAACCAATGTCTTAAGTGCCCAAGTCAGTGCTACCTGAATCACACAACTTAACGGCTGCAACATTAAAAAAAAATATTTAGAGTACCCAATAATTTTTTTTCCAATTAAGGGGCAATTTAGCGTGGCCAATCCACCCATCCTGCACATCTTTGGATTGTGGGGATGAAACCCACGCAAACATGGGGAGAATGTACAAACTCCACAGTGACTCAGAGGTGGGATCTAACCTGGGCGTCGGTGCCGTGAGGCAGCAGTGCTAACCACTGCGTCACCACGCTGCCCTCGACCAACATTTTAATGTCTACACCTCACGGACAAGTCAAAGGCGGATTTATTTTTTTCTTCCCTTTATTTTTGGGTTCACATCTTATTTCTAACCTGTGTCTATGTATGTTGCATTTTTTTTAGTTTTTTCTCATGTTTCCTCCTGTTTTAGTAATAAATTAAATCCCTCTCCCTTTAACTCAAGAAAGTCTCATTAAATTGGCTCCTTTTAAAATGTGAATACATTGAGATTGAGATAATATCAGAAACGGCCCAGGGTATGTTTGACAGAGACTATTGGAAGCAAGGCATCCGGGAACTTCCAAATATTTTATCACCTATTTACAACTATATGCATATAAGCGTGGGGTTCCTTCCAGAGCCATCTCTCTCTGAGTTCTGGAGACACGTGAGCTGACATCACTGATGATGTATATTAGCTATTAGCATAATAACTATCAACCCTTTATATTACAGATCAAACCCATTCTTTTCTCACAATCGATTTTTCGAACATATTTCTAAATGTGTTTCTGGTTTAAAAATAATATCAGATATTTATAAATCTACGGCAATGTATATTTTAACAGATAACAGAACTTGTGAAATGCTTAAAATGAAATTTCAATGGAAAACGTGCTTGGATCAAAAGCCATGACAAATTACAGTTGCACTGTTTTGCCAAGCAAAGTGACGTCATGAGCCATTGAGTTAATGGCTTATGTCCTGTCTGCTAGCCATTCGCAGAGATAGATAAATATATCAATAAAGGAACTAACTGTGGCTCTTTTTTTTTGGCTATTTGCTACAAAGAAAATATAATTTGTTATAGGAAACAAAAGTTTGTGTCATTCATCGGTAGTACTGTGAGAAATATTAAGATCAGTAACAAGGTGTTTCATAGAAATCCATAAATGTGTTCTTTCTTGTTTTTCATTATTCTTGGCATTTGAGTATCAGCATTGCTGCTCTTAACATATTGCATTTTGAGCTAGCTTTCAAAAGAATGGCTCTTATTAAGTTGTTGACCCCTAAGGGCGGCACGGTGGAACAGTGTTTAGCACTGCTGCCTCACGGCGCCGAGGTCCCAGATTCGGTCCCAGCACCTGGTTACTGTCCGTGTGGAGTTTGCACATTCTCCCCGTGTCTGCGTGGGTCTCACCCCCACAACCCAAAGGTGTGCAGTAGCTGGATTGCCCACGCTAAATTGGCCCTTGATTGGAAAAAAATAGAATTGGGTACTCTAAATTTATTTTAAAAAAGACAAAGAAAAAGTTGCTGACCCATGTACTAAACTATATAGACGAGGAAAGTTCCACATTCAACCTTTGATCTTTGTATTGAGTTAGGTATTCTCAGGCAGTATTGTGGTCGGGAAAATGTAATTGGTCTCAGCAATCTTCAAGATCCCTGCAAGGAAGTGTGTTCATGTGAAGTAACGGCCAAACTCAGCTGTGATGCCCTCCATGACTACAATTTTTCAACTTTCACTTTCTAGACTCTGCCATGTTGAAAGGTCATTTGGCAAAGTGCCGATCAGCAGTCAATGCAGGAAAGGGTGTTCTAATAAGATTTGGCATCTTCAGATGAGAGATGGAGGAAAGTGGGGTAGATGAGACCAAAAAGAAAAGTTGAGGATAAAACTCTCAGAAAACGTACAATGATAGAATGTCTCTGAATTTGTATTTGCCTTAGAATAACCTTTTGGAGGGGAAACCGATGTCTGTTTTGTTGCGGCAATGCTGACACTTGACAAGTAAATGGATACAGAGATTTTTACGCCTGTTCACATTACAGTTCTTCTGAAATTATGAAATGCTGAACAAACATGACTATTATTACTGCCAAGATATGCTCTTGTGATTCAACCACATAATCCCTTTACTGTGCAAACAAGATAATCAGTGACTGAGAAAGATTGTGTTTCATTTTCTCAGCTCTTCAGATATGGCCGTCATTTTAAGTATAAATGATATTGGTTGATAGGAATGGAACTATGACTAGTCTGTGCTGCCTTACAGCTGAGGAGTCACATTGTTATCACATGGTTCATGTTGAAATACATGTACTTTAGAAAAATAACCTTTATTTAAACAGAGGCATACACAGCCTCCCTTGGTCAATGGACTATTATTCCAGCATCAGTACATCATTTCTCATGTTATAAGGGGTGAAAAATAATATAATTGTCCATTAAACACAAACATTCAGTGCAAACAAAAATGTTTATTGACGGTACCTAATTAACAAAGGAGTATTTACAAAGCATGAAATATTGAGAATTTTGGCAACACCCAGAATTCATCTCAGTTAAAGCCTGGACTGTGGTTTTTGGAAATATTTATACAATTCATTTAATGATTAGGATATAAGCATTCCCTTATGTTAGTTCTGTATACATTTATGTTCCAATGTGCCTTTATCCCAATGGGTTAGGTATTACCGTGGCTAACATGAACGTTTAGTGGGCACAGTGCTAGTATTTTATTTCTCTCCAAATATTCTCCACTCTTTCCTGACCTTCTCTGGCATATTTGTCCATATGTCTGATGCCTTCTGGTAATTTATCCAAATACTAGTTTCCATGCCTGAACATTGACAGGCTTTCCAAATTTGAGACAAATTACATGCCAAATGCTATCTTCATCTGATCTCCACAAGTCTATTTACGGTCATTGGATAGCAAACAGGAGTGGAAGCATTGGGCTGGATTTTATGGCTCACTGGTAGGTATATTTTCAGCGGGGTGGGGGGAGGGAAACAAGTAAAATATGTTGGGTGGCGAGCCCACCGTCTTACAACCACCCCTCCCCCCCCGAGCTGACCTCCATAATATACTCGGAGGTGGGTGCTGAAATCTGCTGCTCGGCCGTCATATTTAAATATCAATTAGCAAGTAAAGGTCTTATTAACTGGAGTAATGTGCTGCACATGCCATAATACAGTTGGTGTGGACAGGAGGGGAAGGATTGGGCGGGCCATTTTGTGTTGCCAAAATAAAAAAAACGACAGGGAGGGGGGCATCTCAATTGGGGATGCCCTGTGTGCACCCATGGAACTACCCCCCCTTTACTCCAAGATGTACTCCCCTGATTCCTTCCTCACCGCCTGCCCTCCTTAAACCCCTCCCATACCTCCCTTCTTGGGCTCTCGGGTGCATCCCCGCCCTAAAAGCCCTTCCTGTGGCAACCACCGCTCTTCTTCATATAGTCTCGGCACCAACTACTGAGCTTTGGCACTGCCAAGACTGCCAGAGCTGCTGACTGCGGTGCGTCACAGTAGCGTAATTCACACTGTATTACACATGTTGTACTATGTCAGCACACGTGCAGTTGCGCTGCTATGCCACTAGGGGGAGATGCACTGGGAGTGTACGGGAGTTTGTACTGGGCCCCACCCTTGGCTCCACCCACGACTCCTCCCCTTAACCGGAAGTATAAAGGTTGACGCCGAGAGCCTGCCTGCCAGTTCATCTGGAGTTCATCGTGTCACAGGCAGGCTCTGTTGTAAGACGATTAAAACCACTGTTCGCTTCTAAACCACGTGACGTGTGAATTGATCGTCTCATCAATTTAATCATCTTAAGAAACAGAAAGGAATGACCATGGAATCAGCCCTCAAGCCTAATCGACTGGAACTCGACCCGCAGGATGCAGAGGCGAAATAAATCTTTTTGTATTGGCTCCGATGTTTTAAGGCCTACCTGGCTGAAGCAAGCACCACAGAAACGACGGAAGAGCAGAAACTCAGTCTACTGCACGCGAGGGTGAGCCATCGTATATCTACTCAGCTAAACTGTACCGGCTCATATACAGAGGCCCTGGCCCTACTCAATAGAATGTACGTGAGGCCTATCAATGAGGTCTACGCTCGCCACGTTTTTACTACTCGCCACCAGCGCCTACAGAATCGCTGGAAGAATTCCTCAGAGACTTAAAAGCCTTATCCCGGTACTGTAATTATCAGGCTGTAACTGCTGCAGAACATAGAGAACTTGCTGTCCGCGATGTCTTTGTTGCAGGCCTTAGATCGAATTACGTGCGCCAGCGACTGCTGGAGAAGGGGGCCCTAAATTTAGAAGATACTGTAGAACTCGCTACAACTATGGAGGTTTCATTTTGTAGCCTCACCTCGTTTCCTGCCGACTGCGCGACCCCGTCATGGGTCCCTGACCAGCGACTCCCCCAGGCCTGCGCCGCGTGGCCACCCAGCCACCATGCTGCCCCAGCCTGACACTTTTGTGGCCAGCCCCAGCACCTGCGGCAGCACTGCCCGGCCCGCAACGCGACCTGCAACAGCTGCTGGCGAAAAGGCCGCACAGTGTGCCTGGCAAGGAAGGCCCCAGCCCCTAAACCTCCAGCGGCACAAAGTAATCGCCCTCCGCACTCGCAGGCCCGCAGGCTCCGGAACGCAGCGGCCTATGCCCCGACTCCGCCCCCACCCGCCACGTGCGATCCATGGGGGCCACCATCTTGGTGGACCCCCACCACGCGGTCCACCACGGGCAACTCATGGGGGCCGCCATCTTGGACGCCATCTTCCTCTCCGCCCACCACGTGCGATCCTCAGGGGTGGCCATCTTGGGCCACATCCTCTCCACACTCAGAAAACTCGATTGAAGACTGCGACCTCAGCGGGCACTCATCGTGGGGCCATCCCAGGGCAGCCGACCCAGCTGCCGACTACCCGCAACTCAACGCAGTCACACTGGACCAATCGCGCCCAAAGCATCTCCACAACTCGATGACGACGGTCCAAATCAACGGGTACAGTACAACGTGCCTTTTCGACTCCGGGAGCACTGAGAGTTTCGTACACCCAGGTCTGGTAAGACGCTGTTCGCTCCCTGTTTTCTCTGCACGGCAAACTATCTCCCTCGCTTCGGGTTCCCACTCTGCCCATATCCAAGGTCGCACCGTCGCAACTCTAACAATCCAAGGCGCTAGCTACTCTAATTTCCAACTATACGTCCTGCCCGAACTCTGCGCCCCACTCTTATTGGGACTCGACTTTCAATGCAATCTCAAGAGTCTCACCCTCAGCTTCGGCGGACCCCTACCCCCACTCAGTATCTGCAGCCTGGCCATGCTGTGAAACTCCCCCCCCCCCCCCCCTTCTCTTTGCCAACATCACTCCGGACTGTAAACCCGTAGCCACTCGCAGCAGGCGGTACAGCCTACAGGACAGGGTGTTCATTCGATCCGAGGTCCGGAGGCTTTTACGTGAGGGGATCATAGAGGCCAGTAACAGTCCCTGGAGAGCTCAGGTGGTGGTCGTCAAGACCGGGGAAAAATTCCGCATGGTCATAGACTATAGTCAGACTATTAATCGGTTTACGCTCCTCGACGCGTACCCCCTCCCCAGGATTGCAGACATGGTGAATCAGATAGCCCAGTATCGGATTTTTTCCACGGTGGATCTGAAGTCTGCATACCACCAACTCCCAATCCGCCCGGAGGACCGCCACTTCACGGCGTTTGAGGCCGATGGCCGCCTCTTCCACTTCCTCCGGGTCCCCTTTGGCGTCACAAATGGGGTTTCGGTGTTCCAACGAGCAATGGACCGAATGGTGGACCAGTACGGGCTGCGGGCCACGTTTCCGTACTTGGATAACGTCACCATCTGCGGCTATGACCAGCAGGACCACGATGCCAACCTCAACCGATTTCTCCAGACGGCCCAGAAGCTTAACCTCACATACAACAAGGAGAAATGCATTTTCCGCACAACCAGACTAGCCATCCTCGGCTATGTTGTGGAAACCGGAGTCCTGGGTCCCGACCCGGACCGTATGCGCCCCCTCTTAGAACTCCCTCTCCCTCATTGTCCCAAGGCCCTCAAACGGTGCTTGGGATTCTTTTCGTATTATGCCCAGTGGGTCCCTCAATATGCGGACAAAGCCCGCCCACTCTTTAAGGCCACACTTTTTCCACTGTCAGATGAGGCTCGCCAGGCCTTCAACTGCATCAAGGAGGACATCGCCAAGGCTGCCATGCGGGCGGTGGATGAATCCGTCCCTTTCCAGGTTGAGAGCGATACCTCAGATACCTCTTGCAGCCACACTAAATCAGGCAGGGAGACCAGTCGCATTCTTCTCCCGTACCCTCTCCGCTTCGGAACTTTGACATTCCTCAGTCGAAAGGAAGCACAAGCCATTGTGGAGGCTATTCGTCACTGGAGGCACTACCTCGCAGGTAGAAGGTTCACCCTCATCACCGACCAAAGATCGATTGCCTTCATGTTTGACAACTCGCAAAGGGGCAAAATTAAAAATGACAAAATTCTGAGGTGGAGGATCGAACTCTCCACCTACAAATACAATATTATGTATCGACTGGGGAAGCTCAACGAGCCCCCAGATGCCCTGTCCCGCGGGACGTGTGCCAGCGCACAGAGCGACCGCTTAAAAGCCATCCACAATTACCGCTGTCACCCGGGGGTCACCCGGCTCACCCACAACATTAAAGCCCGAAATCTGCCTTTCTCCACGGAGGAGGTAAAAGCCATCACCAGGGATTGCCCGATCTGTGCGGAGTGCAAACCGCACTTCTACAGACCAGACAGGGCCCACCTGGTCAAGGCTTCTAGGCCCTTTGAACGCCTCGCTAGCGATTTCAAAGGGCCGCTCCCCTCGACTAACAGGAATGTGTACTTCCTGAACGTCATAGATGAGTTCTCCCGTTTTCCCTTTACTATCCCGTGCCCCGATATGACCTTCCACACAGTCATTAGGGCCCTGCATAGTATCTTCACCCTGTTTGGTTTCCCCAGCTATGTACACAGCGACCGGGGTTCGTCCTTTATGAGCGACGAGCTGCATCAGTACCTGCTCGGCAAGGGCATCGCCTCGAGCAGGACTACCAGCTACAACCCCAGGGGGAAGGGGCAGGTGGAGAGGGAGAATGCGACGGTCTGGAAGACCGTCCTACTGACCCTCCGGTCCAGGAATCTCCCGATCGCCCATTGGCAAGAAGTCCTCCCCGACGCGCTCCACACTATTAGGTCCCTCTTATGTACCGCTACCAACCAGACCCCTCACGAGCGGCTCTTTAGTTTTCCAGGGGCACTACCACGGGGGTTTCGCTCCCGGCATGGTTGACACCAGGCCCAATACTCCTCCGGAAGCACGTCAGGGCGCACAAAACTGACCCACTCGTAGAGAAAGTGCTCCTACTGCATTCAAACCCCCAGTACGCCTTCGTAGAGTTCCCTGACGGCCGTCAGGACACTGTATCCCTCCGGAACCTAGCGCCTGCAGGATCTAACCCCCCCCCACTACCGCCGCCGAGGTACCCCTCACACTACATCCCACCCAACTCGCCCCCCACGCCTCCGCACCTACCAGTTCGCTACATTTTTTTTGCACACCCGTGCCAGCTAGCTCTCAGCGCCCCCAGTCCCCAGTCGAACCAGACGGGTACGAAGCTCGGGCGGAATCGCCCCCGGAGTCCGCCATTGTACCCCAACCGATGGTACTCATCTAGCCACCAGAAGGGGCTGCAACCCCGGTGCTCCGCCGATCACAGCGGACAACTCGGCCACCGGACAGACTCAATCTGTAAGCTACCACCCCCGCCGGACTTGATTTTTTTTACAGGGGGTGAATCTGGTGAATCACAGTAGCGTAATTCACACTGTATTACACATGTTGTACTATGTCTCTGTAAGCTCGGCACACGAGCAGTTGCGCTGCTCTGCCACTAGGGGGAGATGCACTGGGAGTGTACGGGAGTTTGTACTGGGCTCCATCCTTGGCTCCACCCACGACTCCTCCCCTTAACCATAAGTATAAAGGTTGATGCTGAGAGCCTGCCTGCCAGTTCATCTGGAGTTCATCGTGTCACAGGCAGGCTCTGTTGTAAGACGATTAAAACCATTTTTCACTTCTAAACCACGTGTCGCGTTAATTGATGGTCTCATCACTGACCAATCTGATTTGAGGGCAGATCCACTTCCCATTGAGGGGCAGAAAACCCATTCTCAACTAGTTTCGCTCGACCTCTCTGTGTTATGACTGCAGGACGCACTTCCTTCCAGTATGTCAGCTGCCGGCTGACTTTCCTTCTGGGGTGGGAGTGGGGAACGAGCAGTAAAATCCAGGCCACTGTTTTTTTTTCTTTCTCTGACCTGAAGGCTATTTAATCTCTGCACTAGCTGCTCCAATGACTGAGGTCAATTATCTTAGCACTGACCAGTGAGGGTACCCTAGGACCAAAGGCACTACAAGTCACATCACTATTCCTGATGCTTGCTGAGTGTAGCCAGAATCTCAGCAGTGCCAGATACCTCATGTTCATAGTTTCCGTGATAGCTACTAAAACTGCAGAAGCAGTAACAAATACAGGCGGAGGAGTGCCCCCCCCCCCCCAACCATTATGTGCATTCTCCTAATTATAGTTAATTTTAATGATTACATTTGCACTAAACAGAAGTAAACTAATAAGGGGAGATATAATCTGATACACTGGACTGAAAAGATGTAGCATTGCTATAACAGTCAATTGCCATTGGGCAGAAGCTTAGATTAATAGTCTGACATTTTGACTGATATCATCCCGAAGTTTCACCTTCTTGATTGGAGGATGGTTGGGTTTACTAATGGCTCAATTCCTCCTGCACATATGAGTGAGCTGAGATATATTAAGTGAATTGTGCAGTTTAACTTTCTTAGTCTTTATCACTGAAAATGAATTGAGGCCTACAAGAAGTCAAAGGAGATGACTGGGCCAAATGCCTTTTTCTCAATTAGTAATATTTGATTTTTTGCAGAGTAAAACCCAGACATTGATAATATAATGAACCACAATTTCACACTATCCAAGTAGCTATTCTTAATGTACAAGTCTGGATATTGAATAAACTATAAAGGGCATCACAGCTGATCCCAATCCTGTTCTTACCTGACATATGCACAGACTTTCATTCTCACTGAATACTAGGGGAACATAGATTTCTATGGGAGGATAAGCTAGATAGGAATTCTCCAAGTGTTTTTACAGTAATGGGTCACATCACTGAACAGGCATGAAGTTTAATTATGAATCTTGTACATTCATCCATTAAATAGCCAGAGCAGTATAATGCCTTTTTCCAGTATTGTTCCCCAGATTAAGTTGGGTCATTTTGCTGTTGTTGCTCCATACAAGACTGAAAATGTATCAATTTTCTCCTGTAGCTGCAAATAATATTTTACAAGATTCTTATGAAATCTCAAATAGTGATGCACTGCAGGTTTGGCATTATTATAAAGGAATGATTTTCCATTCCAATGAGAGCTCTTTTAATTTGCACGTACAATAAAATAATATTTTGAAGCTGCCTTTAAAAGCTCAGACATTTTACAGTTCATTCACTGTATATCGTAAAAATGCAATTTTGAAGGCTAATTAATGCTGTTACAGGTCTGTGCAAATTGCTACAAAGTGCATAAGAAATTGAGTTCTTGGTGATAGGTGCTGATATGGATTCCTTATGATCACACCCCCAGCCCATTCTATTGATGCACAGGCATCAATAGGCATTATCTTTCCTGGATACAAGAAGGTGCTTAGTGCAGAATGCATGACTAAATTCTGTTATTGTTTCATAGGGAGCTTGCCCGAACAAGCACTTTTGAGTTGATGAGTTACATAGAACATAGAACAGTACAGCATAGAACAGGCCCTTCGGCCCTCGATGTTGTGCCGAGCAATGATCACCCTACTCAAACCCACGTATCCACCCGTAACCCAACAACCTCCCCCCCACCCTTAACCTTACTTTTTAGGACACTACGGGCAATTTTAGCATGGCCAATCCACCTAACCCACACATCTTTGGACTGTGGGAGGAAACCGGAGCACCCGGAGGAAACCCACGCACACACGGGGAGGACGTGCAGACTCTGCACAGACAGTGACCCAGCCGGGAACCGAACCTGGGACCCTGGAGCTGTGAAGCATTTATGCTAACCACCATGCTACCGTGCTGCCCACGGTTAAACAGCTTAAAGTCACTTTAAAATGGTAAATTAAATAAATGCATTAGAATCTTACATCATCGACTTCCGGTGGCGGCCATGGAGTGATTGGTCGCTTATTTGGTAGCTCCCAATGGTGGTGGACCTTTGGGACCTTCTCCCTGACTTATAGGGGATTTGATCGGTAAAATAGGAGACTGGTGAGGTAGAGAAGAATCCCCCACCAGTTTATGGATTTGTGGATCAGAAGTGGTCTGAAAAGGAGAGATTGTTGGGCAAAGAAGGGAGTGGAGTCTGCAGCACAGGAAAACATGGCGGAGGCTCAGGGACTGGGATTGTCGGCCTAGTGGTTAATGGAGCAGCTGGTGGAATTCCTTCAGGAGAGCTTTGTTAAGCAAAGACAAGAGTACCTGGATCTGATTAAGACGGGGATTGACCAGGTGAAGCAGAGATTTGAAGCCCAGGGCCAGGCAATCCTGAAGGTGGAAGAGGCGGTTGCTGACCACGAGGACCAGCTAACCGCGATGGCACCAGAGATGGGGCTGATGAGGGACCACCAGAAAAGACTGCAAGAGAAAGTGGAGGATCTGGAGAACAGGTCACTCAGGCAGAACCTGAGGATCATTAGGCCTCCCGGAGGGCAGCGAGGGTTCAGATGCAGGGGCATATGAGGCATGTTCGAGAAGCTGCTGGGGGAAGCTGCGTTTGCTCGACCCTTGGAGGTGGACAGGGCGCGCAGAGCGCTTATGAGGAAGTCGCGGATGAATGAGCTGCCGAGGGTGATGGTGGTATGAATGCACCGGTTCTTGGACAAGGAACAGATGTTGAGGTGGGCCAGGCAGACGAGGAGCTGCAAATGGGAAGATAACAAGCTGCGCATTTACTAGGACTTGGATGCGGAACTGGTCAAAAGAAGGGTGAGCTTCAATATAGTTAAATCGGCCCACTTCAAGAAGGGGATGAAGTTCGGCATGTTGTACCCCGCTCGTTTGTGGGTCACTTACGAGGGTCAAGAACTTTATTTTGGATCGCCGGATGAGGCGATGAACTTTGTTAATGACAGGGGACTGGCAGATGATGGAGGACATTGAACTTGGGGGCGAGTAACTCTGTACCTATGCTGCCAAATTTCTTTCCTCTTTGGGTTTTGAATGTATTGATTTTGTACCAGTGTTTGGTGCGGATGAACTTTGTTCTTGATGGGGGATGTGGGTGGAATTTTCTTCTTTGTGTTTGTCGGGGATTGTTACGTTTTGCATATGTATGTTTGAGTGGTTGGGGGGGGGGGGGGGAGGGAGATCCGTGTGCGGTAGGATGATTGTTGCCATGGACGGGGGCTACCAGGCTAGCTAGCTCACGGAAGCGCAGTGTGGGGCGAGCAGGTGATCAGTTTGTTATAGTGGGTGAGATTGTTATTTTATTATTAGGGAGGGGGGAATTGTTCTGGCTGACAGGGGAGGAACTAGCACTTGGAGACAAATTGGAGGTCGATGACGGTGAACACCCAAGGGCCGGCCTGAGGAGATACGGGACGCAGGCTGGAGTCTGGCCTAAGAAGGGTGATGGTTGATCGGCAGGGGATGGGGGGGGGGGGGGGAGCAGAGGGGCGGAGGGGTGCTGCGAGGTGCCCCCCGACCAGGCTGATCACATGGAACATAAGAAGGCTGAATGGGCCGGTCAAGAGAGCTCACGTGTTCACGCATTTGAAGAGTTTGAAGGTGGACGCGACAATGCTACAGGGGACACACCTGAGGGTAGTGGATCAGACTAGGCTGAGGAAGGGGTGTTCGGGCAGGTATTTCATTCGGGGCTAGACTCTAAAACTAGGGGGATTACAATCTTGATCAATAAATGGGTGTTATTTGAGGTAGGGAATATAGTGGTGGGCTCGGGGGGGGGGGGGGGTTAGGTATGCTATGGTGAGTAGGAAGCTGGAGGGGATGCCGGTGGTATAAGTGAATATTTATGCACCAAACTGGAACAACGCGGAGTTTATAAGGCGGGTGTTGGGGAAGATTCCGGACCTGGATTCACATAGGTTGATCATTGCGTGGGGGAAACTTTAATACGGTCATTGATCCAAGGTTGGATCAGTCGGGTTCAAAGACAGGGAGAGTGCAGCTGCGGTGAAGGAACTAAAAGGGTTTATGGAGCAGATGGGAGGAGGTTCGGATGGCCAAGAGCGAAGGAGTTTTCTTTTTTCTCCCATGTTCACAAAGTGTACTCCTGGATTGATTTTTTTCATTTTGAACAGGGCTTTGCTGGCGAGAGTGGTGGATGCCGAGTATTCGGCGATTATTGGAGATTGGATGTAGGACTGTTAGTGGATGACGGGGTGCGCGGGCAGGTGAGGGAGGCCATCCAGAATTATTTGGAGATAAATGACATGGAACTTTCGGCAGCAACGGTCGGCGCTGAAGGCAGTGGTTAGGGAGTTAATTTCAATATGGGTTCATAGGGAGAAGGTGGAGCGGGCAGAGATGGACAGGCTGGTTAGGGAGATACTCCAAGTGGACAGAAGGTATTTAGAAGCCCCGGAGGCGGGGTTGTTGAAGTGGCAGTAGCTGTAGATGGAGTTTGGTTTGATATCCACTGGGAAGGCCGTGGGGCAGCTGAGGAAGGCGAGAGGGGCGGTATATGAGTATGGTGAGAAGGCCAGTAGGATGCTAGCACATCAGTTAATGAAAAGGGAGGTGGCCAGGGAGATAGGAAGAGTAAAGGACAGAGGGAGGAACACGGTCTTGAACCCAGCAGGGGTGAATGGGGTGTTCAAGGAGTTTTACAGTCGGCTGTATGGGTTGGAGCCCCCAGCTGGGGTGGAGAGGCTGAGGCAGTTTTTGGAAGGGCTGAAGTTTCCGAAGGTGGAGGAAGGGTTGGTGGAGGGGTTGGGAGCACCGATCGGGATTGTAGAAGTAGTAGGGGGATGAGGCCATGCAGTCGGGTAAGGCCCTGGGACTGGACAGTTACCCAGTGGAATTTTACAAGACGTTTCCTGCGATGGTGGGCCCACTGCTGGTGACGGCATTTAATGAGGCAAGGTGAACGGGGTGTTCTTCCCCCAACAATGTCACAAGCTTTAATCTCATTGATTCTGAAGCGGGAGAAGGACCCAGAGCAATGTGGGTCATACAGACCAATCTCCCTACTAAATGTCGATGCCAAATTGCTGGCCAAAATTCTGGCCTCGAGGATAGAGTTCCAGGGTGATAGGGGAAAACCAGGCAGAGTTTGTCAAAGGCAGGCAGCCTATGGCCAATGTTAGAAGGCTCCTGAATGTAATCATGATGCCCTCCGGGGGTGGGGAGGAGGCGTTGGTGGTGGCCGCTATGGACGCAGAGAAGGCCTTTGACCAGTTGGAATGGAATTATCTGTGGGAGGTCCGAGGACTGTTTGGGTTTGGGTTTGGGCAGGGCTTTATTTACTGGGTTCGTTGCTGTCCCAGGCACCGGTAGCGAGTGTGCGGACGAACTGGGTGAGTTCAGACTACATTAGACTGCACTGGGGGACAAGGCAGGGATGTCCCCTCTCCCCACTGTTTGCCTTGGCTGTAGAGCCATTGGCGAAGGCGCTAAGAGTATCAAAGGACTAGAAGGGGCTAGTCCGGGGAAGAGGGGGGACGGGGGACAGGGTCTCATTATGTGCAGACGGCCTACTCCCATATATTTCTGACCTGTTAGGGAAATGGGGGAAATTATGAGGATCTTAGGGGAATCTGGCTGGTTCTTGGGGTACAGATTGAATATGGGTAAAAGCGAGGTTTTTGTGATCCAGGCGAGGGGGCAAGAGAGGAGACTGGGGAAGTTGCCATTAAAGTGGTGGGAGGGAGTTTCCGTTATTTGGGAATTCAGGTGACACGGGGTTGGGAGCAGTTACATAAATTAAATTTGGCCCTGTTAGTTGAACAAATGAAGGAGGACTTTCGGAGGTGGGAGATACTTCCGTTGTCACTGGTGGGGAGGGTACAGACTGTAAAAATGACGGTTCTCCCAAGATTTTTCTTTGTTTTCCAGTGCCTCCCTATTTTTATACCAAAGGCGGGTAAATACGGTGATCTCTGGGTTTGTGTGGGTTGGTAAAACCCCGCGAGTAATGAAAGTGCTGTTGGAGCGGAGCAGGGGCGGGGGTGGGGGGGGGGTGCTCCTCTGCCGTCCTCGCTGGCCTGGTACTCTACAAGCCCAGTGGTAGTGGCGGCCCTGAGTGTTTGGGGGCAGTGGCGGGAACGTCGGTGTGGGCTCCAATTTTTGGTAATCATTGGTTGCCCCGGGGAGGATGGATGGGGGTTTTGGAGGTGGCAGAAAGCAGGGATTAAGAGGCTGGGGGACCTGTTTATTGATGGGAGCTTTTCCTGTTTGGAGGATCTGGAAGTGGGAGTTGAATTGCCGGGAGGGAATGGATTTCAGTATCTGAAGGTGAGGGATTTTATGTGAAGGCAGGTTTCGACCTTTCCTCTTCTACCGCCGCAGGGGATACAGGACAAGGTAATTTCTAGGACGGGGGTGGGGGAGGGGAATGTATCGGAAAGCTATAAAGAACTTATGGAGTGGGAGGAAACCCAGATAGGTGAGCTAAAGCGTAAATAGGAAGATAAGTTGGGAAAGGAGTTACAGGCAGTTCTGCGGGAGGATGCCCTGAGCAGAGGCAATACGGCCTCATCATGTGCCAGGCTCAACCTGATACAATTCAAGGTGGTTCACCGGGCACACATGACAGTGGCCCGGATGAGCAGGTTCTTTGGACAGGTGTGTGAGGTGTGCAGGAGGGCCCGCAAATCATGTCCACGTTTTGGGCATGCTCGAAACTTAGGGGATTCGGACAGGGATTTGCTGATATCATGTCCACAGTGCTAAAAACGAGGGTGGTGCCCGGGCTACCAGGGGGCGAGAGTGGCTGACGTTTTGGCCTATGCCTCCTTGGTAACCTGGAGACGGATCTTACTAGCGATGCGGGACTCAAAGCCCCCAAAATCAGGGGTATGGCTTAGCGACATGGCTGGGTTTCTCAGGCTTGAGGAAATTAAGTTCACCTGAGAGGATCAGTGTTAGGGTTCGTTCGGAGGTGGCAGCCGTTTATCGACTTCTTCAGGGAAAACTAAACTGTTAGCAGATTCAATAAAACGGGGGTGGGGGTTAGGGAGAAGAGGGGTGGGGAAGTTAGGCTATTTTTGTCTAGTTCAGGCAGAAACAGTGGGAGATGGGAGGGGTGTGTTACGCACTGAATTATGTTTACATTTGTATGTAGAACATAGAACATAGAACAGTACAGCACAGAACAGGCCCTTCGGCCCTCAATGTTGTGCCGAGCCATGATCACCCTACTCAAACCCACATATCCACCCTATACCCGTAACCCAACAACCCCCCCCCCTAACCTTACTTTTTTATTAGGACACTACGGGCAATTTAGCATGGCCAATCCACCTAACCTGCACATCTTTGGACTGTGGGAGGAAACCGGAGCACCCGGAGGAAACCCACGCACACAGGGGGAGGATGTGCAGACTCCACACAGACAGTGACCCAGCCGGGAATCGAACCTGGGACCCTGGAGCTGTGAAGCATTTATGCTAACCACCATGCTACCCTGCTGCCCTAAATGTGTATGTTTTGTTATTATAAAATGCTTTAATAAAATGTTTGTTAAAAAAAGAATCTTACATCATCACATTGTGTCAAATCTATAAAGTTTAGCAGTACAATTCTTTTGTGACCTAATGACATATGAATTCAAAAAGACAATAGGCTGAGGTATGGTTTGAGAAAAAAATAGTAAAACTGCATAATAAAAGCATATTCGCATTCCTTGGACACTCACTATTTCCTTCACAAATATATATGAACCCAACCTGGATTACCTCACTCAGGGCTATTGGGAAAGAGCAAGGGAATGGTACTGTTTGAGGGCTCTACCAAAGAGCTAGCAGAGGCATAATGGACCACGTGACCTCTTCCTGTGTTGTATCATTGTATGATTCTATCTTCCCCTCATATTCGTACATCTGAAGTGAAGTAACTCTAAGAACAGACTTTTTCAAATCTCCAGGCCCGTAACAATCTAACCAGGAGTAAGAAATAGAAGTCAAATTGTTTACAATGTTCCCATGTTTCATACATTGGTTGCTGGGTCTCAAGAACAAAAGTGGCTCACAGATTGCAGTTTGGTTACCCCTTGTGGTGAACCACTGTATTATATTGTACATACTGTTCTTACTTATTGTACTTACTGTTTGTTACATGTCTGGGTTTGTCCCTGCTGGCTCTGCCCCTCGGGCTCAAGTATAAAGGTAGCTAACCTCCAGCCCTGCCCTCATTCTGGGACCGGCTGCCAGCAGGTATCTTTTAGCTGATTAAACCCACAGTTTACTCTTCCGACTATCGTCTGTCGTCATTGACGGTACATCACCCCTCTGGATGGACAAAATGGCCTCCCTTGCACGTGTTGAATTTTGTGGTAATAATTATCAGGCCAAATGTTAACCTGTCTGATTTTTTCAATTTCTCGCCCAAGGCCAATTGAAGTCCCAGCCAGCTAAGGTTTACAACAAATAATTGAACCATTTTCTGCACCCTATGACTGCTACACATACGTGATGCATTTATTCTCTGCCCCTTTGATTATTCATCAGCAATTTGTCACCTTAACATTCACACATCTATAAACATGTTTGGACTTCTTGAAGCCCCACATAAAAGTTGACCAGTTATTTATTTTAAAATGTAATTATTCCTGAGATGTGGATGTTGGTGGCAAGGCCAGCATTTATTTCTCATCCACAATTGCCCTCTAAAATGAGGCGGTGAGCTACCTTTGAGCCCCTGCAGTCCACACAATGAAGGTACTCCCACAGTGCTGTTAGGTAGGACGTTCCAGGGTTTTGACCCAGCAATGATGAAGGAGCAGAGATATATTTCCAAGTCAGAATGCTGCATATCTTGGAGGGGAACTTAGAGATGGTTATATTCCCATGCATCTGTTGCTCTCATCTTCAAGTTGATTGAAGTATGGATTTTGGAGAAGCTTTTCTTGTGAAACTAGTGCTACAAAAGCAAAATACTGCAAATGCTAGGACTCTAAAATAAAAACATGTTCCAAATGGCTCAGCAGTTCATGCAGCATCTGTGGAGAGGGAAAGAACATTAACGTTTCAGGTTGATGATCTTTTTTTGATACATTTAGAGTACCCAATTAATATTTTCCAATTTAGGGGCAATTTAGTGTGGCAAATCCAGCTACCCAGCACATCTTTGGGTTGGGGGGGGGGGGGGGGGGGGCGAAACGCACGCAAACACGGGGAGAATGTGCAAACTCCACACGGACAGTGACCCAGAGCCAGGATCGAACCTGGGACCTCAGCTCCGTGAGGCAGCATTGCTAACCACTGCGCCACCGTGCTGCCCAGTTGACGATCTTTTAATGGAAGGACAAAAGGTCATCAACTCGAAATATGAACTCTGATTCCCTCACCACAGCTGCTGCCTGACCTGCTGAATATTTCCAGCAATCTATTTTCCTTTCCTTCTTACTTTCCATGTAAGCTGATATAGCTAACGATTCTCTCCCCTCAGGTATTATGACCGGTTTTGGGCGCATTTAGTGGGGTTTGTTACGTGTTGCCACGGTTGGCTTTTGTATTTTTGTGGTTATGTAAATATTTAAAATGCCTTCAATGAAATGTATTTTAAAAAAAAATAGAATTGATCAAAATTTTTGTGATGGAAAGCGAATTAAGATTAGTTTATAGATGTTTAATACCGCAAGGTGCGGTGCACAAATAGAAACAAAAAAGGCTTATTTGGCAAAATAAGGTACATGAAATATTGCATCAACTTCACTGCCGATACTTTGTCCACACAGATAAAGCATTAAACCCTGATGTGTTTATTACAGACAATTTAGCCGAGATTAATGAATGCCCTTATACATATAGTAACTAGTTCAATTTGACATTTAATTATACCGTGGCAATGAATTCTTTCAAAGAAGAGCTTGATGAATAGCCACGAGACAAACATTGTACAAATGCTGACAATTTGAAATATTGTTTATTTAAAATAAAAACACAAATAGCTGAAAATGTACAAGAAATCATCCGAAAAAGATATGTAAATGATTTAGGAGTCATTTGCTCGTCTAATATCGAAAACAAATTAACTCATCATTTATAAAATTACTGTTAGTCGAATCTTGCAATATACAAAATGTTTTTTTAAAATTTAGAGTATCAATTTTTTTCCCAATTAAGAGGCAATTTAACATGGCCAATCCACCTCCCTGCACATCTTTGGGTTGTGGGGGTGAAACCCATGCAGACACGGGGAGAATGTGAAAACTCCACACGGAGTTAGGCAGCACGGTAGCATTGTGGATAGCACAATCGCTTCACAGCTCCAGGGTTCCAGGTTCGATTCCGGCTTGGGTCACTGTCTGTGCGGAGTCTGCACATCCTCCCCGTGTGTGCGTGGGTTTCCTCCGGGTGCTCCGGTTTCCTCCCACACTCCAAAGATGTGCGGGTTAGGTGGATTGGCCATGATAAATTGCCCTTAGTGTCCAAAATTGCCCTTAGTGTTGGGTGGGGTTACTAAGTTATGGGGATAGGGTGGAGGTGTTGAACTTGGGTAGGGTGCACTTTCCAAGAGCCGGTGCAGGCTCGATGGGCCAAACAGCCTCCTTCTGCACTGTAAATTCTATGTAATCTATGGATAGTGACACAGCCGGAATCGAACTTGGTTCCTCGGCGCCATGAGGCAGCAGTGCTAACCACTGTGCCACCATGCTGCGCCATACAAAAAAGGTTATTGTGTTTGAAACTGTAGTGATTTACACAAGATATTACTCATTGGTTTGTGGCATTTGAACAAATTGATAAAACACTACATAAAGGCACGATATAATGGCAAGTCCTTTTTTGAAAAAAGTTTTTAAAACAGATACTGACCGTGGGCATACAAAAAACTTTGAACTTAAACCTAACTGAAACTTTTCCAAGCAAAACCTGTTTGCAGACAGCAGAAAATAAAACGCCGGAACAGGTCGGAGGCTGTGGTCTGAAAGGTACCAGAGAAAGTGTCTAAAATTCAATATCTTGACCACCACACCATTTTCTTGGGTACATCAGCTTGCCAATGGTTTTTATAAGCCAGTAAATTGCTTGCTGGAGAATACAAATCATGCCCATTATATCTCTTGTCAATTCAGACAACAGAAAACAGCAGACTGATATACCTCTTTGAACAGGCTACTCTGCTGTACAGATTTATTAAGAATTTAAAATAATTGATAGAAGCAAAGACACTGTTGTTTAAAAATAATCTATATTTTTTTCAATTGCTTTAAGCAAATTTTAGAAAAGACTGCCAGTCACAGGTAGAATGTAAGGGCTGTTAATGGCCTGCGATATCTCATTTATGGTACAATGGCAGAAGTTAAAAAAAAAACTGAAGAGAACTAGAAGTTCCTGAATTGAGAAATTTGTTTTTCCTTTGAATTCTAGCAATGTCTTTGAAGCAGTCAGGCGACCAAAATATTAACCAATGGAAAATGACTTCTAACTGCCAGTTTCTCAGTTATAACAGCCAGTCTATTTTAACAACTGACAATATCTTAAATTACATTTTTACTTGACAAATATTGCTTCAATTAAAATTTAATCATGCTACCTCTGCCAATCAAAATAAACCCTTTACCAACAAGCTGACAATGGGATGCGGTTAGGCCAACATTTGTTGCCCTGTTATATTATTTTTGTTAGATATATATATATATATTACTCTTGTAATTTTGTATTTGTAATATATATATTACTCTTTTTTGTCTAGCTGAGTTGTTGAAATATAGACATAGTCTTCCAGGTGATGACAGAATAATTTAATGAGCAATACGAAATAAACTAGTGAGTTCTTTTTACTTCAATATTGAACTAGTAAACAAACAAGTAACTATAGTTTAAACTATTAAATAAGATAATACTATATACTAAGATCTGTTAACTTCTCTCCAGCTGTTTCCCTTCTGTACTCTCCACACTCCTAACACACACTCCTTAGGAAAGAGCGGGAAAACCTTTTTATCGGTCTTGGTAGTGTGGCCATCTAGTGATCATTTGCCTGTACTTGCTTAACATTACTTGATCATGTATTACTACATACAGAGATCTCTACAGCCCCTAACTGCCCTAAAAAGGCGATGTACCGCCTTCTTGAACTGCTGCAGTTCATGTGGTGTCAGGAAGTGAGTTCTAGGATTTTGACCCAGCAACAGTTAGGGAATGCCGATATAATTCCAAGTCAGGATGGTGTGTGGCATGGATGGGAGCTTGCAGCTGGTAGTGTAGCCATGCCTCTGCTATCCTTGTCCTTCTAGGTGGTAGAGGTTGCAGGTTTGGAAAGTGCTGGAGAAGGAGAATTATTGCAGTGCATTTTTTACATGGTGCACACTTCTGCCAATGTATGTTGGTAGTGGTGGTGGCATGAATGTTGACGTTGGCGGTGGATTCAAGCAGGCTGCTTTATCCTGGATGGTATTTAGCATCGAGAGTCATTGTGGAAAGTATTCCATCACACTCCTGGCTTGTACCATGTAGGTGGCTTTGGTATGCCAAGAGATGAGTTACTTGCCTCAGAATTCCCAGCTTCTGACCTGCTCTTGTAGCCGCAGTATATATGTGTAGAGCAGTTCAGTTTCTGGTCAATGGTAATCCCTGGAATGTTGATAGTGGAGGATTCATTGATGGTAATGCTATCGACTGTCAAAGAGGACGGACGGACAAGGGGGGGGGATTGGATTCTTTCTTGTTGGAGATGAATATTACCTGGAGGTTGTGTAGTGTGAATGTTACTTGTCGCTTGTCAGCCCAAATCTGGATATTGGTGGCTGGTCTGCTCCAGCTGTCGTTGTTCGACAGGCTGCGCCCCACTCGTATATTGTACGTATGGCTGATGGTTCTGTTGTGCAACGGAACAGACAGGCACTGCGCAAAATTGCCTGCCCGCAACCGTTTTCTTCTCCGTTTCCGTCCTTTGTTTTGCCATCTTCTGATACCTCGAACTATGAGGCCACCAGTCAGACTTCCATCCCGCCTGTCAAGGCGCCGTCGTCCCCACCACCACCTCTCCGCCGGTCGACAAGGATCAGACGCTGGGACTGGACTTAATGAACATTTGTTTTGTTTGCTATGTTCTGTTTTCTCACATTAGACAGCTGTCTTCACATGTAAATACGTTCACATATGCCACCACTTGTAAATATGTTAATATATGTCAACACATGTAAGTATGTTCCCATATGCCAACAAAACAAAAAAAAGGGGAGATGTCATGATATGCAGACAATGATATACAGACAGGCAGCTAATGAACACCGAGAACAGGACATGATCAATGAGCAGGCAGGACACTCAGGGGTGGTATCTCACTATAAAAGGCACGAGGCACTCACACTCCGCCTCTTTCCACTGATGAACATCCACAATGAGTCAGGGTGTATTTACAGTATCACACTTCCAGCACGTGGCTAAGAGCTAGTCTGGTACAGTCAGACAGAGTAACCACACTTAGGTGAGCAGAGAGTCAAACTCGTAGAGAACTGTGCTAACTGTGCTACTTGTTCAATAAATCAGATTGAACTAACTTCAAGGTCTGGAGTATCTTTTGGTGAAAGCTGCATCCAGTTGCAGCCTGTGTTATCCCAGAGTACATAACACATCAGGAGGGACATGGGGCATCACTGCCTCATACCCCGGTGCAATATAAAGTATCCTGAATTAATACTATTCATGCACACAGTCGCCATCGGCTCCTTGTACAACAGCTGCACCCACGCCACAGACTTCAGCCCAATTCCAAATTTCTCCAATACTGCCATCAAATAACTCCACTCCACCTGATCAAACACCTTCTGCACATCTAATGCCACCAGCACCTCCGTCTCCCTTCCCTCTGCTGAAGAAAACACATTGGCAGCACGGTAGCACAGTAGTTAGCACCATTGCTTCACTGCTCTTGGGTCCCAGGTTCGATTCCTGCTTGGGTCACTGTCTGTGCGGAGTCTGCACGTTCTCCCCATGTCTGCGTGGGTTTCCTCCGGGTGTTCCGGATTCCTCCCACAAGTCCCGAAAGATGTGCTGTTAGGTAATCTGGACATTCTGAATTCTCTCTCCATGTACCCGAACAGGCGCCCGAATGTGGCGACTAGGGGCCTTTGACAGTAAATTCACTGCAGTGTTAATGTAAGCCTTCTTGTGATAATAAAGATTATTAAAGATTATTATTACATTCAACAGCCTCCCCACATTCGAGTGCAGCTGTCTGCCCTTTACGAACCCTGTCTGATCCTCCCCAATCACCTTCGGAAGGCACCCCAACAAACTTAACGCCAGCCCCTTTGCAAATATCTTGGCGTCTACATTCAGCAGAGATATGGGCCTGTACGACCAATACTCCACCGAATCTTTGTCCTTCTTATGCAACAAGATGGAGGCTTGCGCTTTGTGGCAAGACACCCCTGTCCATCGCATCCTTGAACATTTCCACCACCAACGGCGCTAGCCTATCTTTAAATCTTTTATAAAATTCGACCAGAACCCATCTGCCCCGCTGCTTTCCCTGTCACTTTCACCTCCTCCACCCCCATCGGCTCCTCCAGTCCTGCCCTCTCCACCTCACCCAACCTCAGGCACCCAGAAACTCCCTCATCTCCCACTCCTCCTCTGGTGGCTCTGACTTCTACAAGTCCCTGTAAAACTCCTGAAACACCTTATTAATCTGTTCTGGAGCCACCACCAACTCCCCCTGTCCTGTCCCACACCTGAACCATCTCCCTTGCCATGGCCTCCCTATGAAGCTGACCTGCCAACATATGTCCTGCCTTCTCCCCGTATTCATAGACAGCCCACCTCATCCTTCTCAACTGATGCACCGCTTCGTTACGGACAATAGGCCTACAACTCCAGCAGAGGGCAGCAGAGCAGAGCTACTGATCAGCTGTTCTGGGGAAATTTGCATACGTGCAGTGCGGTCAGCCTAAGTTGAAGGTGAACCTGCGAAGAAGACCCAAGGAGTTTGAATAAAGGCAAGCAACCAGCAGAGGGCAGCAGAGCAGAGCTACTACTGATCAGCTGTTCTGGGGAAATTTGCATACGTGCAGTGCGGTCAGCCTAAGTTGAAGGTGGTTTGTGGAGGGGCTGTTGGCAAGTGACAGTTAAACCCGAAACACTTTGTGAGTGTTTCCCACCCTACCTCCTCCTCTAACCAACCCCCCCACCTCCTCCTCTAACCAACCCCCCCACCCCACGGTGGTTGGGAAGCGGGAGCAGGGGCCTGTCGTGAAGGTGAGTGAGTGCCTTTAAATTTGCTTACCTTTCAGCGGGATCAGGGTTTGAGGTAATATCAGGTAAGCCCTTCCGTTTTTTTTCTTTTTCTTGTTTTTTTTAATCTAGAGGGGATGTCAGGGAAGGCAGTACAATGCTCCTCCTGCAGAATGTTTGAGGTGAGGGACGCCGTCAGTGTCCCTGCTGATTTCATCTGTGGGAAGTGCACCCAACTCCAGCTCCTCAAAAACCGTGTTAGGGACCTGGAGCTTGAGCTGGATGAACTTCGGATCATTCGGGAGGCAGAGGGGGTCATAGATAGGAGCTTCAGGGAAGTAGTTACACCAAAGACTGGAGATAGATGGGTAACTGTAAGAGGGATTGGGAAGAAGCAGTCAGTGCAGGGACCCCCTGCGGTCGTTCCCCTGAGTAACAAGTATACCGTTTTGGATACTTGTGGGGGGGACGACTTACCAGGGGTAAGCCATGGGGTACGGGCCTCTGGCACGGAGTCTGTCCCTGTTGCTCAGAAGGGAAGGGGGGAAAGGAGTAGAACATTAGTAATTGGGGACTCAATAGTCAGGGGCACAGATAGGAGATTTTGTGGGAGCGAGAGAGTCTCACGTTTGGTATGTTGCCTCCCAGGTGCAAGGGTACGTGATGTCTCGGATTGTGTTTTCCGGGTCCTTAAGGGGGAGGGGGAGCAGCCCCAAGTCGTAGTCCACATTGGCACTAACGACATAGGTAGGAAAGGGGACAAGGATGTCAGGCAGGCCTTTAGGGAGCTAGGATGGAAGCTCAGAGCGAGAACAAACAGAGTTGTTATCTCTGGGTTGTTGCCCGTGCCACGTGATAGTGAGATGAGGAATAGGGAGAGAGAGCAATTAAACACGTGGCTACAGGGATGGTGCAGGCGGGAGGGATTCAGATTTCTGGATAACTGGGGCTCATTCTGGGGAAGGTGGGACCTCTATAGACAGGATGGTCTACATCTGAACCTGAGGGGCACCAATATCCTGGGGGGGAGATTTGTTAGTACTCTTTGGGGGGGTTTAAACTAATTCAGCAGGGGCATGGGAACCTGGATTGTAGTTTTGGGGTGCGAGAGATTGAGAGTAGAGAGGTCAGGAGCACAGTTTTGACTTCGCAGGAGGGCGGCAGTGTTCAGGTCTGTGGTTTGAAGTGTGTCTATTTCAATGCCAGGAGTATACGAAATAAGGTAGGGGAACTGGCAGCATGGGTTGGTACCTGGGACTTCGATGTTGTGGCCATTTCAGAGACATGGATAGAGCAGGGACAGGAATGGTTGTTGCAGGTTCCGGGGTTTAGGTGCTTTAGTAAGGTCAGAGAAGGGGGCAAAAGAGGGGGAGGTGTGGCGCTGCTAGTCAAGGACAGTATTACGGTGGTAGAAAGGATGCAAGATGGGGACTCTTCTTCCGAGGTAGTATGGGCTGAGGTTAGAAACAGGAAAGGAGAGGTCACCCTGTTGGGAGTTTTCTATAGGCCACCTAATAGTTCTAGAGATGTAGAGGAAAGGATGGCGAAGATGATTCTGGAAAAGAGCGAAAGTAACAGGGTAGTTGTTTCCTAATATTGACTGGAAAAGATATAGTTCGAGTACATTGGATGGGTCGTTCTTTGTACAATGTGTGCAGGAGGGTTTTCTGACACAATATGTTGACAGGCCAACAAGAGGTGAGGCCACTTTGGATTTGGTTTTGGGTAATGAACCAGGCCAGGTGTTAGATCTGGAGGTAGGTGAACACTTTGGAGACAGTGACCACAATTCGGTGACCTTTACGTTAGTGATGGAAAGGGATAAGTATACCCCGCAGAGCAAGAGTTATAGCTGGGGGAAGGGCAATTATGATGCCATTAGACATGACTTAGGATGTGTTGGTTGGAGAAATAGGCTGAAAGGGTTGGGCACACTGGATATGTGGAGCTTGTTCAAGGAACAGCTATTGCATGTTCTTGATAAGTACGTACCAGTCAGGCAGGGAGGAAGGGGTCGAGCGAGGGAACCGTGGTTTACCAAAGAAGTGGAATCTCTTGTTAAGAGGAAGAAGGAGGCCTATGTGAAGATGAGGCGTGAAGTTTCAGTTGGGGCGCTTGATAGTTACAAGGAAGCGAGGAAGGATCTAAAGAGAGAGCTGAGACGAGCAAGGAGGGGACATGAGAAGTCTTTGGCAGGTAGGATCAAGGAAAACCCAAAAGCTTTCTATAGGTATGTCAGGAATAAAAGAATGACTAAGGTAAGAGTAGGGCCAGTCAAGGACAGTGGTGGGAAGTTGTGTGTGGAGGCTGAGGAGATAAGCGAGATACTAAATGAATACTTTTCGTCAGTATTCACTCAAGAAAAAGATAATATTGTGGAGGAGAATGCTGAGACCGAGGCTATTAGAATAGATGGCATTGAGGTGCGTAGGGAAGAAGTGTTGGCAATTCTGGACAAGGTGAAAATAGATAAGTCCCCGGGGCCGGATGGGATTTATCCTAGGATTCTCTGGGAAGCCAGGGAAGAGATTGCTGAGCCTTTGGCTTTGATTTTTAGGTCATCATTGGCTACAGGAATAGTGCCAGAGGACTGGAGGATAGCAAATGTGGTCCCTTTGTTCAAGAAGGGGAGTAGAGATAACCCCGGTAACTATAGGCCGGTGAGCCTAACGTCTGTGGTGGGTAAAGTCTTGGAGAGGATTATAAAAGATACGATTTATAATCATCTAGATAGGAATAATATGATTAGGGATAGTCAGCATGGTTTTGTGAAGGGTAGGTCATGCCTCACAAACCTTATCGAGTTCTTTGAGAAGGTGACTGAACAGGTAGACGAGGGTAGAGCAGTTGATGTGGTGTATATGGACTTCAGTAAAGCGTTTGATAAGGTTCCCCACGGTCGGCTATTGCAGAAAATACGGAGGCTGGGGATTGAGGGTGATTTAGAGATGTGGATCAGAAATTGGCTAGTTGAAAGAAGACAGAGAGTGGTAGTTGATGGGAAATGTTCAGAATGGAGTTCAGTTACGAGTGGCGTACCACAAGGATCTGTTCTGGGGCCGTTGCTGTTTGTCATTTTTATAAATGACCTAGAGGAGGGCGCAGAAGGATGGGTGAGTAAATTTGCAGACGACACTAAAGTCGGTGGAGTTGTAGACAGTGCGGAAGGATGTTGCAGGTTACAGAGGGACATAGATAAGCTGCAGAGCTGGGCTGAGAGGTGGCAAATGGAGTTTAATGTGGAGAAGTGTGAGGTGATTCACTTTGGAAAGAATAACAGGAATGCGGAATATTTGGCTAATGGTACAATTCTTGGTAGTGTGGATGAGCAGAGGGATCTCGGTGTCCATGTACATAGATCCCTGAAAGTTGCCACCCAGGTTGATAGGGTTGTGAAGAAGGCCTATGGTGTGTTGGCCTTTATTGGTAGAGGGATTGAGTTCCGGAGCCATGAGGTCATGATGCAGCTGTACCAAACTCTGGTACGGCCGCATTTGGAGTATTGCGTACAGTTCTGGTCGCCTCATTATAGGAAGGACGTGGAAGCTTTGGAACGGGTGCAGAGGAGATTTACCAGGATGTTGCCTGGTATGGAGGGAAAATCTTATGAGGAAAGGCTGATGGACTTGAGGTTGTTTTCGTTAGAGAGAAGAAGGTTAAGAGGTGACTTAATAGAGGCATACAAAATGATCAGAGGGTTAGATAGGGTGGACAGCGAGAGCCTTCTCCCGCGGATGGAGGTGGCTAGCACGAGGGGACATAGCCTTAAATTGAGGGGTAATAGATATAGGACAGAGGTCAGAGGTGGGTTTTTTACGCAAAGAGTGGTGAGGCCGTGGAATGCCCTACCTGCAACAGTAGTGAACTCGCCAACATTGAGGGCATTTAAAAATTTATTGGATAAGCATATGGATGATAAGGGCATAGTGTAGGTTAGATGGCCTTTAGTTTTTTTTTTTCCATGTCGGTGCAACATCGAGGGCCGAAGGGCCTGTACTGCGCTGTATCGTTCTATGTTCTATGTTCTATGTTAACTCCTTGCTCTTTGCCAGAAGCCCCAGATTCAGGTCCCACACGTAGCTCCCATCCCACTTCCAAAATCTCTGATCAGTTGTTGCCGTTCCTCCCTCTCCTCCCATCCACTGTAGCCTTAAACACGATCACCTTCCGCCCCCCGCACCGCCTTCAGAGCCTCCCAAACCACAGACAGAGAACCTCCCCCGAGCAATTGAACCCCACATACTCTTCAATCACCTTTCCCATCATCACAGAAGCTCCAATTTGCCAATAAACCCACATCCATCCTCCACCCCGGCTTCTGGGCTGCTCCCTTCTCCAATACCACGCCCATCTAATGCGGAGCATAATCCGGGATCACAACTGCCGAATACTCTGCCCACTTAGCTCCCCCCCGCACTATCAACTCGGTATCCAGCTCCGGGATGGCAGTCAACACTCTCTTCACGAACCCCGCATCATCCCAATTTAGGGCATATACGCTTAACAGCCTCCCCTCTAACACTCGTCACTATCATGTACCTGCCCCCCTGATCCGCCATCACCTTCTCCACCTGAAACTTTATCCACTTGCCCACCAAGATCCCCACCCCCCAAACCCTACTCACAAAGCCTGAATGAAACACCCGACTCACCCACCACTTCCTAAGCCTTATCTGATCCTTCACCCTCAAATCGATCTCCTGCAACATCACCACATCAGCTTTTGAACTCTTCAAATGCGCAAAATCTCTCGCACTCTTCCCCGCTCCCTCAACCCCTTCGTGTCCCACGTCACTATTCTGACTGGGGGCCTCTCACCCCTTGACCCTCCTACCCGCCATCACCATTACCCCAGGCCCTGCCCATTCGGCTGGACCCGCCCCATTCTTTTGTTACCGTTGACTCTCTCCCCCATTCCCAGAATCCCCCCTATCCACTTCCTCTTGCAAATACCTCACCCAGTATCGATCCCCACCCCCACCCATTCACACCTCCCAGGTCCATCGAAATGTTTGACCAGACTCCAACGACCACAGCCTCTCCCCCCACCACAATCCCTTTTACTAGCCAACCTATGTTGGTTAGTGGGGTGACCCCTACTGGAGTCCCCCTCCTCAGTAACCCAGCCCCACTTGCCCAAAACCCAACTCCCTCGATCCAGAAAACAAAACGGAACCACACCATAAGGAAAAAAACAGAACACATTTAAATAACCCCCCCATTTAAGAGACAGAGCCAAAACCCCAATCAAATAGAAAACCCTCAATAAAGGCAAAATAATCCTCGTCCCAGCCAACCAAGTCCAGATACCAACTCTCATCTCAGTCCCAGTCCTTCAGCCTTAACAAATACCTCCGCCGCTTCGCTAGGTAGACCACTCAAAATCTCACTCTGCTGCTGTACAATGCCGCCTTCACCCATCCACAGGCCGCCCACCTTCCTGCCAACTCCGCCGCCAGATCTTGGTATTTGCATATACCAATGCCTTCCCACTTCACCTCTCGTCTCTGCTTATCCCAGCTCGAAACCTTCTCCTTCATGTGGAGCCTGTGAAAGCGGACTATAGCCGCCCTTGTTGGCTCATTCGCTTTAGGCTTCGGCCTGACCGACCATGTGCCCTGTCAAACTCGTAGCAGGAGGGTTCTTCCCCCTCTTCCATCAACTCAGCAAACATCTTTGCAAAGTCCTCGCTCGGCTTTTGGCCCTCCATCCCCTCAGGCAGGCCCACGATTCTCAAAATGTGCCTCCTCGACCTGTTCTCCAGCTCCTCCACCGTGGCTCTGAGCCTTTTGACCTCCGCCACCCTCTGCAGCTCCTCACCCATCGAGGTGAACTGGTCACTGTGTTGCAACAGTGCCTCCTCGTCCCCCTTCAACTTCTCTCCATGCTCCTGCATCTTGACCGACATCTTCATCATTGCAGCCTTTACTGGGGCAATGGCCTTCTCCACCTACTCAGCGTAGCCATTAGCTCCCTCCGAAGCACCTCCAAATATTTGGCAAACAACCTTTCAAATTCCTCTGACATCACCTTGGAAAGAGTTTCCACCCTGAGGGGAGTGACCCCAGGACCCCAACTCTAACCAGTGGAGAGTTGTTTCTCCGATTCCCATTGACTTCAATTTTGTTAGAGTTCCTTGATTCTATACTTGATCAAATGCTGCCTTGCTATCAAGGGAAGTCACTCATCTCTAGAATGCAGCTTGACCAAGATTGAAATGTGGTCCGGAGCGGAGTGGGTCCTTGCCGAGTATCAGTTGTGATGCATCCCTCACGAAACACAGCCTCATTGTAGAAGCTACACATGAGCCTTAGCTAAACTATAAGAGTGTTCCCAGTGTAATGGAACTACATCCACTACGGTGGCTATCTTTAGTATATGAATTTGAATATGTGCTCAGGGTGTAGATAGTAAATGCAATCTCAAAGTTGCCGAAATATTTTTTATTGCAAATATCAAATTATCAAGCCAGAGATTAAATTTCAACATTTCTGCTTTAAAGGAATTTTTTAAAGTGGAAATATTTCTTTCAGGAATAACTCATTGGAGGTAGTAAAACTGAAATTTACATTACTGTATACATTTGACAAAAATACTATGAAAGCATAATTTCAAAGAGCACCTATGGAGCCTTGAATAACACAATGAATAAACAAGTGTATGAGGAGTTATATATTTAGTTCTCCTGAACCTTAGCAGTCTGGTAGCTTCTTCTTTTACCTTGTGCCACTACAACAAAAAATAGTAATATAGAATTACAATTCACATTGGAAATAAGTAACAGTATTTTGTCCTCCAATCTCAAAGGTACTGAATCATAAGGGGATACAATTCGACAGGAACCAGTTAAATTACCCAAGTGGCCAATGTGTTGCCAGATATAGGGAAGCAGAGGTGTCAATGTCATGGATGTTCATCATTACTGACCCCAATTACATTATTTTCCACATTCTTTCTAAAACCGTATGTCAGAGAAATGTCAGAATGAGGAAAAATGCCCGATTTTTTGATCTGTCTAACTCAGAAGTTTTGAAATCAACTGCAACACCATAATCACTGTTCCTCTACCAAGAAACAGCTCTCGTAGTCTTAGGGCTCTGTAACCCACTGGGCGGTGTACATACTAAACCATTCAGAAAATTGTTTTTTATGCACTTTATCAGTACCTGCATTTTTCTCCTAAGTTATGTACGATGTTCCCAGACCTGGTCAAAGTTACTCCAAACTAGTTGCTAGGATATTTGATGAGAGTGGGATAGAATAATTCTCCCTCCCTTAATCTCACTGAATCTTCTCCAGTGTTATCACTGATGTTACAGAAACCAAAAAAAACATAGTTAGGTACATGACCCCACCCTAAGGAATTTTATGTTTGTGCTAAAATCCCCTAGCATCATAATACCTTAAGTGCATAATTTAGAACTGATTTTAGAAAACAATCAAGAAAACATTTTCTTGAGATTCTAAAAATATCTGTACGAGTCAGAGTATGTAGTGTAATCGTGTTGCAGGGGCATTCAAAAGGTTAATCACTGATTTTATTTTTGTTTGTTTCCAGTTAAGTCACAACATAAACCAAGTCGACTGTCTGGAGTTGTGTGTTTGTAAGTAGATTTGCACAGACTTTGCAGTTCTCACTAGTTAGCTTAGGATTGTAAATGTTGGGAAATTTGCAAACTGAAACACTACTACTTACTGAGTTCTCTGTTTCTTCGGAGCTCAGCATTCAGATCCCCTGACTTGATCCAGGTACCCATGAAATACTCCAACTCTGTACTGCCCTCCAAAGCCTGAAATAATAGCAAAGTGATAGGCTTGTTGCATGACCAACTATACATAACTCTGGGGTTATTTTTTTACCGTTACTACAACTTTGGATCAACAAACTGTTCTAACATCTATTATTGTTCTTGCTCGATTTATAAATCTATAACTGTTGACAACAAAATTGATCACTTAAAAGTCTACATATATACTAACCTCAATAATCAGGCCACAAAAAATGCAATGTTTAAAATGTATTCAATTTTGCAAATTTTGATGCAGACTTGGATTGCTGGAGTGCAGGATTGGGCTGAGGCGTTATGTTCTTTAAAGATAAATTTAGAGTACCCAATTATTTTTTTTTCCAATTAAGAGGTAATTTGGCGTGGCCAACCCACTTACCCTGCACATTTTGGGCTGTGGAGGCGAGACCCGCAGACACGGGGAGAATGTGCAAACTCCACACGGACAGTGGCCCAGGGCCGGGATTGAACCCGGGTCCTTGGCGCCATGAAGCAGCAGTGCTAACCACTGTGCCGCCATGCCACCTTAGGCTTAGGCATTATGTTAACAATCACTGTTCAGTCTGACACAAAGAATGGTCAATTCTGTGAGAAGCTGGAGGGTGCTTGCCACCCCAGTGAAAAGGCAAAGCATTGCCAGCAATTAACATCAAGTGTGTAAGAAAAATAAATAATCAATTTATATTATTTGCAGCCAAAAAGGGGCTACCAAAACAATGATGAGCCATCAAAAGGCATGATTCGGACACAAGGACTAGAGCAGCAATCGGCAGTGCCATTTTGAAATACCAGAATCTCTATCAGCTTCTCTATACTGACCTGTAGAGCACTCAGCTTCTCTCTGGTTGCTTTGATAACCAAGACAGATTTTTCCACCGTTGACCTCAAAATATGTAATCTGTATCAAGACAAAGGATCGAAGTTGTAGCACAAACTTCACAACTCGGCAATTTATACATATTAATAATTCTACATAATTGAAAATGGAATGAGACAAGTACTTGAAAATCAAGAATATAAAAAGATAAAGTGAAGGATAGGGATGCAGGATTAGAGTTGACCAGAGTTGACAGCAATAATTGCAGTCAGACATGCCAAGACTATTCCTATATGCTGTATTACTATTATTTTATTTACATCACATTAGTCTTACAGATAGCACACATTCCTGGAAGCTGTTACATGGTCACATTTCGTGTATTTTCTGACTCACTGAAAGCAAAGCCTCAGGGATCTGATACTTCCTCTGTACATCATTTAAAAATATACATTTATATAGTTATGTAGCACCATCAGTTTTCGTCAAAAAATCTTGTTACGCAGGGAAGCCCATCTTCCACATTGTGCAAGACTTCTTGGTGATTCAGTGACTCACCCTTTCTTGTCTGCATGCAGATGTCCTCTTGTGGAAACTGCAGTTCTTTCTGTCCTCAATTCCACAACATCTACAAGACACCAGAAAACGGTCATCTTTTAATTTGCTCTTTTAAGCATTGAAGAGTTGCATATGTTACCTCTAATTTTCTGCTTGCCTGATCAATAGTTATTACTGGAGAAAAGGAGGGCAAACAATCTGATCCCTGTTCTTGGCAAAGGCTGTTTTGAAACAGACTTTGGTATATATGTACGACTGTCCCAAGTCCCTGGTTTTCTCTCTTCTGACTTAAGGAAGCACCTGAACGCAGGGCCAGGCTCCGTAGCCGATATCAGGAGGAAACGTGTCTGTCTGTATATGTTGCGCGTGTCTGTATATGAGGTGGGTGCAGAATGAAACTATATCTGTATCCTCTTCATCATCATCATGGCGGTATCACCTTTAAATTTACTGCATAGTAGTAGGAAATAATTTGTATTTATATGCTTAATAAATCTCACTGTCCCACTTGCAACTTCTCTGGTCTCCATTTTAATGATACAGCACTTTCTCCTTTTTTTCAATCCCATTGAATATTTCTGAAATTATTATGGACAAATGTTTTGCGGATACTTTTTATAACAAATTCAAATGATCATCTTTGCCTGATAGACCAAAACTGGAAGACAGCATAAATCGGTCAACTAGTTAAGAAGTAACCATGAATACATTGTTAGCATGTCATGCAGCCATAAGATAACACACAAATCAAAATTAATTAATTTTAAGTTATTACCATACCAGATTTTTCCCTAAATGGGGAACTGCTAAGACACTGAGTTCCAGTGACTGGACAAAACCTTTCAATGGAAATCTGGCGGTCCTTCTTGTGAGGCATTGCTTCAACTTCCTGCAGTTATAGAAGAAAGTGCCCTTAAGTCATAATTTTCAGCTTTTGTTTTAATGAAAGCATCTTCAAATGTTCATATCCATAGCACTTACCTTTTTTTCTAACTGAAGGGACCGTTTAACTCTGAAACATTAAAATAAATAAGTTTTAGGAAGACACGGAACATGGTAGGAATGCGAGTGGTGAGGAGGATGTTAAGAGGCTCAAAGTAATTTATGCAAGTTGAGTGAGTGGGCAAATATATGGCAGATGCAGTGTAACGTGGATAAATGTGAAGTTATCCACTTTGGACGGAGAAACGGAATGGCAGGGCATTATTTAAATTGTGATAGACTGGGAAATGTTGACCTACAAAGGACCTGGGTGTCCTTGTACACCAGTCACTGAAAGTAAGCAGTTCGGAAGGCAAATGGTATGTTGGTCTTCATTGCAAGAGTGCAGGAGCACAGATGTCTTACTGCAGCTATAAAGGCCTTACTGAGACTGTGTGCAGTTTTGACAACATTATCTAAGAAATGCCATATCATCATGACTAGATATTCAGATCTTTCATGTTTGTCCACATATCTCACCTATGTTTTTTTTAAGAAAACCCAAGATAAATTAAGCTACTTTGTCTCACAGGAAGTAAACATACAAATCAACAGTTACAATTCCTTTTGTATAGCAATACAAAATAAAGAATACACTGTGCTTCCCCACATCAGTGGTTACTCATTCTTGACTCAAAAAAAAAGATCCTCACTACTCACGTGGACCTGACTAAAGATCATCTTTGGAGCCGTCCTGTTTCTGAACCTGACTCACTTAGCAACCTGTTCCCCAGACTCAATTCTGTTTTTCCAAAACTTGAATTCACAATCGGAAGAGAAGGTCTTTTCAGGGCCAGAGGGTTCCCAATACAAAAGGTGTGAGGTGCTTATTGATTCGCAAGATAGGGCATCGATTTTAGTTCAACTGTACTTTAGCCACATTTCAATTTGGTTCCTTTTTTAAAAAAAAAAGTGTGCTTTAGATACACATAACAATTTCCTCCAGGTCAGTTATCAAAAAATGGTTTTAAAAAGAATTCTGAAATGTGGCACTACCCTAGCTACTTTGTCCAAATAAACATTGTAGATGTATTGAGCGTCAATGGGCTATTTGATTTCAGGAGATATCACAGGAGGAAGACTAAATTCTGTTCTCTTTTGATGTCCACAAATACACATTTTCTAATGTTGCACCCTAGCTGATTTACCCCTCTCAGTAGTTCAGGGCACTCTGAGTAAGACAAGAGTTACGATTGTGTTCCTCAACTAGATTTAGTGATTAGCGCAGTTTTGTGGGAATATTTCATTTTCATGTGCATAAAGATGAGGTTAGCTTGACACATGAATAATTGAGTTAAATTATTGGTTAGGTGACCTAATAGGGCTTGCTGAGCAATCAATTATAATTGATTTGTTGAGGTACTTTTCTTAAATTCAAAATCAATTAATTGACCTCTCATCGATCCACTGTCATGTAATCTGGCCTTGTCATTTAATGATCCTGTTTCACTCCACATCAGCGACATTGTTGCAACACCAAAACAAACTGGAATTTCTTTCTGGCCTTCAGTTTATTAAATCAGGGATATTGCACAAAATGAACCTGAGCAACATTGGTGCATTCCCAAAACTGGGCAAGGTGAGGATTTTTTTTTCGATATGATGAAATATTTGTGCCAATCAAAATTAAGCAGGAGTATGAGGCAAAGAGGTGACTTGGGAGAAAGGTATTAAAATGGGAAATGATAAAAAGACCACAACAGGAAAGGATAGACTGAGATTACAATTCTAAGAATAAATCAGCAGATAAGGCTGATAATTGGGAAAAAGAGAAAACTTAAGGCCCTGTATCTGAATGTTATTGCATTCAAAACAAAGCATCTGAACTGATAGCGTAAATAAATATAAATATGATCAATTAGCCATTACAGAGACATGGCTGCAGGATGACATAGATTAGGACCTATATGTTGACATGACATTTAGGAAGGACAGGAAGTTAGGAAAAGGTGGAAGGGAGGCTCTGTTAATTAAGGTTGGTACTAGCACGTCCCCCCCTCTCCTCATCCCCCCTCCTCCTCTCTCCCCATCCCCCACCTCCTCCCTCCCCATCCCCCCTCCTCCTCCCTCCCCATCCACCCTCCTCCTCCCTCCCCATCCACCCTCCTCCTCCCTCCTCCTCCCTCTCCCTCCTCCTCTCTCCCCGTCCCCCTCCTCCTCCCTCCCAATCCCCCCTCCCCACCCCACCCTCCTCCCCATCCCCCCTCCTCCTCCCTCCCCATCCCCCCTCCCTCCCCATCCCCCCTCCCTCCCCATCCCCCCTCCCCATCCCCCCTCCTCCTCTCTCCCCGTCCCCCCTCCTCCTCCCTCCCTCCCCATCCTTCCCCCCGCATCATCCTTTCCCCCATCATCCTTTCTCCCCCTCCCCCCATCATCCTTCCCCCCCCAATCATCCTCCCCCCCATCATCCGTTCTCCCCCTCATCATCCTCCCCCCCATCATCCTTTCCCTCATCATCCTTTCTCCCCATCATCCTTTCCCCCATATCATCCTTCCCCCATCATCCTCCCCCCATCCATCATCCTTTCCCCCCCCATACATCATCCTTTCTCCCCCATGCATCATCCTTTCCCCCCCCATCCATCATCCTCCCCCATCCATCATCCTCCCCCCATCCATCACATCCCCCCAATCCATCATCCTTTACCCCCCATCCATCATCATCCCCCCAATCCATCATCCTTTCCCCCCCATCCATCATCCTTTCCATACTCCCATCCATCATCCTTTCCCCCCATAATCTTTCCCCCCATCCATCATCCTTTCCCCCCTCCCATCCATCATCCTTTCCCCCTCATCTTTCCCCCCATCCATCATCCTTTCCCCCCCCATCCATCATCCGTTCCCCCCATCCATCATCATCCCCCCAATCCATCATCCTTTCCCCCCCATCCATCATCATCCCCCCAATCCATCATCCTTTCCCCCCCCCATCATCTTCCCCCCCATCATCCTTCCCCCCCATATCATCTTTCGCCCCCCATATCATCCTTCCCCCATATCATCCTTCCCCCCCATCTCATCCTTCCCCCCCAACATCCTTCTCCCCCCCATATCATCCTTCCCCCCATATCATCCTTCCCCCCCATATCATCCTTCCCTCCCCCCCCATCATCCTTCTCTCCCCCCCCATCATCCTTTCTCCCCCCCCATCATCCTTCTCCCCCCCCCATCATCCTTCTCCCCCATCCTTCTCCCCCCCATCCTTCTCCTCCCCCCCCATCCTTCTCCTCCTCCCCCCCCCCCCTCCTCCCCCCCCCTCCCCCTCCTCCCCCCCTCCCCCCATCCCTCCTCCTCCCCCCCCATCATTCTCCTCCTCCCCCCCCCCATCATCTTCTCCTCCTCCCCCCCCCCCATCCTCTCCTCCCCCCCCCATCCTTTCTCCTCCCCCCCCCCCCCCCATCATCTCCTCCTCCCCCCCCATCATCTCCTCCTCCCCCCCCCCATCCCTCCCCCCCCCCATCCTCTCCTCCCCCCATCATCATCCTCCCCTCCTCCCTCCCCCCTCCCCCCCCCCCCCCTCCTCTCCCCCCCCCCCCACATTCTCCTCCTCCCCCCCCCCCCCCCCCCCTTCCCCCTCCCCCCCCCCCCCACCTCCTTTTCCCCCTCTCCCCCCTCCTTTTCCCCCTCTCCCCTCCTCCTTTTCCCCCTCTCCCCTCCTCCTTTTCCCTCCCCTCCTCCAACTCACTCACGGGCGTCTCTCCTCCATTCTGGCTCCCCCGCTGCGGTTTGTTTTTGCCGCCCGGTGCTGTCTTTTTGCGGTCCGGGTGCGAAGCGAAGCTGATCGAGCTTCGGGCTGTTTTCTTCGCCGATCACGTTTCAGGGTCAAATCACTTTGCCCTTATTTATTTCGGGCTTCATGAAGTTTTTTGTAATTAAAAGCTTGTCACGTTTCCCAGTTCGGTAGATATTGGGTCGATCTGCTGTCATTAAACACATCAGACCCGGGGATAGGCCGCGCATAGTGTCAGCTGAGATAAAAAATTTATTTCCAGATGAAATGTAACATATTTGGAACAAATCACTATCTGAGATTGGGAATCTGCTAATTTATTACAGACAAGGAGTTTGGAAAATTTGAAAATAGGACTTCAGGTAAAATCTGAGACATTTGTCGGTCAAACTAGAGAGGGATAAATTAGCGAAAGGAGCATAACTCGGCAATATTTCGTACCCAGCTCTTTAACATAACACACAATAAATTTAAAATCGTAAAGTTTGTTTTAAAGTAATATTCAATTGAATCCGAAACCACCCGGTCCGGAGGGCGGAACTAATCTGCGGCACTGAATTCTTCTCACATCAGTAGCGGTAAATAGTGAGGACCGCTCGCTCCCCATTGACTGGGGCCGGTCTCCATGGTTACAGCCTGGGCCTGGTGCGAGCAGTCAGGTCAGAGCAAACTCTAATTCCTCAACAACTTTACATCTGCAGAATCGTTAACTTTTGGGAACGTTGCATTGTGGTGGATGAAAGCAAAGAGATTGCAGTGGCACCGGCCTGGTTTTGTTTAGGTATGAAGCAAAAGTTATTTTTGTTCCTTATGTTAATGGCGTGGTTAAATTTCACTTGTTTTGCTTTTTCTAAAAAAAACGTGAGATTGGTAGAGAGGAACTAATTATGAGGGGGAGGGGGGAAAGGTTTTGAGATACTGGAATTACTTCCAATGGAACAGAGGAGGCATGTTTGTAATTTTATTTTACTTATGGAAGGTTTGAATGCTTGGGGAGCCAGAAACGAGGGCACCAGTTCAATCACTGAAGGGTGAGTAGAAATTTATGTAGATTGTTGGAACTGGAAAGACTTGCTACAAGACATGACTGCGGTAGAGACCATTCTATGTTTGGAGGAAAATTGGATAAATATTTGACGTGGCTAAAGTGAGATGCATCTTAATGCAATTCAGCACAATTCCATCTTCATAACTAGGGTTTACAAGTCTGTCATCTGAGCCCAGCCATCAGTGCCCAGACCCGACTATCTTCAACTGCTTCATCAATGACCATCCCTTCATTGTAAGATCAAGAATGGGATGTTTGCTGGTGATTACACAGCATTCAGTTCTATTCACAATTTCGCAGATAATGAAACAATCCGTGCTTGCATGCAGCAATATCTGGACAATATTCAGACTTTGATAAGTAACATTCCTACCATACAAGTGCCCGGCAATGACTAATTCCAAGATGAGAGAGTGTAACACTGTACGTTATTCAATGGAAGTACGATCATCAAAGCACCCAGCATCAATATCCGAGGGGTTGCTAGTAACCACAACTGTAATTGATCCAGTCACATATACCTGACAACGTGGACAATTGCATTAATATGTCCTATCCACCAAAAGCAGGACAACATCAATCCAGCCAATTACCACCATCCAAATACTGTGGCTACAATACAAAGTCACAGGGTGGATATTCTGTGGCAAGTAACTTGGTTCCTTTCACCCCTAAACTTCTCAACAATCTACAGGTACATGTCAAGAGTATCATGAAATACTGTCCATTTACCTGAATGAGTGTAGCTCCAACACATAAGAAGCTCAACACCATCCAGGACAAACCAACCAGCTTGATTGGCTCCCCAACCACCACCTTAACCATACATTGCTGCCAGGATGTACCTCTTGTGGCAGCAGTGTGTGTCATTTACAGGATTTACTGCAGCAATTCGCCAGGAAGTTCCAAATGGAAATATCACAATGTACAAGTTCCTCCCCATATCCTACACCTTACTGATTGAAGCTTTACTGTAGAGGCTGGGTCATTAAGTATTGTTATGGATGCCTGGTCAGGTCTCAACAGTGGCTAAGAGACTGGACCAGAACCGTAACATTAAGTTTTAATGCGGTGCGGAAAGATCAATTCATTCCCGGAGTGCTAACATTAGAATAGGTATTGGTAATTTCATCAACAAACTTTATTAAAACAAAAAAAAAGTAAACATTTAATCTTCATCCCTGACAAGAACAGATTACGAGTAGATTCTTAACTTTAGCACATAAATTCCCATTAAACAGCATTTTAAATGAACATGCAGCTCTCATTTCACTTACACAGGAAAGCAAAGGCGATATCTTCTGTTATGGAAGTTCTTTCAGCACCCTTTTCTAAAGCCTGCCTTGGTGCCAAAATTCATGACTTCTCTCGGATGCTTTCCAAAGGCTTCCCTGTACCTGTTGAAAACAAGATTCTTCCTCTGTCACTCTGAACTCTGCCCACCTCCTCATACAAAGGTGTTCTGATGTTTCCAGATTTTGATTGCCCACTCCCAATTAATATAAAAGAACAGAGCGATGATCTTGATATGTAACCAGCCTCTCTCTGATAGACAAAGAGGCCATCAGACTCTATAATGCGTTAATGGCTTGTCAGACAGGAGTGTCCCGAAGGACAATGGATCAGGGCATCTTGTGTGTTTCCATTAATTTTTTTTAGAAATGTTTTTTAGTGGGTTTTCGAACATAGTATATTTACAGGTGTACACAAACAAAAAAGGAGAAAAATACAGGAGAAAAACAAAATGAGAAGATAGTACATACACAGTAAAAATAAACGGTACATAGTTAGCAAAATCACATAACTAGTGAGTAAAGAAAAAACAACGTGTGGAGGGGATAAAACTGGGGAAGTCTATATACATTGAGGTACTGGAGAGACATTTACAGTATACCTTTATACAAGTCTTGCGTGTTCTTCCATTTTTACATGTATCTTTTTCTTCCCCCAACACACAGAGTGTGAATACAGCACCGGTAATACGAAAATGGAGCTGGGTGGGGGGGGCGCCTGGTTGGTGCCCCTGATGATGTTGCTTGCTTCGGTTTTCACTGCTGTAGTTGTTGTGCGTTTGCCTCTGCTTCGGCCGTCGTTGTTTCTTCCTCCTATACTTTCCTACTCTCTGCTGCTGTGTTTGTCATGGTCGTTGTCATTTCCTGTATTCTCCTTCCAGTTTGTGTTTCCTTGTCTCCACCACCCCCTCTGGTTCCCTTCTATTGTTCTTTACCTCCTGTCTTTCCTTCTTCCCCTCACTCTCTACCCTCCTCCTCCTTCCCCCCCCCCCCCCCAATCTCCCTCTCTCTCCCTGCATATCACCTTTCTTTACTATTGAGTTTAGCTACCCCTCTGCACTGCCCCCTGGGTGGGTGAACCTGCAAGGGTCCACTGTCCCCACCTGCTCCATAAAACGACCGAGTTCCTTTGACATGTTTGAGGTCTTCCTTGTTTTGGGGTTTGACCTGTCTGTCCTTGGGCCCTGTACACGGTTAAAGTCGCCCCCCCATGATTAGTCAGTGCGTCGCTATGTCGGGGATTTCCGCCATGGTCGTTTCAATGAATTTCATTTAAAATGTCGTCCCAGGGGCAGCACGGTGGTGCAGTGGATTAGCCCTGCAGCCTCATGGCGCTGAGGTCCCAGGTTCAATCCCGGCTCTGGATCACTGTCCCTGTCGAGTTTCCTCGACAAACTTGTTTGCTCGACGGGGGCTGTGAAGAAATGTTCTTTGCCTTGATGCGTGACCCAGAGCTTCGCTGAGTACAGCATACCAAAGCGTACGCCGTTCTTGTACAGGGCTGCTTTTGCCTTTTTAAACTCAGCCCGTTTCCTGACCAGGTCTGTCCCATTGCCTTGGTATATCCTAATACTATGTCCTTCCCATTGGCAGTTCTTGGTCTGCCTGGCCAAGCGCAGGATTCTTTCCCGGTCTTGGTACTGGTGCAGTTTGGCTATTACTGCCCTCGGTTGCTCCTAGGCTTTGGGTTTCGGGAGCAGCCCTATCTATTTTTCGTGGGTTGTGGTACGTTTTCCTCCCCACTAAGTTGCCCAGCATCTCGGCCACGTATACCATGGGGTCCCTGCCTTCGATTCCCTCCGGTAGGCCCACAATCCATACGTTTTGCCTTCTCGATCAGTTCTCTTGATCTTCCATATGCCCTTCAGACTTCCCTGCGTCGTGACCAGACTCGCCACATCCTTTTCCAGTGCCGTGATCCGATCATTCTTGCCGGTTGCGGCCTTTTCTAATTCTGTGATGGTCGCCTCTTGGACTTCCAGTCTCTTCTCTACTCGGGGTGAGTTGTACTTGAGCCAGGGTTTTGGTCATCACTGCCTTCACCGTGGCCTCAATGTCCACTTTTACCTCCGCTTTTATCTCCTGCTGGTGTTCCCTTAGCGCCTCAGTGAAGAATGCCTTCCAGTTCCCCCCTGGTATCGGGGGAATTTGCCCTTGTTTGTCCTGCTCTTTTCGTTTTGGCAAAGCTTCCGCTCCGCCGCCTCGTGCGCTTGTTGGCACGTCCGATTGTGGTCGCCTCTGGCCTCCTGGTGTCTGTTCTGCCTCTACTTTGGCTTCCTTTGGGCATTTTTGCTAATATTTCTCTCACTTTCGTCCTTCCTCTATCCTGTTAAGGTTGGGAAGTTGTGTGTTTTTAGGAAATATGTCGAAAAGTGGCTATTTTTCGGGTCCACGGGAGAAGAGCCACCCAACGTGCGACTCTTAGCACGTCGTCATCACTGGAAGTCCATGTGTTCCCATTAATGAGTTTAAGTCTGAATAGAACAATGTAACTCAGGCGAGGTGTGGGCGTATTCCTGACTCTGTGCAAGCAGTTTTCTTTCTCAGTATGTTTAACCCTTAATTTTCCTGCTACCTCTTCGATCCCATTCCTGGACCTGATTTCATAATATCTCCCTTGCATAACAGTACGTTCAAGGCTGATATTACGGTTCTGGACCATACCCAACAGTTGCTAGGATACAGACAGAAACCCCAAGATTTCATTTTCACTTTGTAAGACTGTGAGGAAATATACTTTGCTCCAGGAGTGATTTCACGTACAGGAAGGGATATAGTATATTAAAACAAACTTTAAGTCCGTCAAAATGACAGTGCTTCCGAGGTTCTTGTTCCTTTTTCAGTGCCTGCCCATATTTATCCCCAGGGCCTTCTTTAGGAGAGTGACCGGCAGTATTCTGAGCTTTGTGTGGGCACATGGGACTCCGAGAGTGAGGAGGGTATTCCTGGAGCGAGGAAGGGATAGAGGCGGGCTGGCGCTGCCCAACCTTCTGGGGTACTATTGGGCAGCCAATGTGTCAATGGTGCGTAAATGGGTGATGGAGGGGGGAGGGGCGGCGTGGAAAAGAATGGAGATGGCGTCATGTAGAGGTACAAGCCTGGGTGCCATGGTAACGGCACCGTTGCCGCTCTCCCCCAAGAGGGTTACCACGAGCCCGGTGGTGGCGGCGACCCTAAGAATCTGGGGACAGTGGAGACGGCATCGGGGGGAAACAGGGGGCTCGATGGAGGCTCCACTGGGTGGCAACCATCGGTTCATCCCGGGGAACACGGATGGGGGATTCAGGGGATGGCAAAGGGCGGGCATCAGCAAATTGAGGGACCTGTTTATTGGCGGGAGGTTTGCGGGCCTGGGGGAACTGGAAGATAAATTTGGCCTTCACCAGGGGAACATGTTCAGATACCTGCAGGTAAAGGCGTTTGCTAGGCGACAGGTAGAGGGATTCCCTTTGCTGCCCTCGCAGGGGACGATGGACAGAGTGCTTTCGGGGGTGTGGGTAGGAGAGGGGAAGGTGTCTGACATCTATAAGGTAATGCAGGAGGTGGAGGAGTCGTCAGTGGAGGAGCTGAAGGCTAAATGGGAGGAGGAACTCGGGGAGCAGATAGAGGATGGGACTTGGGCGGAGGCCTTGGAGAGAGTCAACTCCTCCTCCTCATGTGCGAGGCTTAGTCTCATCCAATTTAAGGTGCTGCACCGGGCCCATATGTCCGGGACTAGGATGAGTAGGTTCTTCGGGGGTGAGGACAGGTGCACCAGATGTTCGGGGAGTCCTGCGAACCACGCCCATATGTTCTGGGCATGCCCAGCACTGGAAGAATTCTGGAAGGGGGTGGCGGGGACGGTGTCGAGGGTGGTTGGATCCAGGGTCAAACCAGGGTGGGGACTCGCGATTTTTGGGGTTGGGGTGGAGCCGGGAGTGCAGGAGGCGAAAGAGGCCGGTGTCCTGGCCTTTGCGTCCCTAGTAGCCCGTCGAAGGATTCTGTTACAATGGAAGGATGCAAGGCCCCCAAGCGTGGAGACCTGGATCAGTGACATGGCGGGATTTATAAAATTGGAAAAGGTCAAATTTGCCCTGAGAGGATCAATACAAGGGTTCTATAAACGATGGCAGCCTTTTCTGGACTTCCTGGCTCAGAGATAGGTAACTGGGTCAATAGCAGCAGCAACCCCGGGGGGGGGGGGGGTGCATTATTGTAGTGTTTATTCTGTAACTTTATAGTGTGTTAATTTGCATTGTTAAAATGCTGGGTTGTTCATGGGGATGGGGCGAATGTATATGATTGTTAATATTATTGTTATTTTCGGTATTTTACTAAGGTGCGTTATTGTTGTATAAATCAAAATTTCTCAATAAAAATTATTTAAAAAAAAAACAAACTTTAACAAAAATTTGTTTGTAGGACATGGGCATCGCTGGCTGCGCCAGCATTTATTACCCATCCCTAATTGCCCTTGAGGAGGCAGTTAAGAATCAACCACATCGCTGTGGGCCTGGAGTCATATGTAGGCCAGACCAGTTAAGGATGGCAGATTTCCTTCCCTAAAGGACATTAGTGAACCAGCAATGGTTTCATGGTCATCATTAGACTTTTAATCCCAGCTTTTTTATAAAATGCAAATTTCATGATCTGCAGTGGCAGGATTTGAATCTGGGTCCCCAGAACATTACTGTGGGTTTCTGATTTACTAGTCCAGTGATAATACCACTTCGCCACCGCCTCCCTGGTTAAGCTAACTTTGACATCATAAAGACCATAGCGTTCAATTACTAGTTAAACAATGCTAAACAATACAATGAAATAATACAATGAAATAATAACCCTTAAGTGCTATCATTATCTCCACTCAAACAAAATCTATCTCGGGTCAAAATCCACTTTTTAATACAATTAGCAGACTCAGGAATACCTGCTGTAAACAGATGTCTTGGATTAACCACTTTGAGAAATCGAGATCCTTCAGGAACCAGCTGCAGTAATTGCCTATCTTAAATTACTGTTTAAACTGCCAGCCTGAGTCACTGCTCCGGTCCTGTACACAGGCAAATCTTTAACTCACTGTCTTGAGAACAACTGCTTGTCTGATCTGGCCCCAGTCAAATCTTTAACTGAACATTTTCCAGAAACTGCTAGTCTGTCCACAGACATTTCTAAACTCACTGTATTGAGATCAGCTGTTTCTCTGGCTAAAAATCAGGAGTGGGTAACCAAGTCTATTGGTGCTGAAACCATTGTGCCCTTACCACTCCCCTGGTTTAGATGAGCTACATAGTGACTCAGTGAAACTGGAACCATCCTTTAAAATTTTGATTCAGCCCTCACTTCTGAACAATCAACATTTTTCATATGTGTACACTTATTATTTAGTTTTTGGCATACTATAATAAACAAAATAAATGATTGGTTTGTGAAAACCCCAAGCTTCTGGAAATCAACACATTTTGCCATGCTCCATGCCATTGTCAATAGCTGAGTGTTCAGTGACCTGTATTGTTCAATGCCCCACCAGGTAGCATGTTAATCTAGCACTTAATGTAACATACACATTTTTGTGAATTTTTAGAATGTCCAATCAGCAAGGCAGCATCGCATCTACTTCAGCCAAGCCTGTGAAATCTGAATCTGGCAAATCTCAGTGCATCGAAGAAGATAATTTTTATAGAAACTGCCGAGCAGCTTACCTGACAGTATTCGGAACCAGTTTAGAGAATATCACATCCAAAGACCAACTCTGTCTAGGTGAAGTTGAAATTAAAATAGTGAATTTCATTTAAACAAGTTTACTTTTTTGTATGTTGAAATTTGTGCTTTAAAGTCAAATGGAAAAACAACTAAACACTCACCATTGTATTACAAGGTAGTGTTTGAAGTGGTACTGTAATTACATTTGTGTTGTAATGTTGCTGTGTGGCAGAACCAAAGGGTGGATTATTTAACTGTAGATCTGGTAGTTTTTCTTGAACAGAAGTTATGTTCCACGTATTATAGGTAAGTTAAGATCATTAAAACTTGGGATCTAGCATATACATCTGAGATAACACCAAAGCAAAACGTTGCAGATATTAGAAACCTGAAATATCGAAACATAGAAATTAGGAGCAGGAGGCGGCCATTCGGCCCTTCCAGCCTGCTGCAAAATTCATTATGATCATGGCTCCTCATCCAACGCAGTAGCCTAATCGCACCTTCCCTCATATCCTTTGATTCCCTTCACCTCAAGTGCTGTATCTAACTGCTTCTTGAAGGGTGGCATAGTGGTTAGCACTTCTGCCTACAGCGCTGAGGACCTGGGTTCAATCCCGGCAGCTGGTCACTGTGTGGAGTTTGCACATTCTCCCTGTGTCTGCGTGGGTTTCACCCCCACAACCCAAAGATGTGCAGGTTAGGTGGATTGGCCTCGCTAAATTGCCCCTTAATTGGAAAAAATTAATTGCGTACTCTAAATTTCCAAAACAAATAAAATAACTGCTTTGTTAAAACATACAATGTTTTGGCCTCAACTACCATCTGTGGTAACAAATTCCACAGTCTTACCACCCTTTGGGTGAAGAAATTTATTCTCATCTCTGTCCGAAATGGTCTACCCTATATCCTCAGACTGTGACCCCTGGATTTGGACACCCTCACCATCGGGAACATCCATCTTGCATCTACCCTGTCTAGCCCTGTTAGAATTTTATAGGTTTCTGCGAGAACCCCCTCATTCTCTGATTTCCAGCGAGTATAACTAACTCAATCTCTCTTCATAGGTCTGTCCTGCTATCCCAGGAATCAGTCTGCTAAACCTTTGCTGCATTCCCTCTCGAGCAAGAATATCCTTCCTCCGATAAGACAACCAAAACTGCACACAATATTCCAGGTTTGGCCTCACCAAGGCTCTGTATAATTGCAGCAAGACATCCTGCTCCTGTCCTCGAATCCTCTCGTTTGAAGGCCAACATACTATTTGTCTTCTTTACCGCCTGCTGCACCTGCAAGCTTACCTTCAGCAACTGGTGTACAAGGACATCCAGGTCTAATTGCACATTCCCCTCTCCTAATTTATGGCCACTCCACAGACTTCCGAAGAGCATTGGCAAGGGTTCTCGCCAGCGCGAATAGCAGCTGCAACAGCGGACATGCCTGCCTCGTTCTCTGTGCAATCCAAAACCTGGTGAACTCATCTCATTCGTGTGCACATTTGCCACTGGGGGCACATACAGCAGACGCACCCATGCCACAAACTTCAGCCCAAACCCAAACCTTCCCAGAATTTCAAGTAAGTACCTCCACTCCACCCGGTCAAAGGCCTTCTCCGCATCCGTAGAAACTATAGAGTCATAATCACATTTAGCAGCCTCCTGATATTGCTAGAGAACTGTTGGCCCTTTACAAAACCTGTTTGATCCTCAAAAACCAACCCGGGCACACATCCCTCCATCCCCCCACTAACAACTCAACGTAGCTAGTACTTTCAAGTCATATTCAACAACGCGATGGGCCTGTATGACCCACACTCCAGCAGATCTTTCCCTTCTTCTGAATCAGTGTAATCGCCGCCTGTGTCAGCACCTATGGCAATTCCTCCTTGTCCAATGCCTCACTAAACAACCTCAACAAGTGAGGTGCCACCTCTGCCACAAACATATTATGTCCGCCAGAAAGCCATCCGGCCATGGAGCCTTCCCCGACTGCACCCTCTGACTCTATCTATCACCTCCCTCAGCCCCAGTGGCTCCTCTAATGCCTGCCTCTTCTCTTCCTCCAACTCTGGGAACTCCAAGTGGTCCAAAAAACATCCCATATCCCTTTCCTCTCCACCCTGCGCGGCCCTATATAACTTCTCATAATACCCCCTGAACACCTTGTTTATCCTCCCTGGCTCTGACACCACCTACCCATTCTCTACCCGCACCCTTAAAATTTCTCTCAACACAGCCTGTCTCCACAGCTGGTGGGCCAACATGTGGCTCGCCTTCTCGTCGTACTCGTACTGCACCCTCCTCGCCCTTTAGCAGTAACCAATTTTTCCAAATATTTAAATTAATGACTACTTATTCCATCCTGGTGGTGTTTCTTGAAAGATGAATGATAGCCGGGACACCAGGAGAACTCTTAGTTCGTCACTGATCAGTGGCATGATGTCTTATGTCCACCTGAACAGATGATCTGAAAATTCAATATTTCCTGAGTACTGCACTGAAAAGTCAGTCTTGATTATATACTTAAGTCCTGGAGTTTGAACCCATAGTCTGCAGACCCAGAGCTGAGAGTATCACCACTGAGTAAAGTTGCTGCATTCTCCATTACGCCTCATTGTGCATTCTGTCTACATTGGACATGTTATTATATTCACAAAATTAGATTAACTCTGATTAATGAAGTGTTTAGTACCATGTCATTTTTACAGAAGATCATAGACCTGAAATGTTAACCCTGTTTCGCTCTCCACAGATGTTGCCCGACCTGATCCATATTTCCAGCATTTTCTTTTTTATTTCATGCCTTTCACAACTTGTGTTTCACACAAAGCAGGGAATATTCATGTTAATAAATATTGCAAAAAGAAAATTAGATCATTATGGCAAAGCATGGTTTTTGGTCTACTTTTATTGTGATAGTAGTCTTTTTGAAACATCAGAGTAGTAGCAATCAGCTATTGGCAAAGTCATGCATCAAACACAGTTGTGACTTCCCTAGTAAAAGACTTGAGAGGTTGCCGGACCTTAAGATATATACAAACATTGTTAATGTTTTTAATAATTTTCCTAAGTGATGTTCAAAATACAGGATATATTGGTAGGACCATAGGAAAGGGAGTAGACCATTCAACACCCCGACCTGTTCTATCATTCAGTTTGATCGTGGTTATTCTGTATCTCAACTCCATTTACTCACATTACTTCCATGTTCCTCAATAGTGTTATGGGATGCTAAGGATCATTAAGGGATGCAGATTTGAACAGACATAGTGAACAACTGGTTGAGCCATTCACCGCCAGGTCTAGCTGGATCACATAAATCACAATTGGGTCCTGCTATTGTCTGCAAAAACGACTTGCAATTCCAGGATTATCCTGGCATCTTTTCTCTTCTGCAAGCCATGTTTTTAAACCCCCATCCCCAACAATAAATGCCAGGAGCCAATGGATTTTTTGTTAGCAAGATTAAGAACCGCTAATCAGCTGCCTCTGCCACTTTTCTCCCTTCCTCTAACCACCGGGCCAGACTTCCTTTAAGCCTTGAGCTAGTTTCTCTGCTATCTTCCCTCATGCTCACACCAAGTTTAGGTTGTCCATGAGACCTACTTCTTTCTCTCTTGACCCTATTCTGCCTAAACTGTTGGCTAATGAATTTCCCTTCTTGGTTCCAATGTTAGTTGATAGTGTTAACAATTCTCACTCTTCAGATTCGGGCCGTTTTCCTTCCGATCAGCTGTTACTGGCACCCTCCTCGAACACAACCCTGGACCTGTCTGTCCTTGCAAACTACCACCCCATCTCCAACCCCCATTTCCTCACTAAAATTCAGTAGCATGCTGTTACTTCAGAACGTCATGCTAGCCTCTTCCCCAGAACTCCATGCTTGAACCCCTTTAATCAGGTTTCCACCCCGCCACAATATCAAAAGAGTTCTTAGTCACAGTCACATTTGTGACTTTGATAAGTTAACTATCCCTACTGACAGTTTATAACATTGACCTCCAAATCCTCTCTACTGTTGTCCAGCTGGGTAGGACTACAACTTAGTGCAAAGCTTATTTACCTAATCACAGCCAGAAAATCAGCACTGATTGCTTTTCGTCTCACTCCTGCTCTGTTCCAGATGCTTGGTCCCTTCCTATTTTTCATCTATGTCCTGCCACTTACCAACATCATCTGAAACAGGACATCAGTATCCACGTGGACGCTGACGACATCCAGTTTTACTCCGCACCTGTTAATTGATATCATTCTCACTGTCAGCCACTTCTCCCAAGTTTAGTATCATGAACAAATTTTGACATTTTACTCCTTATTCCAATATCAAAGTCATTTATTTTATGTGTATGTTAAAAAAACCACTGAATCTTGGAGAATGCCACTGCCCATCATGCCCCCAATCTGAAAAACTTCCTTTTGCTACAGCTTGCTGTTTTCTGACCTTAAACCAATTTTTTTATCCAAGCTGACACTCCAATTTCATGAGCCTCAATTTTCTGAAGCATCATTTTATGACAAATGGTTTCTTGAAATCCATGGTGTGATAGGGCATTTTAATACTTAAAAGTAAGTATGAAATGTGATGTACTATTCATCTACCTGAGCATGGTGCTGAATGTTTTTCTAGTTCTCAACGGAAAGATAGGCACTTACGAAAAAGTGAAGGGTTGGCACCCATGATCGTTACCTGATACATCAGCTGAAATAATGTAGAATAAAATAGTTTAGAAAAGACCATCCTCTCTCTCTCTCTCTCCCCCCCCCCCCCCTAAAAAAAAATAAATGCATTTTCCAGTTGAATTTACTCAAGCCTCGAAATAATGTAATGTTATTTATAAACAACCAACCACAATGGCCAAAAGCAACATTCTGAAGATGCAGGAAATCTGAAATAAAAACAGAAAATCCTGTAAATACTCAGCAGATCTGTCAGTCTGTGGAGAGAGGGGGAGAGAATCAGAGTTAACATTTCAGGTTAATGGCCTTTTAGCAATTGTGACAAAAGTATTTCCAGCATTTGTTGTTTTTATTCCACTGTATTCAAGAGGCTGCTGGATATAGCATTGGGGAGAATGGGATCAAAGGCTATGGGGAGAAAGCAGGATTAGGCTATTGAGTTGCATGATCAGCCATGGTCGTGATGAATGGCGGAGCAGGCTCGAAGGGCTAAAAGGCCTCCTCCTGCTCCTACCTTCAATCGATCTATGTAATGGACATCGTCGTTTGAATGCAGGTATATTCTAAAGTTGATCATGTTGAAAGCATAGTTAAATGTTTAGAACTGTTCAAAATTCCATCGGTATGAAGGATTGAATGTCCCAATTCTCCAGTATAATTAACCCTGCACCGAAAGTTCTCCAGTTAGAGACAGCAGACCCAAGACTTAGCATTTATACTGTGTTGTATTAGAATTCGGCTGAGTGATGACAGCAATCAGACATAGAAGTGGTTCTGGCTTTAATGTGTCACATACACTGATAAATTCTGCATTACTATGCAGTGTATTAATGTCATTTTGTTCCAGAGGTTGATCAGAATGTTCATCAGATAAATAGATTCAGCTATGTTTTAATGAATTATCTTCTGATTTATTTAGTTACCTAATGGTAGACCAGTTAAAAATGCTATTCAAGATTGAATTTACCATTTGTTTATATGTTGCAAGTTAGACTCCTGCAATTGATGCCTAATGTTTTTATACTATAGTGCTCCAGCAAGCTGGAAGAAATCCTTCCAGAAAGATGCTTGGGAAGTACTGGACTCAGTATACCAAGCGATTAAACTTTGATGACTTTTGTGAAATCATGAAGAATGAAAAGCTCACAGGCAAGAATGAATTAATGAAAGCTTTCAAGAAGCTCGACTTAAATAATGATGGCTACATTACACATGAGGAGCTTTATAAAGTTCTTACTACTGTAAGTGTTTTTTTTTCTTGCTTTGTTAAAAAGTAGTTATTTATTTCCAAGCAACAAATGGAAACTTTAAATAGTCTAATCAAAGGCTCCTGAACCAGTCCATTACAAGACCACAAATTGATTAATTGATTTTTCTTGTCACGTACCAAAGTACAGTGAAAAGTAGTTTTCCCACATACCTCCCGTTTTCATGTAACTTAAAACATGGATTGGGACCATCCTTTGCTCAACTTTGCTGCTTCCAGAACAGCACTTTGGGTGAGTGGAACATCAGGTCCTTTCCACCAATTTAGCTGCCCTACATCCTCTGACCCAAGAATGGTTATTTAATCCTAAAATTATGTACTCACTCCTAGCATCAGCAGTCTTCCAATACCACATTCAAGTGAGTCTACCATGAGAGCATCACATTGAAGCTCGATCTTGTATCCACACAAATGCAGTTTTTAGCAGGGAGGCTCTGGATAGCAATTCGTAAGAGTATCTTTGACTATCTTGTCCGCTACTAGCCCATGGTGTTAAGTTGTTTGGAGCATCAATGCTAATCCAAAAGCTGAATACTGCGGATGCTGGAAACCTGAAATTGTTGGAAGTACTCAGCAGATCTGGCAGCAACTGTGCGGAAAGAGACTAGAGTTAACGTTTTAGGTTGATGATTTTTCATCACAACATCTGGAATTTTACTCCCAATTCATCGTAGAGTGGTGACCAAGCCAATAATCTGCCTATTTGATATGATTTTGATGTCACACATACTGGCCAGAGTATGTTTGAACTTCTGCCATTGTTCATCATATGGTATGGTGGAGGAAGGGAAGATAAAAATCCTGAAAAATTGCAAGACCAGAGTTTTCCATCAAAACATTAGAATGTCTAATTGCTTCAATACTGATGGAGTCTGGCATTGAGGTAGAGTATTGCCAGGGCCCTAGCATGCTGCTCTACAAAGTACTGATTGTGGGTGTTAAACTGAAGAATGGTCACAAGTTGCATGAAAGCCAAATAATTTACCACTGAGGGTAGAAAGAACCCAAAGGAGGAATCATTCTTGGCCTGCTTCCATGCACAATCTTGCTGAAACTTGAGCACATATTCCAGGCTGACATTCTAGTGAAAGGCTGTATAGTCAGAAGTTTTGGATGAGACTTTAAACCAAGGTTTTATTTGTCCTCTAAGGTGGACATGAAACATTGCATGGCGCTACTCGAAGAGTAAGGGAATTCCTAGACAATAGTTATATCTCAGCCAACATCGCTAAAACCAAACACCAGTCATTATTGCATTGTTGTGTCCGAGACCTTAACATGTGCAAATTGGCTGCCATGTTTCGAACAGTGACTAGTTTGGGATGTTTTGAGATCATGGAAGGTGCTACGAAATTTCAAATTCTTAAATTTTCTTTTAGTTTGTGCTCTGTATGGAAACAATTTATCTGTCTGCAAGCTCATGCAAAAATGTCATTTGGTTACTCCTCCTTGTAATTCTATTGTCAATCAACATAAGAACTTTTAGGAAGAAGAAAGCGTCATTAAGCCCTATAAATTAGTCCTTTTTACATAGATTGCACTCCACCCTCCCTTTTCATAATATCCTTCAAGTCCTTTGTTTTCCTGAAACATTTGGGATTTGTTTTGTTTGTTTTTCCTGGTAATTTATTCTCCAAGTCCCCATATATTTTGTGTGAATAGATCCCCCTGATGTCCCTTTAAAACCCTGATGTTCTAATTTTTGAATTTTGATATTTGACTCCTTCCTGACAAGGAACAATTTGCTTGGATTAACTTTGCTAGGTTTCTACATATCCTTGAAAAACTCAACTATGTCACCTCAATATTACATGTTTGTATTCCTTCCTTGTAATGTGAATAGTATTTTTGCTGAGTATCTTGGTGCTATGTACTACACAATAAATTGTACCAATATTATTTCACTACAGAAAGGTGAGAAGATGACACATGAAGAAGTGAAGATGATCATGGATGAAGCTGATGTTAACAATGATGGAAAATTGGATTATAATGAGGTATGACAAACTGGATTACAATTTCAAAACTTAGCAATCCTTTTATATTCATCCTCTTCAGAATGGTGTAAAGAGGCCAAGATGTATTAACTCCTTATAATTCAATGAATATTTTTCATGCTAATGAAATGCTATTTATCAAAACCTACATTTATATCTTGGCTATAGCTCTCAGGTGTAAATCGCTCTCAGGTGCAAAAGCTCTGCACCGTCTGCATCAATTGGGTAAATATTTCTATTAAACTGGGCCTAATGGCGCAATCATTTGTTAAGCTGTGCATCTTCCAAGATAGGCAATGTAAAGCTAGGGGTAAGGTGGTTGAGGGAAACAGTTGGTTTAGCAACGTGGGCTAAATAGCTGGCTTGCAATGCAGAAAAATGCCAGCAGCAGGGGTTTAATTCCCGTACCTGCCTCCCCAATCAGGCGCTGGAATGTGGCAACGAGGGGCTTTTCACAGTAACTTCATTGAAGCCTACTTGTGACAATAAGCGATTATTATTATTAAACCTGGATCTCTTTCCCTATTCCGCTGGTATCTTCTCCTCCAAGTACCTCACCTTGTTCCACCACTCCCATCTTTTCTTTGATAAACCTCATTCTCAATTCTCCTTCCCTGCCCCATCAAACCACTCATTTGTAACCTTCCTTTCAGTTGTCAGTTTCAGGTTTGAACAACGCCTCTTCAATAGTTTCAATCTCCAGCTGAACTCAACTCATCCACTCTTCTCTGATTTCACTTCCCTCCTGTTCTCCATGCATCTCTACCTCCATGTAAACTCTCCAACCCATATTTACTCCTTCCCTCACATCCATGCCATTTCGCATGACCTCTCAACTCCCATTGTCTCAAACACAGACAAGGCCTTCTCTGACAACTTTCTTGTGTTCCTCACCACCCATATTTCCATAATATACCTACCCATTTCCAATTCCACTTGCATCTTGTCTACTTTTGATTTAATTCTCCCTCAAGACACTTTCTTTTTTTTAATAAAATAATTTTTATTGAAAAATTTTGTATTTATATAACAGCAACGAACCGCAGTAAAATACCAACATTAACAATAATGATAACAGTCATAAACATTCGCCTATCCTCAATGAACAACAAAACATATTAACAACAACTTAAATTAACACAATATTAAGTTAAATAACCATTAAAAAAAAAGAAAAAATATAAACAGTAGAAACAATAAAGACCCCCCCCCCCCGGGTTGCTGCTGTCATTGACCAAGATACCTATCTTTGAGCCAGAAAGTCCAGAAAAGGCTGCCACCGTTTATAGAACCCTTGTATTGATCCTCTCAGGGCAAATTTGACCCTCTCCAATTTTATAAATCCCGCCATGTCACTGATCCAGGTCTCCACACTTGGGGGCCTCGCATCTTTCCACTAGCATCAAGATCCTCCGCCGGGCTACTAGGGACGCAAAGGCCAGAACACCGGCCTCTTTAGCCTCCTGCACTCCCGGCTCCACCGCAACTCCAAAAATCGCGAGTCCCCAACCTGGTTTGACCCTGGATCCAAACACCCTCGACACCGTCCCCGCCACCCCCTTTCAGAATTCTTCCAGTGTCGGGCATGCCCAGAACAGATGGGCATGATTCGCTGGACTCCCTGAACACCTGGTGCACCTGTCCTCACCCCCAAAGAACCTACTCATCCGAGTCACAGACATATGGGCCCGATGTAGCACCTTAAATTGGATGAGACTAAGCCTCTCACAGGAAGAGGAAGAGTTGACTCTCTCCAAGGCATCCGCCCAAGTCCCATCCTCTATCTGCTCCCCTAGTTCCCCCTCCCATTTAGCCTTCAGCTCCTCCACTGACGACTCCTCTACCTCCTGCATTACCTTATAAATGTCAGACACCTTCCCTTCTCCGACCCACACCCCCGAAAGCACTCTGTCCATCGCCCCCCGCGAGGGCAGGAAAGGAAATTCCTCCACCTGTCGCCTAGCAAACGCCTTTACCTGCAAGTATCTGAACATGTTCCCTTGGGGGAGCCCAAATTTATCTTCCAGTTCCCCCAGGCCCGCAAACCTCCCGCCAATAAACAGGTCCCTCAATTTACTGATGCTCACCCTATACCACCCCCTAAATCCCCCCTCGGTGTTCCCCGGGATGAACCGATGGTTTCCATCTAATGGAGCCTTCATCGAGCCCCCTATTTCCCCCCTGTGCCTTCTCCACTGTCCCCAGATTCTTAGGGTCGCCGCCACCACCGGGCTCGTGGCATACCTCTTAGGAGAGAGCGGCAGCGGCGCCGTTACCAAGGCACCCAGGCTCGTACCTCTACAAGACGCCTTTTCCACGCCGCCCCCCCTCCATCACGCATTTACGCACCATTGACACATTAGCCGCCCAGTAGTACCCAAAAGGTTGGGCAGCGCCAGCCCGCCTCTATCCCTCCCTCGCTCCAGGAAAACCCTCTTCACTCTCGGAGTCCCATGTGCCCATGCAAAGCTCAAAATACTGCTAGTCACCCTCCTAAAGAAGGCCCTGGGGATGAAGATGGGCAGGCACTGAAAGAACATAGAACATTACAGCGCAGTACAGGCCCTTCGGCCCACGATGTTGTACCATCCTGTGAAACCCTTCTAAAGTCCCTCTACACTATTCCCTTATCGTCCATATGCCTATCCAATGACCATTTGAATGCGTTTAGTGTTGGCGAGTCCACTACTGTTGCAGGCAGGGTATTCCACGCCCTTACTACTCTCTGAGTAAAGAACCTACCTCTGACATCTGTCCTATATATATCTCCCCTCAATTTAAAGCTATGTCCCCTCGTGCTGGACATTACCATCCGAGGAAAAAGGCTCTCGATGTCCACCCTATCTAATCCTCTGATAGCACCGTCATTTTGACAGACTGCACCCTCCCCGCCAACGACAATGGCAGCATGTCCCACCTCTTGAACTCCTCCTCCATCTGATCCACAAGTCTGGTGAAATTATGCTTGTGAAGAGTCCCCCAGTCCCTGGCCACCTGCACCCCCAGGTACCTAAAACTCTCCCCTGCCCTCTTAAGCGGGAGCCTACCAGTTCCCTCCTCCTGGTCCCCAGGGTGCACCACAAACACCTCACTCTTGCCTAGATTTAGTTTATAGCCTGAAAAGGTCCCAAACTCAGCTAGCAGCTCCATCACCCCCGGCATCCCTCCCACCGGGTCCGCCACATACAGCAGCAGGTCATCGGCATACAGCGACACCCTATGTTCCTCCCCACCCCGCACCAAACCCCTCCACCTTCCCGAATCCCTCAACGCCATCGCCAACGGTTCGATTGCCAATGCAAATAACAAGGGGGACAGGGGGCAACCCTGTCTGGTCCCTCGGTAAAGCCGGAAGTACTCCGACCTCCTCCCATTCGTGTCCACATACGCCATCGGGGCCTCATATAGCAGCCTCACCCATCTAATAAACCCTTCACCAAATCCAAACCTCCCCAATACCTCCCATAAGTACCCCCACTCCACTCTATCGAAGGCCTTCTCCGCATCCAGCGCCACCACTATCTCAGCCTCCTCCTCAATCGGCGGCATCATGATGACATTCAACAACCTCCGCACATTCGTGTTCAGCTGCCTTCCCTTAACAAAACCTGTCTGGTCCTCGTGCACAACCCCTGGCACACAGTCCTCAATCCTGGTGGCCAGGATCTTTGCCAGCACCTTGGCATCCACATTAAGAAGAGATATGGGCCTGTATGAACCACACTGCTGGGGGTCCTTGTCCCTCTTTAAGATTAAAGAATCAGCGCCCGCGACATCGTCGGGGGCAAAGTCCCCCCTTCCCACGCCTCATGAAGTGTCCGCACCCGCAGGGGGCCCACTAGGTCCGCAAACTTTTTATCAAACTCCATCAGGAACCCATCCGGCCCCGGCGCCTTCCCTGACTGCATCTGCCCGATCCCCTTAACCAGCTCCTCCAGCTCAATCGGCGCCCCCAACCCCTCCACCTGCTCCTCCTGCACCTTCGGGAAAGATAGCCTGTCGAGAAACCTCTCCATTCCCCTCCTCTCCCCCGTTGGCTCCGACCGGTACAGTTCCCCGTAAAAGTCCTTGAAGACCTCATTCACCTCTACCCCCTTCCGCACCACATTCCCACTCTTATCTCTCACTCCAGCAATTTCCCTAGCCGCATCCCGCTTGCGGAGCTGATGAGCCAGCATCCTACTCGGCTTTTCACCATGTTCATACACTGCCCCTTGTGCCTTCCTCCACTGTGCCTCCGCCTTTCTAGTGGTCAACAAATCAAATTTAGCCTGTAGGCTGCGCCTCTCCCCCAACAATCCCTCCTCTGGTGCCTCCGCGTACCTCCTATCTACCTCCAGGCATCTTCCCACCAGTCTATCCCTCTCACTCCTCTCGCTCCTCTCCCTGTGTGCCCGGATGGATATTAGCTCCCCACGAATCACTGCCTTCAGGGCTTCCCAAATCATCCCCACCCGGACCTCCCCTGTATCATTCACCTCGAGGTACCCCTCAATACTTGCCCGGACCTTCCTGCACACCACCTCCTCCGCCAACAAACCCACATCCAACCGCCACAACGGGCGCTGGTCCCGCACCTCCCCCATCTCCAACTCCATCCAATGCGGAGCGTGGTCGGAGATTGCAATGGCCGAATATTCGGCCTCCTCCACTCTCAGAATCAGTCCCCTACTCACCACGAAGAAGTCTATCCGAGAATAAACCCTATGTACATGGGAGAAGAAAGAGTATTCCCGTGCCCTCGGCCTCAAAAACCTCCATGGGTCCACCCCTCCCATCTGGTCCATAAACCCCCTCAGCACTTTGGCCGCCGCCGGCCTCCTACCCGTCCTTGAACTGGACCGATCCAGTGAAGGATCCAACACCATATTCAGACCTCCCGCCTCTAGATCCGGGACACGTCCCAGCATACGCCTCATAAAGCCCGCATCATCCCAATTTGGGGCATACACACTAACAAGTACCACCTTCTCTCCCTGTAGCCTGCCCCTTACCATAACAAACCTACCCCCCTTATCCGCCACCACCTCAGATGCCTCAAACGGCACATTTTTCCCCACCAGGATCGCCACTCCCCGGTTCTTCACATCCAACCCGGAGTGGAAAACCTGCCCCACCCACCCCTTCCTCAGACGGACCTGGTCCGCCACCTTCAGGTGGGTCTCCTGAAGCATTGCCACATCTGCCTTTAGCCCCCTCAGATGAGCAAGTACCCTAGACCGCTTCACCGCCCCCCCCCTCCTAGCCGCGAACCGTCCTCCATTGTACTTCCGTGGGTCAGCTAACTTCTGCTGACCCCGGAAACCCCCGGCAAAAACCCGACCCCTCCCAATGTGGGACCATCCCCCATCCTGTCACTCCTCAAGGCACCGCTCCAGCGCGGGGCGGAACCAGTTAAGGCCCCCCCCCCGTCATCATCTCCACCCCCCAGCCCCGCAACGCGGGAAACCAGAGGAAAGCCTGCGCTTTCACACTGCCCCACCACACACTTCTGACGCAGCTCCCAAATACCAGCACCACTCCATACCCCCAACCCTATACAGAATACAACAAACCCCCCAACCCCCCCCCGCAAAATACAAAACTCAAACAATGCCCCCCAACAGAAAAGACAGAACAACACTCCAATAAATAACCACATCAAAATTACAAGTGTACAGAAAAAACACAGCAACAGCCGAAACCAGCAATAAAGCATTACAACCGACCCCGCAACCCCCAACCCCTAGTTAGAGTCCAGCTTCTCCGTCCGCACAAAGGCCCACGCCTCCTCCGGGGAATCAAAATAATAATGCCGCTCCATATAAGTTACCCACAGGTGCGCAGGCTGCAACATTCCAAACTTTATTTTCTTATAGAGCACCTCCTTCGTCCGATTAAATCCGGACCGCCGCTTAGCCACCTCCGCACTCCAATCCTGGTAGATCCGTACTACCCCATTCTCCCAATTGCTGCTCTTCACCTTCTTGGCCCAGTGCAGCACACACTCCCGGTCACTGAACCGGTGGAACCTCACCAGCACCGCACGCGGGGGTTCGTTCTCCTTAGGCCTCCTGGCCCCTCCAGCTCCAGGGGCAGATGGAAAGATCCTGCCCCCACTAGCGAGTTCAGCATCGTGACCACGTAGGTTGTCAGATCCGACCCCTCCAGCCCCTTCGCAAGGCCCAAGATCCTCAGATTCTTCTGCCTCATGCGGAGATCAAGCTCCTCGAAGCGGTCTTGCCACTTCTTATGGAGTGCCTCGTGTCCCTCCACCTTGCTCACGAGGACCACTGCCTCCTCCTCTCGTTCAGCGGCCTGCGTCTGTAACGCCTGGATGACAGCACCCTGGGTCGTCTGAATCTCCGAAAGCTTTTTATTTGTTTCCTGCAGAGAGCTCAGTACCTCAGCCTTAAAATCTGCAAAACAGCGCAGGAGAGCAGCTTGCTGCTCCTGCGCCCACAGCCTCCACTCCTCTGGTGCTCTGCCAGCTGCCATTTTGGAATCCTTCCCCCGTTTTTCCTGGGGAGCTGCTGCCATTTTTCCCCCCTTTCCACTCCGAGTTCGAGGCATGAAATGTGGAGAAAGTTGATCACCACACCTTCTCCCACCGGGAGACGTCGAAAAAAATTCCGTTTTGGGCTCTAAAAAGAGCCGAAAAGTCAGTTTGAATCGGGATCTCCCAAATGTGCGGCTTCCTATGTCATCGCCGCCACCGGAAGTCCATCAAGACACTTTCAATTGTACTTTCAAATCCCCAACTGTTGGCCCTTTGGCTTGCCACTTGTCACAATACTTTTGCAGCTGTCTGTTCAACCACTCTCTCAACGCTGTGCTTAGTCCACTTATCCACAGTAACTTTCCCTCCCAGCCTAGTTGTGTACCCTGCTCTGGCTCCCATCTTTGCTCCCCCCTATTCAAGGGGTTCAGATTTGATATTTCAGATGCAGGAAATCTGAAATACGAACAGAGAATGCTTGAAATAATAAATGTTATAATAATTTTTATTGTCACAAGTAGGCTTACATTAACACTGCAATGAAGTTACTGTGAAAAGCCCCTAGTCGCCACATATTGGCACCTGTTTGGGGTACACGGAGGGAGAATTCAGAATGTACAAATTACCTAACAGCGCGTCTTTCGGGACTTGTTCACTAATCTCCTACCCATGTTATGGGCCAGAGCTTAGAAACTCCAAAGTATATTATGAAGTTCACCTGACCTCCAACCTTTATGTTGAATTTGGCTAGGATGAGCACAAAAGCCTTCTCTGCATGGGTGATTCATCAGTCTTCCTAGACACTTTAATCAAAACAAGGTTTATTCTAAGAATGTAGTTAACAGATATAAAAACATAGCAAGATTTTTTATCAATTACAAACATAAAGATACCATACTGCTACAATAATCTATGTACATAACATTTAATGAATTTCCCCTTAGCTGTTCCAATTCAATAACAAAATCCAATTAAACCAAGATGCCTTTTCAAGGGCGTGGCCCAGCACACGCATTCTCACTTGAATGGGACTGATCCTTTTCCTGAAATTCTGATCCAGTTCCAACCAGCAGATTCAAACTCTTTCCGGAAAACAACTATATCTTTAAAGTTACCAAGGCAGTTCATCACAACCAATGTGCTTTTTACTGGAGCAACTTTTAAAATGAAAACAGAGAAAAACATGGGAAAACACTCCTTTCTCCTTCTGAGTCCAACGCAGTCAAACTGAAACTGAAACCCCCTCACCTCACAGCCACCGCCCAATGTGCTACAAGTCAAATGATAAGGGACTATACCTTTCATAAAGGGACAATCACATGACACTTACTGTGCCCCATACCACAGGGGACACTACCCCCTCCCACTGACCAACACAAAAAGTCCAACTCCCAATCATTCCCATCCCTCATACAAGCATCTCTGCCATCTTTCCTGCAGTCCAGGCTGGCCCGCTCGCTCGACGGCGAACCTTCACTCAACCCCTTCTTCCCGACGGCTTTTTTCTGGTTCTTCAACATTCCCCTCCTTCCTTATGTCTTCCTGCATCAGCTCATCCAAAAACTGCTCCAGGGACCGGGCATTAAATTCCAAAAAACCGAGCCTCGAGCAGAGCACCCAACGTGCGACTTCTACCTACATGCTGCCATCAGAAGCTCACCTCTCATTTTTCTAAACTCCTCTGCACATAGGTCGAACTTGTCCAACCTTTCCACTTCTTAACCTTGGACGGTATGCAGTGCATAGAAATCTAGGGAGGAAACTTTAAAAATAGAGTATGCTACTTGGATGAAAAATACAATTGTATTCTAGTGCTACCTTTAGAAACTCTGGCACGTTAACCCTGCTTTCTCTTTAATAGTTCTTTGCATTTATGCAACTATTTTGAGTATGCCTCCATTCTCCACCATTAACAGTGCTGACTCCAGTTGGCATATGGTTTATGGATGCTGAGTACACTCTAACACAACTTTTTGGTTAATCCAGTGATTGAGCAGTGACCCAGAGCCGAGATTGAACCTGGGACGTCGCACCGTGAGGCAGCAGTGCTAGCCACTGCACTACCGTCCTGCCCCCAGCCCTTGATAAACTTAATTGTAAAAAAAAGTCTAGTACCTTGGCCATGCCCTTTGTCTCCATGTATAAATCGTGTTTTGGTCCTTAATCATCCCCACCCTTCTTCTACTTCCACTTTACCATTCTCAATTCCTTTTTCACTTTCCCTCCGAACTTTCTGTATTTGGCCTGAGACTGTGATGGCTGGATTAGGAAGTGCATGATTGTAATGTGATTCTCTGCAAATAAATACTTATAAAAGTATGCAAGTATTGGCTTCAGTCCTTCACCGCCTGGCTGTATGGAGTATAACACAATACTGAGGGAATTTAGCGTTGCTGAAGGTGTCCTGCAGAGGAAATGTTACATTGAGGTCCACTGTATCAGCTTTGTGGATATTTAAGATTCCATGGCACTGCTGGAAGAAAAGAGAGTTCTTGCAGTGATCTGGCCAACATTTCTCTACAACCAACGTTACTGTGAGAGTTTGACAGGGCATTCATCTTATTTGATGTCTGTGTGACCTTGCTTTGTGCCACATTTGTCTAAAATAACAAGGAATTAATTGACTGAAATGCTTTGAGATGAAAGTTATGAAAAGACAACAAACCTGTAACTTGCGTTGGGGCTTGAATCATCATTGCAATCAAGTGGATGTACCCTGACTTTCTTTTTCCCACCCTCCCTAATCCCTACTGACACCAACGAGAGCACCTTTAATGGTACTTGACTGAAATGAATGGACAGGCTGTGGATCAGGAAATAAATCCTTGGCCTTATTTTGCAGAATGCTGCCTTTACAAACTTGTCCATCGAATGAGCTTCAGATCTTTAAAATATTTAATTAACAGCCATTGCCAGGATGTAATACAGCATAAGTGTTATAATATGGTCCCTGATTAACATCAAACAACAGTTATGACTTTGACTGCAAGTACATGATCTTTGGACACTCTCTGGTTTGATATACAGAACTATTAATCATAATTCATTTCACTCTTTTTCAATGACACCAAATTCGAGTCTACCTGTCCCAATGAAGTGGTGATGTCGGTATTGGACTGGGGTGGGCACAGTAAGAAGTCTTACAACACCAGGTTAAAGTCCAACAGGTTTGTTTCGAATCACTATCTTTCGGAGCGCAGTTCCATCATCAGGTGAATTAAGGAGCTGTGCTCTGAAAGCTAATGATTCGAAACAAACCTGTTGGACTTTAACCTGGTGGTGTAAGACTTCTAACTGTCCCAATGAAGCTAGTGTTACAATCCAATTGGGGACCGGTAACGTTTTGATTAAAAGTAGATTAAGTTTGAAATCCCAGGTATTTATGCGGAGCATAAATCTACATGATCCCATGGTTTTAAACCAACAAAATAAACTTTACTGTAAAAAGTCAGAAAGTAAACAGAGACAATAATATCTATCTTATATGCTAATGTGCAGAATTGACATGAAGTAAATATGAATTAACAGGCAAACTATGGTTGAACACACCACACTGCACATAAGTGGCAGTTGCAACCATGGTAGATCATGGATTTCTCAGTAACCTACCCAGAATCAGTGATGACTGGGAATCACAAAATCTTATTAAAACTCTCTCCTCAGGAGGGATTTCACTTCTGACGATCTAGGACAGAATTTTCAGTTTCGGCATGAAAACTGGTACGATTCCGCCAGCCCCAACAGCGCGATTCGGACCACAATTTCTCGGCACTTTGGAATAAAAGATTCTGTACGTGAAAAATGGCGCACCTGTGCCGCAAAATGTTAGATTCGCCCGCCTGGGGTCATCTGAGCAGTTCTATCAAAGGGACACTGCATTTAAACAGCTCCACAGCATTTGCTCACAGTCCAGCCAGGAGGTTGGCAGTGAAGAAGCCTGCTCCCGGCTTCATGGAGGGTGCCCTCACCTTGATGCCACAGAGGAGAGAAGTGGAACAATGTATCCTCAAGCTGGCAGGAAACCCTCTAGCAAGATCACAAACCCTGCCTGGGAGACTATGGCAGCACCAGTCAATGCCAGCACCATTCACAAGAGGATGGGGACGCAATGCAAGAGGATGAATGACCTACTCTGTTATGCCAGGGTAAGTGCCCCCTATATCCTCTCTGCACTCCATCTTGTCGTTGCCCCTCAGAATGTAGCCTTGGCGCCACATGCTGCCACCTAACAGGGCCCCAACATCTGACCTCCCACAAGCTTCCTCACACCCCTGGCATTCCTCTTCAGAACCCCTCCATGCTTATGCACCATGCCCACACGTGCCAGGTTTCACTGACATCTGAACCACCAAGCAGCCAGCTAGCATTGTTTCATTTGTATTCCTGCAAGATAAGCTTGCTCACAACCGCCACGAATGAGCAAAGATGGGCGGTGGAATGTTAGAGCTGAAAATCCTGATTCCTTTTAAGGAAAAAGCCCTGGAACTCACAAGGGAGGAGCAGGAGTGGGCCTGTACTGAAAGCAAGGTGGGCCTGTGAGAGAGAAGTGAAGAGCCACTGCATGTTCATCCAGATGAGCAAACCTAAGTAAGTTCTGTGTGTCCCAGACCATTGCTCCAGCTATGTACTAATACCTTGTTCCTTTCCTTGCAGGAACATCACCCAATCAGCCTGGCCCATCCACTAGCAGTGTCTCACCGCCCACTCTCAACACAACCTTGGAGAGGACGTCGGAGAAGGGCACAAAGATGCATTACAGCTGTCACCCGCACCATCCACCAGCGCAGCGACATACATCTTGGTGAGCGATCTTAGCAGGCAAGCCTCTGGGCCACTATCCGGTGAGCGCCACACCGCTTCTGATGCATATCAGGTGGAGGCAGGAACGTCCCAGGGATCAGACAGTCACGGTCTGATGGATCCCAGGACTCAACTGTATCCCAGTTACGTGCCATGCCGCTGGATATGTTTTCCCCTTAGTTGCTTGAAATGCAAAGACGGAACCGGGAATACCAGGAGGGTTGTCAGCGACACACCTGGGCCTGCAACCCTGTATTCCCAAAGCCTGTCGCAGGAGATGGTGCTGTAAATGTGTGGCACTCAGGCCAGCAAGGGTGGTGTCCAGAGAAGAAAGCTTAGGGCTCAAAGTTATATCCATGGCAGGAGATGTCCGAAGCATGGCTCAATCCCTGAGAATCATAGCTGAGGGCTTCAATTGCATGGTGTAGACAGTGGCGTGCCTCCAAGACTGGCAGTGCCAAATGATGTTGGGGTTTCTGGAATTCACTCCAGCTGCCCCTCCATCCATGGAGTAACTAAGGGCCAATGACCACCTAGAAGAAGGAGGATCCATTGGTGCATAGCCCAGGACCTTCCACTCAGGAGATCCTGGCAGTCCCCAGGCAATCTGAATCTCTCTCATACGGCACAGCTCGGGCACAGCAGGCAGAACAGGGTGGTGCAACCTGAAAGTAAGCTGGGACACTCGAGATCTCAGCCCTCCAGACAACACCCGCCAAGGGCATCTCCGTCTGTCTCCACCTCTGATATGCATCCTATGTACTCACCTAGATGTGGACTCATGTCCACCAGATGGTTAGACCCTCTGAGGGGTGTTATGGGCCAGGGCTTAGAAACTCCAAAGTGCATTATGAAGTTACAACCTGACCTACAACCTTTATGTTGTATTTGGCTAGGATGAGCACAAAGGCTTTCACTGCAGGTGTGATTCAGCAGACTTCCTGGACACTTTAATCAAAACAAGATTTATTCTAAGAATGTAGTTAACATGTGTATATATATATATATATGTGTGTGTGTGTGTATATAAGCACAACAAGAATTGTTATCAATTACAAAATTAAAGATTCTGCAGTCCAAAGCAATCAAACTGAAACAAAAAAAAAACCTTCTCATCTGACACCACAGCCCAATGTGCCACAAGTCACATGATAAGAGACTAAACCTTTCTTAAAGGGACACTCGCATGACACCTCCCCCCCCACCCAGAAAAAAAATTCCTTCAACTTCAAAGATGGTTTCAATTTTCACCTTTTCACTTGCCCATTCCTAACATTTGACAATAAACATACATACATTTTAAAACATCAAAACAGGCAAACATTTACAATAATAGTCCATTTTACTTCTTTGTCTTCCACCATCGAACCTGCTTCTCCATCACATTATCGTAATAATAATAATCTTTATTATCACAAGCAGGCTTACATTAATACTGCAATGCAGTTACTATGAAAAGTCCCTAGTTGCTACATTCCGGCGCCTGTTCGGGTACACAGAGGAGAATTCAGAATCTCTAATTCACCTAACAGCGCGTCTTTTGGGAGGAAACCGGAGCACCCAGAGGAAACCCACACAGACAGGGGGAGAACGTGCAGACTCCACACAGACAGTGGCCCAAGCCGGAATTGAACCTGGGACCCTGATGCTGTGAAGCTAGTGCTAACCACTGTGCTACCGTGCTGCTCTAATGTTTTTTCGTCCTGCCACATGTATAAGCTTTAGACTAAATGGCTGTAATAATAAACTCCATCAAAACAGTCTGGCTTTTTTATTCTTGAATTTCTCCAAAAACGTCAATGGATTATGATCAGTATATATAATTGTTTCAGACGAATTGCTGGTAACGTAAGTGTTAAAGTCTCCTTTTCAACTATTGAATACTTCCACTGGAAATCATTACATTTTTTGGAAAAGTGCCCAATAGGCCGCTCTATTCCTTTTGTCTATAAGTTCACTAAGCCAACCCGATCACGAAAGATAGCCTTTGATCCCGGACGATTCCCCAATTTTGTTATGGGCCAGAGCATAGAAACTCCAAAGTGTATTATGAAGTTTACCTGTCCTACAACCTTTTTGTATAATTTGGTTAGGATGTGCACAAAACCCTTCACTGCAGGTACAATTCATCAGACTTACTAGACACTTTAATTAAAATAAGGTTTATTCTAAGAATGTAGTTATATTTATATATAAAAGTAAGTGTAAATGCAGCAAGAATTTTTATCAATTAGAAACATAAAGACACTCCAGCGCTACTGTAATCCATGTATATAACACTCAATGAATTCCCCCTTAGCTGTTCCAATTCAATAATAAAATCCAATTAAGCCAAAACCCCTTTTCAAGGGTGTGGCCCAGCACATGTATTCTCACTTGAATGGGACTGGCCCTTTTGCTGAAATTCTGATCCAGTTCCAACCAGCAGATTCAAACTCCTTCCGGAAAGCAACTATATCTTTAAAGTTACCAAGGCAGTCAGCCACAACCAATCGGCTTTTTTACTGGAACTGAAACAAAACAAAACCCTCTCACCTGACAGCCACAGCCCAATGTGCTACAAGTCACATGATAAGAACATAAGAACTAGGAGCAGGAGTAGGCCATCTGGCCCCTCGAGCCTTCTCCGCCATTCAATGAGATCATGGCTGATCTTTTGTGGACTCAGCTCCACTTTCCAGCCCGAACACCATAACCCTTAATCCCTTTATTCTTCAAAAAACTATCTATCTTTACCTTAAAAACATGTAATGAAGGAGCCTCAACTGCTTCACTGGGCAAGGAATTCCATAGATTCACAACCCTTTGGGTGAAGAAGTTCCTCCTAAACTCAGTCCTAAATCTACTTCCCCTTATTTTGAGGCTATGTCCCCTAGTTCTGCTTTCACCCACCAGTGGAAACAACCTGCCTGCATCTATCCTATCTATTCCCTTCATAATTTTAAATGTTTCTATAAGATCCCCCTCATCCTTCTAAATTCCAATGAGTACAGTCCCGGTCTACTCAACCTCTACTCATAATCCAACCCCTTCAGCTCTGGGATTAACCTAGTGAATCTCCTCTGCACATCCTCCAGTGCCAGTATGTCCTTTCTCAAGTAAGGACACAAAAACTGAACACAATACTCCAGGTGTGGCCTCACTAACACCTTATACAATTGCAACATAACCTCCCTAGTCTTAAACTCCATCCCTCTAGCAATGAAGGACAAAATTCCATTTGCCTTCTTAATCACCTGTTGCACCTGTAAACCAACCTTCTGTGACTCATGCACTAGCACACCCAAGTCTCCTGCACAGCGGCATGCTTTAATATTTTATTGTTTAAATAATAATCCCGTTTGCTGTTATTCCTACCAAAATGGATAACCTCACATTTGTCAACATTGTATTCCATCTGCCAGACCCTAGCCCATTAACTTAACCTATCCAAATCCCTCTGCAGACTTCCAGTATCCTCTGCACTTTTCGCTTTACCACTCATCTTAGTGTCATCTGCAAACTTGGACACATTGCCCTTGGTCCAAACCTTTTTTCAAGGGACACTCACATGATAGTGGTAATGTTTCACTTGCAGTGATAGGACTGCAGCATGATCATGTGAACCGTAGACCCTCACCCCTAATCTCCCTCTAAAACAAAAGGACAGAGGAATGTAGTCCAGACCTCGCTCCGCTAAGGGGCATCACAGACCATTCCTCAGTGTGAGTCATCACCCTCCTGTACTGACTGGGTAGCAGGCACTCAAGAACTCCCCAAACCCAGCACCCTGATGATTGGGATCCCGGCTATGTTCAACCCCTGGTCGCAGAAGGGTCATGATGCCCTTGGCGGGGGGGCGGGGGGGGGGGGGGGGGGGGGTGGGTTACACTGTAGGCCAACGTGCTAGTCTTCATGCAGGAAGCAGGAGGCGATGAGGGTGTTTCTAGCCCTCAGGAACGTCCACCTTGTCAGAGAACATATGTCACTTTTTTTTAACAAACAATTTTAATGAGGTATTTTTGGCGTTACAAACAGCAACAGTATCAAAAACAATGTACAAAGAATAATAAACATAGTGCAAACACCGACTCCCATCTTTCCAAGACCCACCTATTTAACCACCTATTCTACGCTACCCTGTTCCCCCCCACCCGCTCCCCTGCCACCGCTGCTGACGATTAATTCTCCGCGAAGAAGTCGATGAATGGTTGCCACCTCCGGGCGAACCCTGACACTGACTCTCTCAAGGCAAATTTAATCTTCTCTAGGCCAAGAAAGCTCGCCATGTCGGTTAACCAAGTATCGGACTTCGGGGGCTTTGAGTCCCTCCAAGCTAATAATATCCGTCTCCGGGCTACCAGGCAGGTAAAGATCAGAACATCTGCCTCTTTCTCCTCCTGTATTCCCGGTCTTCCGACACCCTAAAAATCACCACCTCTGGACCCATTGCCACCCTTGTTTTCAGTACTCTGGACATGACGCCTGCAAACCCCTGCCAAAATCCCCATAGTTTTGGACACACCCAGAACATGTGGACATGGTTCGCTGGTCCGCCCGCACATTTTACACACCTGTCCTCTACCCCAAAGTATCGACTCATCCGAACCACTGTCATGTGGGCCCGGTGGACCACCTTAAATTGGATCTAGCTGAGCCTTGCGCATGTAGCGGTCGTGTTGACTCTGCTCAACGTGTCTGCCCATAAGCCATCCTCCATCTCACCCCAAGCTCCTCCTCCCACTTACGCTTCAGCTCCTCGGTCTGCGTCTCCTCCGCCCCCATAAGTTCTTTGTAGATGTCCGACGCTCCCCTCTTCCACCCACCCCCTGGACACTACCCTATCCTGGATCCCCCTTAGTGGCAGAAGTGGGAAGGATGATAGCTGCCTGCGCAGGAAGTCCCGCACCTGTAAATATCTGAATTTGTTCCCTCTTGCCAACCCAAACTTCTCTTCCAGTGCCCTCAAACTAGGGGAAGCTCCGTTCCAGGAACAGGTCCCCCATCCTCTCAATTCCCGCCCTTTGCAATACTCAAAACCCCCATCCAAGCTCCCTGGGGCAAACCGGTGGTTGTCACATATTGGGGACCGAACCGAAGCTCCCACTGTTCCAACATACCTCCTCCACTGACCCCAGATCCTCAAGGCCGCCACCACCAAGGGTGGGAACGGTAGAGGTGCCATTATCAATGCCCCCAAGCTGGTGCCCCGACATGAAGCTGCCTCCATCCGCTCCCAAACAGACCCTGCCCCCACTACCCACTTCCTTATCATAGCAATGTTTGCCGCCCAATAATAATTACTGAAATTTGGCAGGGCAAGCCCTTCCTCCTCCCGATTCCTCTCGAGCATCACCTTCTTCACTCGCGGGGTCTTACCCACCCAGACAAAGCCCAGAATGATTTTGAGAATACTCTTTAAAAAAAAAAAGGACCGTGGGATGAAAATTGGGAGGCATTGAAATACAAATAAAATCTTGGTAGGACAGTCATCTTAACCGTCCGCACCCTCCCAGCCAGTGACAGCGGTAGCGCATCCCATCTCTGAAACTCGCCCCTCATCTGCTCAACCAACCGGGACAAGTTCAACTTGTGTAACCGGCCCCAGTCACGCGCCACTTGTATCCCTAGGTACCTAAAACTGTCCCCCATTAACCTAAACGGTAGCTCCCCCAGCCGACCCGCCTGACCCCTTGCCTGGACTACAAACATCTCGCAAATTCCCCCAAAGTCGCCATGATTTCACCCATCCCTGCCCCTGGATCTGCTACATATAAGAGCAGGTCGTCCGCGTACAACGAGACCCTATGTTCCACCCCCCTCCCCTCGAACCAGCCCCTTGAAGCTCTCAGAGCAATTAGCAGCGGCTCTATAGCTAACGCAAACAGCAGTGGGGAGATGGGCATCCCTGTCTCGTCCCCCGGTGCAGTCTAAAATAGTCTGAGGTCGTCCTATTCATCCTTACACTAGCCTCCGGGGCCTGGTACAGCAACCTAACCCAGTCGATAAAGCCCCTAACGAACCCAAATCGTCCCAACACCTCCCATAAATAGTCTCACTCCACCCGGTCGAACGCCTTCTCCGCATCCATGGCCACAACTACCTCAACCTCCCTACTCTCCGGGGGCATCATAATCACATTGAGCAGCCTTCATATATTGGCCACCAACTACCTGCCCTTGACAAACCCGGTTTGATCCTCCATAATCACATCCGGCACACAATCTTCAATCCTGGAGGCCAAAACTTTGGCCAGCAGCTTGGCGTCCACATTAAGTAGTGAGATCGGCCTATTTGACCCGCATAGCTCCGGGTTCTTGTCCCGCTTCAATATTAACAAAATAGTGGCCTGTGACATTGTCGGGGTCAGCACCCCTCTATATATGTCACTTCTTAAGGTTGTCCTTAGGAAGATCCTTGCCACAGTGCGGAGCCAGGTTATGGAAAACACAGCAATGCAGGAGACCCTTGGGCTGTACTGAAGGGCCCTATCAGACCTGTCAAAACATATCTTTAACAGGCCGATGCACGTCTCAATGACAGATCGGGTCACACTGTGAGCCTCATTGTACCTGGTCTCCACAGCGGTCTCTGGCTTCCATGCTGGCGCCATTAGCCATGAACTGAGGGAATATCCCTTGTCCCCAAATAGCCATCCCTGTAGCCTGTGATGTCCCTCAAATATTCCAGGGATCTGCTACCAGCCAATGATGAAGCTGTCATGCATGCTCCTTGGAAAAGTGACACACTGGGCATAACCATCATCTGGTGGTCACACAACAGTTGGACATTGAGGGAGTGGAACCCCTTCCGGTTGATGAAAGGAACTCCCTGGTGCCATGGGATGCAGAGAGAGATATGGGTGCAGTCTATCGCCTCTGCACCTGTGGCAGACCAACTATCTGCCCAAATCCTGCAGCATTCTCATCATGTTGGGCCTAGTCCAGGTCAAAGTGGATATAGTTGACCCCCTTGCATAAGCATTTCAAGGGTTTCAAAAAGTTGCACTCTAAAGTTACTGACACAATACCAACTCTTTTGCAAATGGCTAACTTCACCAAGCTGGCACTGCCCCTGGATTTCTCGTAACTCCAGTCTGCCAGCTACACCAAGATATTTATGGCTCCTTGGGTTTCCCCTCAGCTCTACCTGCACCAAATGGCTTCCAGGTCTTCTCTGTGATCTGCAAACCACATGAGGTCCAAACAGCAACCAACAGCTGTACCAATGACGCCCAGGGTTTCTACAAGTCCTAGCTGCCAGTCGGCTGCAACAGCAGCACCCTTTCAGTATAGCCCCTTGTCCTGCTGTAGAACACTCAGATAAATTGAAACCAGAGAACCATCTTAAGCTCCATCCAGCTCTATCACAGTGTAACCTTTCAGGGTTTACTGAATGCTTTTGAACTAATTTAACTTTACCTTCCAAAATAAAACATCTCTATGGACTACAGTTCTTTGCAATCAGTGTAGACATCATAGGATCTTTCTAGCTTTTCACCCTTTTAAGTAAACACAGACTCAACCTTTTAGACTCCAATCTGCTTTCTCATTGCATTTATCCCATTTTCTACAGTTAAACTTTAATCTTCCCAGAACTAAACATTACCTGTAAAATATTACCATGAACCATGAGCTAGATATACATCATGCTAACATATTCCCTATAATGATTTGACCTCGCACCCTGCACAGTCATGTAAGGTAGTGTTCTTCAAACTTTTTTTCCGGGGACCCATTTTTACCAACCGGCTAACCTTCGGGACCCAACCCAGCCGACCTTCGCGACCCACCATTTTCTCTTACCTGGTTTGCTGCTGCGAAAAATTGAGGAAATGGTTTTGGGTCCCTTTGGCCCTCATACACGCTCCTCCAATGGAACCTGTTGGATGAAGGTGAAGCCTTCCTGTGTTGGAAGTATGGAGTCTCCATCTGTCCAAAGTTCTGAATTTTTTTTCCTTTCAAGTTTTATCAAATAAACCCCCGTCCCGAACTTGTAAAAAATAAAATAAGTAAAATAAATGAAAAAAATGAATAAACCCCCCCCGAACTTGTAAAAAAAGAATAAAATAAATGAATAAACCCCCCCAACTTGTAAAACAAATAAAATGAATAAAATAAATGAAAAAAATCAAATGAATAAAATAAATGAATAAAAACCATTACAGAACTTGTGAAACAAAAAGCTGCAACCGTTTAAACAAAATAGTGGCTGCACTGCGCATGCGTGCTGATCATCATGCGCGCATGCGCAATGCGGCCGAATTATTTTTTTTTACATGGTCACGGCCGCTTGCAGCCGGCGTTATGAAAAGCCGGCTGCTGCGTGGGGATTTGCGCGATCGGGAGCGCCGCGGACAACGGCTCCGCGACCCTCCCGACACCCGCCTGCGACCCACCCGCGGGTCGCGCCCCCGACTTTGAAGAACATTGATGTAATGCGTGCCTAAAAAGTGACCCTGAATAATCCCCTTGGCAACACCAATTTATACGTATACAGTCAGCCTTCACCAGTATTCTACTGACATGTAGTTCATTTTAAAACTCCACCTCTGAAACTCCATCTCTGTATTGTGTCCTGTTTACCTGTTCTTTAGCATAAAATGTTATTAATTGCTTGCTCTTCTCTGCATCAATTTCAAAATCCCTGTCATTGACTAATCTCCTTAACTGCTCCCTACTTCTGATTTTGCCCTTGTGTTCCTGCACATCCTTTTCTAACCCTGGCCTCCTTTGCATTCCTTCAGTTGCTCAACGTTTAGTTGTAATCTGAAATGTCATTCTCACAGCCTTCACCTTGTTACTGCCCTTGTTCCTTCAAAAGTCTCCTCAGAACCTACCTCTTTTATCTGCCCTTAAGTTTTCCCTCACCACTGATTATTTTCACCTCCTGTGAGGTACATTGGGATGTATTATTACATGAGAGAAGCTACACAAGTCTAAGCTGTTGGTGTGCCAATGCAGCTGCTTAATTCTACCACATGCCCTGCATAAGTATATACAAGATGCGATGTGCCTGAAAATGCTGTGACTATAAATCAATCACAAAACAAGGATTAGAATGCTTTCAATTATTTTTGTACACTTTTATGCTCATTTCTATGGTGTTGTTCTTGTGTATTTTGCTTAAACAGAATGTGCAGGAGCACAGGTTGAATCTGTTTGGCTAAATTGTGTGTTTACCGATACTGTAGAGCTACCTGCTTCACATTCAATGTTTTGCTGTTGGGAAGGGAGGTCATTGAGTTGCCATTTGTTGACATACCTGCAGTGAGTTCACTGGTTTGTACAGTTTATGAATTTCTAAATCTTTTTTTAAAAAATAATTTTTATTAAGGTTTTCACAAAATATAAACAACAAAACAATATTAACAAAACAACCATGGTAAAAACCCAAGAACAACAACGACCCAACTACAAAAGCAACTACTAAAACAAAAAAACCAAACAACAAAAAGGAAATAGATAACACCCGCCACATCCAACAAACCCCTGTACACAATTCTCCCTCCCACCGAACCATACCCCCCCCTTGGTTGCTGCTGCTGCCGGCCTATTTCCCTACCGTTCCGCCAGGAAGTCCAGGAAAGGCTGCCACCGCCTAAAGAACCCCTGTACTGATCCCCTCAGGGCAAATTTCACCTTCTCCAATTTGATGAACCCCGCCATATCATTGATCCAGGCCTCCATGCTTGGGGGCCTCGCATCCTTCCATTGAAGCAAGATCCTCCGCTGGGCTACTAGGGACGCAAAGGCCAGAACACCGGCCTCTTTCTCCTCCTGCACTCCCGGCTCCACTGCAACCCCAAAAATAGCGAGTCCCCAGCCTGGCTAGACCCTGGATCCCACCACCCTCGACACTGTCCTTGTTACCCCCTTCCAAAACCCCCCCCAGCGCTGGGCATGCCCAAAATATATGGGCGTGGTTCGCTGGGCTCCCCGAGCACCTAAAACACCTGTCTTTGCCCCCGAAAAACCTACTCATCCTCGTCCCAGTCATGTGGGCCCTATGCAGCACCTTGAACTGTATGAGGCTAAGCCTCGCACAGGAAGAGGAGGAATTCACCCTTTCCAGGGCATCCGCCCACGTCCCCCCCCCCCCCCCCCCCCCCCCCCATCTCCTCACCCAGCTCCTCTTCCCATTTACCCATCAGCTCCTCCACCGAGGCCTCGTCTACCTCCTGCATTACGTGGTATACGTCCAAAATCCTCCCTCTTCCAACCCACACCCCCGAGAGCACCCTGTCCCGTACCCCATGTGGGGGCAGCAGAGGGAACCCCTCCACCTGCCGCCTGGCAAACGCCCTAACCTGCATGTACCTAAACATGTTCCCCGGGGGAAGCCCAAACTTTCCCTCTAACTCCCCCAGGCTCGCGAACCTCCCATCCACAAACAGGTCCCTCAACCTCCTAATACCTACCTTGTGCCAGCCCAGAAAATGAATTTCTAAATCTAACCATTGATCACTTGTCTAGAAGTCAGCAGTTTGTTGAAAATTGGAATTAAATATAGGGAATACGTTTTGGAAACATAGGTACAACATGTGCTCAAATGATTAGAAATTCATGTGTGCAGCTAAATTTCTGATATATTTCCAGCAAGCAAGGTTTCCTGACAGTGTGCAAAAGCAGGACATCACTCCTATAAACATAAGCACTCTGTGGTATGACACCCTGTAGTTTATTGTAGAGAATGGTGGCAGACCTGGTGAAATATAAACATGATAAAATTTCTGTTGGTGAAGAGCCGGCACAAGCTGATGTTTCTCCAGAGACAGTGTGCTGTCAGTTGCAGCCAGTGGTGACTGATTTAACTGTATCTGTGCACGTCAGTGGTGTGATTTCTCCATAGCACAAAATAGTGACCACAAATAGGTTAGAATCGTGCAGTTACCAGTACGGTGGAATCTACTTTTGAATGTGAATAGAGCGGACTCCACAATACCGTATTTAACGTAGTGAGGATGTTAGCATATGTTGTGCTAGGGTTTGCGGTTATGCAATGTTCATTCTTAAACATTCATTCACCACCTTAAAAATTCACTCTCTCCACCAATGACACAAGGTGACGACTGTGTGTATAATCAACAAGCTGCACTGCAGCAACTAAAAAGGCTTCTTCGACAACACCTTCCAAACGCACAGCCTGTACCACTCAGAATAACAAGGGCAGTGGATACTTAGGAACATCATCATCCACAAGCCTTTCCTTTACTGCTACAAAATCCTTTAACTCACTCCCTGGGTGTACTGACATCACATAGACTGTAGTGGTTCAAGAACTTTTCAAGGGCAATTTGGGGTTGGCAATAACATTGCCAGAAATGCCAACATCCCATGAACAATTAAAACAAAATGTGTGGAATCCCATTATCGAGATTTAACTTGTTGGAGATTTTTTTAAAAATTGAATGAAACATTTTTTTATTTTTGTCTCTTGATGCTCTTTCCATTTCTTTGTTTTGCTTTCTGCACGTGATTTTACATCGAATTCTAGCTTACTGGATTCTAACTTGCACTCCCCATTTGGGACTTTACGTGGCTCAGTAAAAATTCTTCAATCTGATTGGTCAAGGAGATGTACAATTGATTTGCCCTGTTTAGTGCCAGATCCTCTGCAGAGGGTGTCATGCTGTTTTGCATTTCTAATCACTGCGAGTTCCAGTGCAAAAACCCATAGGACATCTGTGTGGAAGTGTAAATGTAATCAATGGTTTGTGCCAGTTGTTGGCCACTACCTGCAAATCCAATCTGCCTTAATGTACAATTTTATTGCAGTGTTGATGTTGGTTTGGTGTTGGAGGTTTTGGATGGGATGTCACTCAAGCAGGGTGCTTTGTCCTGGATGTTGCCAAGCTTCTCGGGTGTTGTTGAAGCTACCCAAATCCAGGCAAGTGGAAAGTATTCCATCACACGGCTGAAAAGTGCCTTTTAGATGTAGACAGGTTTTGGGGAATCGGGAGGAATACCGATCAGTTTCCTCAGGAGAAATTCTCATTTCTAATCCTTCATTTCTTTAGATTATTTTCTATATTGCAGCATTGTTACTTTACACAGACTATTGCCTATTGAAAGGCGGAAAAGCAATATGCTGAGGCTATAATAAAATCTACTTGCATTTAGAAGTGAAAAAGGATGGATCTAATGTGACTGACAGTACGTAAATGATGCAGAATACCCTTGCTTTGGGAATGAGCTCTTCTGATGAGCTTTGCCAGTTATTATTAATGAGGCAGGAATAATTTTCCAGATTTAAGTGGATAGAGTGGAGAAGCTGGGATTTTTCTCCTTGGAGCAGAGATTTAATTGAGGGAATCAAAAGTATGAAGGACTTGCATAGTTTAACTAAAGAAAAACTTTCCAGTGTTTGAAGGGTTAATACCCAGAGGCATAGATTTAAAGTGAATGGCAAAAGGACTTTAGACAATGTAATAGGTGGTTAGGATTTAGAATGCACTTTCTGATAGGGTAGTAGCTTTCAAAAAAAATTGGATGAATTCCTGAAAGGAAAAAAATGCAGAGATATAGATATGGGAAAATAGTGAGGGAATAGAACTAACTGGATTACTCTACAAAAGAGACAGTGAGGACTCAATAGGTTGAATGGCCTCCTTGCTGGAATATTCCGTGATTCATATGGCCAGGATTTTACGGCCTCCGTCCGCCTTGTGGGATTTTGTTTTAAATTATTTTTTGATGGGGTGTGGGCTTCGCTGGTTAGGCCAGCATTTGTTCCCCATTCCTAATTGCCCTTGAGATGGAGGTGGTGAGCTGCCTTAAACCACTGCAGTCCACGTGGTGTGGGTACACCCACTGTGCTGTGACGGAGGGAGTTCCAAATTTTTGACCCAGTGACAGTGAAGAAATGGGGATATATATATTTCCACGTCAGGGCAGCACAGTGGTTAGCACTGCTGCCTCACGGGCAGCACGGTGGCACAGTGGTTTGCGCTGCAGTCTCATGGCGTCGAGGTCCCAGGTTCCATTCCGGCTCAGGGTTATTGTCCATGTGGAGTTTGCACATCCTCCCTGTGTTTGCGTGGGTTTCGCCCCCACGACCCAAAGATGTGCAGGGTAGGTGAATTGGCCAGGCTAAATTGGAAAAAATGAATTAGGTACTCTAAATTAAAAAATATTTATATATATATATTTCCAAGTCAGGAAGGTGGGTGACTTGGAGGGGAACTTCCATGTTATGGAGTTCTTAGGTATCTGCTGCCCTTGTCGTTTCCAGATGGTAGTGGTCGTGGGTTTGGTCCCACTGAACTAAATGGAGATTCAAATGGCACACTGCCAGGGGGAGACATGCTGTGGCAAAGTGGTAAAATCCTGGCCTACAATTCTAAATTGATCTAATAATAATCTATTATTGTCACAAGTAGGCTTACATTAACACTGCAATGAAGTTACTGTGAAAATCATTTAAGCTGAGTTGAGTGGTTTACATGTTACAATTTCTTTTTAATATAGAGACAGAAAAAGCAGTCGAGCTGCTCCGCAGGCTCTATAAAAATCATACATGATTAAACACAAAGGCAGATTAGTGCCCCACTTCCCTGGATTACGGCAGAGAAAAAGGCTGTTTGACCTATTCAGCCCATGCAGGCAGTAGTCAAAATCCCACGTTTCTGCTCTGTTCGGTCCTTCTAATATAACATTAATAGCGCATAATACTAGAGCACCAAGATGTTCTGCTACTCAGTAATGTGGATCTAAATATATCCAACAGTACAAAACAGATTTTGTTTATTTATTCAAAATGTTGCTTTTGAGCTGGCATAAAACAGTTGAAAATCTCAAAGGCTGAGCAATAAAAATCGAATGGTTCAATGAAATTTGAAATATAAAATAAAACACATCATATTTGTGTATTATGTAAAGGAGAATGATTGTCTCACTTACACACCAACCTTAAAATCCTTATTGAAATCATTTGAAAAAACTTAATTTTATTCTCCACGCCCCCCCCCCCCCCCCCCCAATTCTGAAAACGTGCAATTTCCTTACCTGCCATAGTTTCTTTCCCTGCTCCAAACTACACACTTTAAAATGTTACATTGGTGTCATCTAATCAGCTTCGTCTTGATTTTTCTTGTTTGAAAACAGTAGGCTAGAAAACTTGATGATGTCAAACACAATGGAGCTTAGCCCAAAACCTACCTTCTTTAAAAACAACAATCCATGTCAGCTGGAGGAGTTTAAAACAATAGCAGGGACCCAGAATGATAACTTTCCATATATATGAAAATACATAGAACATAGAACAGCACAGAACAGGCCCTTCGGCCCTCGATGTTGTGCCGAGCCATGATCACCCTACTCAAACCCACGTATCCACCCTATACCTGTAACCCAACAACCCCCCCCCCCCCCCCCCCCCCCCCCCCACCCCTTAACCTTACTTTTTAGGACACTACGGGCAATTTAGCATGACCAATCCGCCTAACCTGCACATAGAACATTACAGCGCAGTACAGGCCCTTCGGCCCTCGATGTTGCGCCGTCCTGTGAAACCCCTCTAAAGTCCCTCTACACTATTCCCTTATCGTCCATATGCCTATCCAATGACCATTTGAATGCGTTTAGCGTTGGCGAGTCCACTACTGTTGCAGGCAGGGCATTCCACGCCCTTACTACTCTCTGAGTAAAGAACCTACCTCTGACATCTTTGGACTGTGGGAGGAAACCGGAGCACCCGGAGGAAACCCACGCACACACAGGGAGGACGTGCAGACTCCGCACAGACAGTGACCCAGCCGGGAATCATCCTGGGACCCTGGAGCTGTGAAGCATTTATGCTATATACTATATCATACTATAGTTATATATGATATAGTTATATCATACTATAGTTAGATCCCAGAAGGAGACCATTTCATTTAAAAATATATATTTTTATTAAAGTTTGCATTTTTACACTCTACAAGAAATGGATGAAACGGTTATAATTTATACATTGTTCCTTTTTGGCACCCCCCCTCCCCCTACTATGCTGTCGCCAGGTCCTATCCTAGGCCCTTCCTTTCACTGTAGATGTTTTGTTCTGGTGTTTGTTTTATTCTTATAGCTTTGTGAGGGGCCCTCTAGTACCTATGTCGATCTCTCCCTGGGCGCCCCTTCGGTGTTTCCTTGGGTCTGGTTCTGACTGGTTCGATATCCTTCGATATCCTGAAGACTGCCACTCTCGGGCTCCACCCTCACCCCCACAATCTTAGACATTGCCTCGAAGAAGGCTGTTCAGAACATGTGGATGTGGTTGGCCGGGCCTCCCTGGCACTGGTCACATTTGTCCTCCACCTCCGGGAAGAACCAACTCTTCCGAGTTCTGATTAGGTGTACTCTGTGCACCATTTTAAGCTGCATTAGGCTTAGCCTTGCACAGGAGGAGGTGGACTTGGCCCTGTTCAGTGTTTCGCTCCAGAGACCCCACCTTACTTCCGTCCCTCATTCCACCTCCCACTTTTCCCTAGTTCTGTCCTGTTCCTTTCTAAAAGTCATCCATATATGTCCCCGCAGTTCCCCTTTTCCAAGCTCCTCCAATATTGTGTCTCTTGGGGCCCGAGGGTACCTCGTTGTCTCCTTGTGGAGAAAGTTTTTGATCCATAAATGTCTGCGTTACTGCCCATTCGTTAGTCCCAGTCTCCCCATCAGCTCTTCTAAGGTTGCAAGACTGTCCCCTGTGTAACAGTCCCTCACCGCTTTTGTTCCCCCCCCCCCGTCCCGTCTCCATCTCTTAAAGGTGGTGTCTAGCATGGCTGGTAGAAATCTGTGGTTGCCGCAGATGGGGGCCATGGTGGACACCTCGTTAAACTTAAATGCTGTTTCATCTGGTTCCAGGTTCTTAGTGCTGTTACTACCATGGGGCTGGTTGAGTGTTTTGCCGGCGGGGTGGGAGCGCTGTCGTGGCGAGGGCTTGGAGGGTCGTTCCCGTGCAGGAGGATTCCTTTACCCACCCCCTAACTCTCTCGGCCATGGCTCCAAGTGGGAGTATTGCAAGTTCAGGAGGGCCAGACTTTTTTAGAGATTCTTGAATTCTCCCCCCCCCCCTCTCTCGGTTCATCACTTTTGCCCAAGTTAAGTTTGTCATCTGAGAATGCCCGAACTCTTCCAGAAGCTTCATGATTTTGTTCATGCTGTTTTGCAGTTCCGAGATGTAGAGGAGAAAATTATCCGCATAGAGTGATACCCTATGTTCTCTGCCTCCTTTGCGGATTCTCTTCCAGCATCTCTCATCTCGCAAGGCAATATGCCTGGTGCCTCTGTGCAACTGGGAGTATTCAGAGCTGGTAGTGTTGGGCTGAACGTTCGCTTTGCGGGCATTGTACAGACATTTCACCCATGAGGTGAACCCTCACCATGTCGTCTGAAGCTCCCATTGAGAATGCAAGAAGGGTGAATTTCCTCAACAGCATATAATAAAGTCATAACAAAACTTTATTACTAATATATTATTAAACCCATTAACATCACACCTGAAAATAGCTTACAGTTACCCCTTAAACAATACTACTCAGTACATTAAATTCAATATCCTTAATTACTATTCCAATTCTCAATTAAACAACAAGTAAGGAAAAAACATACAGCTCTCAATCCATCCCACATCCCAATGGCACAGGGTAATACTTTCTTTCCAGAACAGGTTTGGCTCCTGTTAGAACCCTGCAGACTCTGACTAGATATCTTCAAAAAGCTGTTTCAATTGGTTTATTTCAGCTCCGCCCCCCTCGATCCTCAGACAAGTCAGCTCTTATTTAAATAGTTTTACTCTTTGTTTTTAACTATCCTACTATGAGCCAAAGACTTTACTTGTGGTCTAAAAGGGTAGCAGACTAGAACTCAACTCAAAAAGCTTTCCTAAAATGTCTGAATACCATAGCTCCACCCAGCAATGACATCATCTCCCCAAGCTGGCAACAAATTAAACTCTGCAGGCTGAAAACACATTAACTCCACAGTGACACCCCCCCCAATCAAACAACATTGTATAACCCAGGCCGAAAACACATGACTCTGGTCAATTTCACCTGTGCTGCCTAAAAGCTTTCTGGTCTTGCAGAACAAGATTATTTTTAAAAACATGATTACTGCTCCCCACTTTCTGCCCCCTCCTCCCAAGGTTCTCTCCCCACTTTCCCCACTCCAGCTCCCTCCACACCTTCCCCGCCTCTTTCTCCGCCTCCCCTGCCTCTCTCCCCACTTTCTCCGCCTCCCCCGGCTTTCCCTTCCCCTCTCGGCTCTTTCCCCACCCCTTTCAGCTCTGTACCGTAGCTCCCTGTCCCCCCACCTCCCCAACCCTCCTCTCCAGGCTCTCCCTCTGCTTTCCAGTTCAAAAGCAATACCTCCTAAAAGATACAAGATATTGCAATAGTTTGTTTCATGTTTTCGGGATTGAGGAGTATTTTCTGAAATATATTAAAAGTATATTTCTGGAAAAACCTTGATATGCTATCAGTCTTGTTCAAATGGTGGCCCATGGACCGCACTGTGGCCTCCAGAGCCTCTGATCAAAATGCCAGTAGACTGGGTTATGAATTGGAAGATTTCCTCTGGCTGGCTGTTTCTCTCCCATGGTTTCTGCTGAGGGACTTATTTGGAGCTTTTCGGTCACAAACAAGAGAAATAGGTTGTGCTTGGAGGTAGAGAGGAGAAACTTTTGGGTGTAGGGGGGGCATGTGTGTGGGTGTGTGTGTGTAAATTAAATGTGATGGGTTATACACTGTATATGACTGGGACAGGTGGAGCAAAGCAGGTTGTCAGTGATACGAGGTAGCTAGGAGCAATTGCAACAAAGATGTGTAGGACACAAGATAGAGGAAGTGTTAATGGTAGTGTGATGGATAATGAAAGGTGCAGATAGTGGCATTAAGGTAAAATAGCAGAATGTGTTAATAGGAGAACAAAGGTCAATGCTCAGTGAAAGCAAAATCTGAGAACAAATAACAGAAATCCCTTTGGGGGAGGGAAGTAGGGTGATGGGGGGTTGCATCTGGACAAAAGAAAATTTGGATCAAAGAAGGGGTAAGGATGGAGGAGAAAGGTCACCGTCTAAAGTTGTTGAGCTCATTGCTGAACCCATCTCAAGTTGAGCACCCTGCCAACACAAATTGGAGGAGCAGCATCTTCCAAATAGGCTGTAACGTGCCTATTTGGAAGGTGCTGCTCCTCCAGTTTGTGTTAGGCTTCAGTGCAACATTGCAGCAGGTCAAGGACAGATATGTGGCCATGACAGCAAGATGCTCGAGTTGAAATGGCAAGCTACAGGGAAGTTGGTATGCTTGTGGACTGAGCGAAGATGTTCCACAAAGTGATCTCCCAGTCTATGTTTAATCTCCCCAATGTAGAGGAGTCCAGATTGGGAGCAGTGAGTACAATAAGCCAAAATGAAATGTCGCTTAACCGGAAAGGAATGTTTGGGACCTTGAATGGTGAGGAGGGTGGAGGTAAAGGGGGCAGGTGTTGCAGCTTCTGCAATTGAAAGGTAAGCTGCCATGGGAAGAAGATAAAGAGTTGGGGGTGATGGAGAGTTGGACCAGGATGTCACAGTGGAAGTGGTCCCTGTGGAATGTAAATTTGGGATATGAGGGGAAGATATGTTTTGTGGTGCTATCATAGTGGAGTGGCGGAAATGACGAATGATGATCCTGTGAATGCGGAGGCTGAGGGGGTGAAAAGTGAGGACAAGGATGGTCCCATCATGGAACTGAGATGGAGGGGAAGGGGTGAGGGCAGAGGTGCGGGAAATGGGTCGGACCAAGTTGAGCACCATGTTAACCACAGAGGGCAGGGGGAAACCTCAGTTAAGGAAAAAGACAGACATGTCAGAAGCACTTTTTTTCAATTTGGCATAATCAGAACAGATGCAACGGAGGTGGAGAAGCTGGGATAATGGGCTGGAGTCCTTACGGAAGCGGGGTGCAAGGAGCTGTCGACGAGGTAGCTGTGGGAGTTGGTGAACTTGTAATGGGTATTGGTGGTCAGTTTATCATTTGAAATGGAGACAGAGAGGTCAAGAAAGGGAAGGGAAGTGTTGGAAATGGAGCTTGGGAAGGTGAGAAAGGAATGGAAATTGGAAGCAGAATCAATAAATATTTCCAAGTCCAGACGACAGCATGAAGCAACATCTATACACTAATCAATGTAAAGGAAAAAGAGTTGTGGGGAGGAGGCCTGAGTAGGCCTGGAACAAAGAATGTTCCACATACTCCACAACAAGATGGACATAACTGAGCCCCATGCGAGTACCCATAAGCTCACCTTTTATTACTCTTTATTTCAAATGATAAATTTATTGTTTAGATTTTCTTTGCTGAACAGGTTGTTTCCTTTAATACAAAACTAACAGTACCGAAGGAGGCCATTTGGCACTGGCTCTCTGAAGGAGCATTTTACCTAGTCCCAGTCCCCTGCCTTATCTCCATATTGCACATTCTTTCTTTCCATATGTCAGCCTTTTTTTGAAATTCATACTTAATGTTGTGCCGAACCTATCTTCACCAAACCCCCCCCGCGCGCGCACGCAGACACACACACAGGGGAAACTACTAATCAGTATTGTCCTTCATTTCGCAGTTTTGTAAACTATTCTTGGCAACAGTTGAAACAAGTCAAAAGACTGCAGTAGCAAAATTAGAGGCTAATGCCAAGATAAAGCAGCAACAGTTTGGAAGTTTAATAGCCGCTTCACCGTCTCAAAATCCAGAGACCGAAATAATCCCCAGAAAAGGTAAACATGAGCACAGCATTCTTCTGCATTATCAGTCACTTTTCAAGAAAATTTTAAAAATTGATCAGTACTTTAATATTAGAATTTTATTACTTTGTTTTAAACTGTGTTTTAAAACTGTGATAATGTTATGACGCTCAACTTACCCCATGATATAGCAATTTCTCTGTATGTTCTTAGTATATCTGAAAGAAATTACAGTTCACTGTTGTGCTTCATGGAAGTATCAATTATTGTGATATGGAATTACTTTTGTTGAGTTAATCTGAGTGAGTAGATTTGCAGTTAGTCAGGTTTTGAAAAGCTTTAAATCTTATTAAGACAAGATTACTTAAAATAGCACTTCCAAAATGTACATAATATGGTTACATCTATTTTTAAGTTTAAAATAGTTTTGGGCACTTTGCCAATACTTTCATTGCCCCTTTGCAGACAGTGTTGGAAGCAAAGGCAAGGGGTAGAGTGCGAAAGATTGCATGGGTAGGCATTGGTCCAGATAATACCAGGGTCAGATAGCAAGTAAAATGGGAATGGCGCATGGTTGGGAAAACAAGCAAATTGAATAATATTTAAGGTAATTTAAGTGCTAATTGACCAGAATTCTACGGGTTTGTTCCAAGAGCACGGGGTCCACAGGGCATCAGAGCCCTGGCAACTATATGAGGGCAGCATGGGATGGCAGTTTAGGTCAGTGCTATGTTTGGCAGCAGTTTGGTGAGGCAGCATATCTTCAGTAGGAAGCTGGGACAGCACAGCAGTAACATATTCCAGTTCAGGTGCCAGAACTTTGGGGTCCAATCTCCATAGAACTCTGACAGAGAGTCATACAGACTTGAAATGTTAGCTCTGTATTCTCTCCACAGATGCATTCAATACCTGCTGAGATTTTCCAGCATTTTCTGTTTTGGTTTCAGATTCCAGCATCTGCAGTAATTTGCTTTTATTCATAGTGCTATCTGGCTACCTGCACTTGGGTGCATTGAAAGAAGGCTAAGTGGGTTGGGGTTTTGGAGGAAGCATCCGAGAGTGTGATCCTTCAGATTGGCAGTGCCCATCTGCGATGGGTATCATCCACTCAAGAGGCTAGTCTTCCAAAAAAGAGGAAGGGGAAGGTGCAGCCACATGGAACCAGACAGCCGCATGGAACCAGACAGGAACAATACCTCTTGACCACCTACAAAGGAAACCTCAGGGTGGGGAAACACTAGAAGGCCGCCTAAGGGACAAGCAGCAAGCTCTACCGTGGAGAAAAAGGTACTCTGCAGCGTGTACAGGCAGAGGGTGAGTTACTTCCAGATGTCAGGGCAGCAGTATTGCTAAAGGCTGCACCTCTCCTGAGAAGCCATAACAGATCCTTGTGCCAGGTGTGAGGTGCAGAAGACTGCATGCATATTGCCATCAAGTCTCCTACAATCCAGCCAGAAGCCTTCATCAACTGGTTGGGATTCCACTCTACCAAGGTGTCTGAGCTTTTCATATCCTCTGTGCATCTTCATGGTTGGATTCTTGGCAGCAAGGGCTACCCACTAAAGTCATGGCTTCTAATATAAGTGAGGAAGCCGAGGACGGAAGCAGAGGAAAAATGCAACTCCAGTCCCATGATGACCCGAGCAACCATTGAGCAGACCATAGGTCTCCTGAAGATGAAATTCAGGTTCCTGAGTCAATCAGGTGGGACACTTCAGTATGTCTAACGAGGGTCTCTCAGATCATAGTGGTTTGCTGCAATGCATAACCTCCCTCTACAGGCGGCATGATGGTGCAGTGGTTAGCACTGCTGCCTCATGGCGCTGAGGACCCGGGTTCAATTAGGGCCCTGTCCGTGTGAAGTTTTCACATTCTCCCCGTGTCTGCATGGGCCTCATCCCCACAACCCAAAGATGTGCAGGTAGGTGGATTGCCCATACTAAATTGCCCCTAATTGGAAAAAAAAAGATTGGTAGTCTGAATTTATTAAAAAAAATGAAAATAAAATAACCTCCCTCTACAGAGAGGGGATGTCCTGACCAGTGGGGATTGAGTGGAGTGTGCAGATGAGGAGGATGAGGAGGAAGCTCATGTCTAGTCGCAGCACCCTGAAAGACACAAGGACCCGCAAGGAGGGCACAATGACTTCCACAGAATGGAGGCTTGGGAGGTATTTACCTCAGTTGGAAGCCCAGGCACCTTTTCCCCGTGTCAGCTGTTCCCCTGTGATGCTCCCACTGTGCTGCCAGCAGTAGAGGAGGCAGTTTGCTGACCTGAATCACCCCTGGCAGGGATGATCTTGACTACCACCTCTGACTGCTTGAGGCTTATTGGGCCCCAGTATGTTGAGGGATCCTGCCTGGTAAATGTGTTTTCTGTCATTGTCACGACATGAGGCACTTATGTCACTGGCAGAGAGGCTGTGTCCACACTTGGAGTGGCCTCAGATGATCTCCGGACACAGAAGCCAGCTAATCCTCCACCCTTGCAAGGTACACTTTACCTGTCTGCTAACCTGAGATGGCCAGTGGAGATTTCAGGCACCTCATTCACCTCTCGCCTTACCACTATTAAATTGAACTCATGGACCAGCCAGTGGCATGCAGAGCTCATGCATCTTCAGCATTCAATCCTGGTGTTAAGTTCCTGTTAATGTTCCAACATTGGGCTGTTAATGTTGAGATCATTAACATTTTAACATTTTAAAAGAAATCCAAACACCAGGTAATTAATTATACCACAAAATTTATTTTCAGACAAAAGCAACCTTTATACAAAAAGAAAGTAAACAAAGCAATCACCATTAACTTACACTATAGTTTATTAAGACTTATGTTATAAACTCAGTTGTACCTGTTACTTACCCTCAAAGAGTTCCATTACATATTATAAGAAGTCTGAAGGCTCATTCACTTTTCTTGGGAAAAACCCAAAGGCAGGCCACAGCATTCTAGAAGTAATTTTGATTTCTCCTCTCATGTTCCAGCTAAACGCCAAGGTATGGAATTTCCTGGGGATATTCCCATTAGCATTTGGGCTAACTGATCCTCCACATGATCTTCAAAACCTCACGACTGGACTTTTCAGTTCAAACTTGGGCTTCATTGCCTTCTTGTTTCGGGATTTAAAATGTAGGAAGACGCCTTGGTCCTAATGGCCTCTACACTTCTAGTCCTGCAGATGGTTCACAGCTCCTGCTGACTGACCTAACTGACTGCTTTCAAGTGAACTGAATACTACCTTATGCCACAGGGCTCTGTGAGAACCATTGTAGGTTTCTTCCTCTAGCTTCGCTATAGTCAAATCTTCCAGCTGCTTTTTTCCTCACAAATTGCAAACTGAGGTTGAGCCTCACATTTTGTGCAGTTAGCGATAAAGTTAGTATTTTCCCTGCTTCGGGGGGGCAAGCCTGACTAATTTAATTGCTTTTGGCTCTCCCACCACAGTCCATATGAAAACAAAGCTGCAACTGCCTCTTCCAAAACTGGACTGCTTGCTCAGTCAGCAAACATGCATATCGATAAATGCAACAAAGTACCTTCCAAACGAGGCTCCACCCTAAATCACGATCCCCATGCCAATGTGGCATGCTTTGGGATGTTTCAAACAGAAATGTTAACAAACTATTTTGCCTGTAACAAAACTGCTTATGACCTATGTGAATAATGTACATGCTAATGGAGTTTATGACCCTTTTTCCATTTTGGCTCCATTACAAACTTAGAGATAGATCATTAATTTGTACATTTGTTTCACCATCAACCATGACCTTATAAGATAAACATAGGTTACCTTTGAAGTGTCATAAACCTAGATTTGTTTGAATTGTATTTATATCCATATATCATTACCAGATTCTCAATCAGAGGTCCACTTATCTTACTACCCTTTAATTCCTAAAACTAAAAGTTAGATTCTGAAACATATGAATTATGTACCATATATTTGCAACACTAGTCTGCTGGATCTGGTTAAAACAGTTGATAACATACTTTGTACAGCAATACAACATCAAAACATGAATCCATAAGAATTTACAACTACTGTGGTTCAGGAAATAATATACAAACAAATGGAGAAAAAATAAATTTTAAAAAACAAATGTTATTAAGCACTTGCTGGGCCAGGCGGTGGCCCGAGTTATGCTCGCTTTACTGGGTGCTGGTTATGAACAGGTTTTTGAACAGGTTGGTGAACAGCCTCCACATTTTGTGGAAGCCTTCCTCCGATCCTCAGATGGCACCTGTCCAGACAAGAGGGAAATGGCAGCTTTCTTGGCCTGGATGGAATACTCCACCCTTTTAGCCAGGGAATGCAAGCCTTTTCTGGAATCTTTGCCAGAACTCCACACATCTAACTTCAAATTGCAGCATCTGCCGTTTAACTGATAACTCCAAAGGTTTGTCATCAGCTGGGGCTCAGCATTAACCTGGTCTCTTCTGAGTCATTGACCTCAGCTATCACAGCCGTTGACAGCTAGACAGATGTCTATATGCTATTCCCATTAGGTTGTGACTCTGAATCTCAATGCAAACAAATACCCACTGACCTGAAAGTATCTGACTGTTGGAGGGTCCAGGGGAATGATGTGGTCTTGCAACTTCTGAGGTCCCCTCCTACTCCTCAAAGGTGGATGGCTATCCCCCAGAAACAGGAATTATTTTCTTTAAGCCGACTTATGTGAATGAACAATAAGATCAAAGCCCTTCCAAAAAAGTCTCCAGAATCAATTGTATTCAGATTGTCATATATACAGTAGAGGACAAAGGAACAGCATGCCTGGTCATGACGCTACTCACTTTCTTGCGACCACACTCCTGACTCACCTTTTCCATTGGCAATAGGGTTGCAAGAAATGGAATCCTACTGCCAGTCTGGGCCCTTTCTTTGGCCTTTTGGGCTCTCTTGTCCAGTCAGACCAAGGAAGAGGATTATCAGTTATCAAACTAAGACTAGGGCAATACCTAAGCGGCTGGCACCCTAACTGCTGACTTTAGAGCCTCTTGATTGCATGTGGCCACTCTGGAACAATTTTGGAAGTCGTTACTGCCAGCCTTGTGCCCCGTTGACCAAACTGCATCCATTCCTTTCATAGGAGAAGCAGAAGCCTCAACCCATAAATAGCAACATGTTGACATTCCCTCCCCAGCAGCCACACCCTCACACTTATCCCTCAAAGGGAACCAAAGTTTAATGCTCACTTTGGTGGAATGGAGAAGGTCATTGGCACCTTGCTGCACTGCAGTCAGGTTCTTCGGATGACCCCACAGCTGGTGACCTCCGTGATCTCTATCCAGGTTTTCTTAATTAAACGGGGTGGTTTCCTCATCCTGTCCCTGGGGAAGAGGATCTCCTGCCTTTCCCAAGTGTCCTGTAGGAGAACATGCAGCAAGTCAAGCCAGAACCATCGTGCAATTTGGATCTTGTTTCTCCGATCCTCTCCCTGATAGCCTTCACTATGCCAACTTCGCTGACTTCTTGGCTTTCTCCATCTGGTAGGGTTGCACTGTTGGCTGGAACTTTAGGAGATGGCTGGCTGAAATGCAGGAAGCTTTGAGAGGATAGCTGGCTGGATTGCTGGCAGGTTTGAGAGGATGGCCATCTTCTGGTTGGCAAGATGTGACCAGTGGTCATTTTCTGGTTTGCAAGATGTAACGAGCGGTGTGCCACAGGGATCAGTGCTAAGACCTCAACTTTTTACAATTTATAAAAATGACTTGGATGAAGTGACTGACAGTATGATTGCTAAATTTGCTGATGCTACAAAGATAGGGAGGTAAATGGAGTACAATGTGGGCAAATGTGAAATTGTCCATTATGACAGGAAGAATAAAAAATAAGCATATTGTCCAAATGGCAAGAGATTGCAGAGCTCTGATGCAGAGGTATCAAGGTGGCCTAGTGCACGAATCACAAAAGGTTAGGGTGCAGGTTCAGCTAGTAACTAGGAAAGCTAATAGAATGTGATTGTTTGAGAGGGGAATTGAATACAAAAGTAGGAAGATTATGCTTCATTCATAAAGGCCACTAGTGAGACCACACCTGGATTCTCTGTGCAATATTGATCTTTATATTTAAGGGAGGATGTGAATGCATTGACAGCAGTCAAAGAAGGTTTACTAGATTAATACCTGGAATGGGCGGGTTATTTTTTGAGGAAAGGTTGGGCACGCAAGGCTTGTATCTGCTGGAGTTTAGCAGAGTAAGACGCAGCTTGGTTTAAACATACAAGATCCTGAGGGGTCTTGACAGGTTGGATGTGGGAAAGATGTTTCCTCTTGAGGGAGAATCTAGAACTAGGGATCACTGTTTAAAAATAAGAGTTTGCCCATTTAAGACAGATGAGGAGAATTATTTTTCTTTGAGGGTCATTGGAACTCTCTTCCTCAAAAGGTGGTGAAAGCAGAGATTTTCAATATTTTTAAGGTTGACATAGAAAAATTTTTGATAAGCAAGGGCAAAAAAGGTTATTGGGGGTAAGCAGGAATGTGGATTTTAGATTACAATCACATCAGTCATGATCTTATTGAATGGTGAAACAGGCTCAAGGGGCTAAATAGCCTACTCCTAACTCCTGCTCCTAATTCCTAAATTCGTATGATTGCAGGCGGCCTTGAGGGGATGGCTGGCTGGATTGTAGGAGGTACGGAAGAGCACAAGAAATGGGAGCAAGAGTAGGCCATGCGGCTCTTTGAATCTGCTGCTTCATTTAATAAGTTATGGATGATCTGATCAGGGCCTCAGCTGCACGTTCGTACCTCCACCCTTCCCCACCCTTACTCCCCAACATATCTCTCGACTCCTTTAGTAGATCAAAAATCTATCGAATCCACCTTTGAATATGTCCAGTGACCCAGCCTCACTGGGCTAGAGAATTCCAAAGATTAACAACCTGCTGGAAACAAAATTCTTCCTCATCTAAGATATAAATGGGTGACCCCTTACCCTAAATAATACTGCCTAATTTTAGATGTGCCCGCATGGGGAAACATCCTCCCAGTATCTACCCTGCCCACCCTCTCAGAATGATATATGTTTCAATAAGATAACCTCTCATTCTTCTAGGCCCAACTTACGCAACCTTTCCTCATAAGGCAGTCCTTTCACCCTAGGAATCAACCTAATTAACCTTCTCTGAGCTGCTTGAGGGATGGCTGGCTGCACTGCTGGAGCCCTTCAGTTGTTTTCTAGTGCTTGCAACCCTTTAAAGAAGGTTCTGGCACATCCTTTGCCGTCAGCTGACACAATGGTCTCCAGTTCATTATCCAACTCCCCACAGCCTACTTCCCCACCCTGCCACCTGCCAGCTGTCAATTGGCTGACTGGCATGAGATTTTGCCGACATTGGGAGTGACAGTGCGTTCTGTTACTGACTCCACCTATAACCATGTAAATTCCTGGCTTTTAATAACATTCGGCCTTGAATAGTAAATAGTAATTAAGTACAGATATGGCAGGAAAAATAGCAGTTATCCCACTGCGGCTTTTCTAAATGGCAGGATTGTTGTATTTTGGGTGAATGGATGCAAGTGTATCTGCATTGGGCATCTCTGTCCCTGATTTGAAAATGGCAGTATATCTTGGGTCTGCTAGGTTAATAATTGCTATAAGCAGGCTCGGTCATCAATTGGAAATGGTAGTATAACAGGGCCTTTTATCTTTTCACAAGCTCTCTGATGTTCAAACTAAAACTGATGTAACTATACGCATGATTGTATTTCAGTTGAGAGCAGACTTTCATCAAGACCCTCATCTGCTCGAAGTCGCAGGGCCTCAATTTCTTCTGCCATCAGTATGGGAGCTACCACCACAAAAAGTACGAAATTAATGGAGCCCAAAGCAATAAAGGTAATTCTTAAAGTTTCCGATTTCAGACCTGTGAAGCACACCCTTTCTCATGCATTTAGAGGAAAGAAAAGAAACCTACAGCTATTAGAAGTCTGAAATGAATAAATGAAAATAACATGCCAAAAACACTGAGGTATAATCTGCTTCTGAAATAAGAAAGCTGACTGATACTTTGTGTGAAATCCATATTCAGAATAGCAGCATTTTATGTCTTATTGATATCTTTAGCTGTATGTCTGGGGTAAATTAAACTTACTGACAAACATATGGTGATAATTAAATATTGGCAAAGAAAGGAAGCAAATAAATTCAATTCAAACACTTTTTACTTAATTTATTTGTTTATGGAATATGGGTATCTGTGACAAGGCAAACATTTATTGCCCATCCTTGACTGCTTCAGTCCTCCTGTTGGTAGTCTATGAGCAGAAACTTCCAGGGTTTTGACCCACACAGGAAAGCAAGTGTGATAAATTTCCAAGTCAGGACGAAGTGTGAATCTAAGGATAATTCTGCTGGTTATGTTGCATTATTGCCTTCCTTTTTTTTCTCAGTCAAAATGTTGCTGAGCATAAAAATGTTATTTATCGATAGAGACTCAAGTATCCATACTAAAAGTAATAGCTCGACATAATGAACATTATAATTTGCACCGCTGACCCAATTGGCAAGAGTACAGAAACAGTAGAGTAGCCCTAAGGACATAGTCAACAGTACACCTCAAACTATTGTAGTACATTACTGTTTACTAGTCACTCCATCATTGCACTTTGCGACTTGTTTATTTCTTGTTGCAGGAAAGTGGAGCAGACAAATAATAAATATTTAATGGTTTTTCTTCTTGCACAAGTACAGATTTAGTGAATTATAGAAGTAGCTTTTTTTTTAAAAAGTAAGGTTTAAATTGCAACATTAGAGGTATTTCTTTGTGGAAAGAAGAAAAATGAATTTTGGAAATATGAAATAACAACACGGAAAAGCAGAGCCAGTAGTATTTATTTGCTAGCTTTTCCCTGAAGGCACTGAGTCTTAGTGCTGCATAGTTCAACAAGACTGGCTGACTTTGAATAAACTCAGATAGAGCAGGCTATTTGAGTGTAACAGGTGTTGCAGTCAAGCCCAATCATTTTCTTACCCAATATCTAATTATTGATTCTGCAACTAAATTTTCAATGTCAAGAAACATTTTGCTCCTTTATTAAGCTGTTACTTGTCAGTGTCAGTCAATGCATTAAGTGCACAGGGGCACCAGCTTGGCAGCCCTGGTCACGGCTCCCCTGCAATTTCCGCCTGCCAGGTACTCCACCAGCCCTGTAGTGGTGGCGGCTTTGCGGATTTGGGGCCAATGGAGGAAGCATGCAGGGAAAGTGGGAGCGTCGGTCTGGTCCCCAATATGTGAAAACCACCGATTTGTCCTGGGGAAGATGGATGGTGGGTTTCGAGCGTGGCAGAGGGCGGGGGTGGGAAGGATGGGCGACTTGTTCCTGGAAGGGAGCTTCGCAAACATGAGGGCGCTGGAGGAGAAGTTCGGGCAAGCGAGGGGGAATGACTTTCGGTACTTGCAGGTGCGGGATTTCGTACGTAGACAGGTCCCGTCCTTTCCACGCCTTCCACCAAGGGGGATCCAGGACAGGGTAATTTCCAGAGGTGAGGTAGGAGAGGGGAGAGTCTCAGATATTTATAAGGAGCTTATGGGAGCGGAGGACACAGGGACCGAGGAACTTAAACTCAAGTAGGAGGAGGAGCTTGGTGGGGAGTTGGAGGAAGGCGTATGGGCAGACGCTCTGAGGAGAGTAAATGGAACCGCAACATGTGCCAGGCTTGGTCTGATTCAGTTCAAGGTGGTTCACCGGGCCCACTTGACTGTGGCCCGGATGAGCAAATTCTTTGGGCTGGAGGACAAGTGTTCTAGATGTGGGGGAGGACCAGCGAACCATGTCCACATGTTCTGGGCGTGTCCAAAACTCAGGGGATACTGGCAGGGATTTGCGGACGTCATATCCCGGGTACTGAAAACAAGGGTGGCGATGAGTCCAGAGGTGGCAATTTTTGGGGTGTCGGAAGACCTGGGAGTACAGGAGGGGATAGAGGCCGACGTTGTGGCCTTTGCTTCCCTGATAGCCCGGCGACGGATACTGTTGGCCTGAAGGGACTCAAAGCCCCCAAAGACCGAAGTATGGCTGTCGGACATGGCAAGCTTTCTCGGCTTGGAGAAAATCAAGTTCGCCTTACGAGGATCGCTATCGGCGTTCGCCCGGAGGTGGCAACCATTCATCGACTTCTTCGTGGGGAACTAATCGTCAGCGGGGGGGGGGGGGGGGGGGGGGGGGTAGAATAGTGTAGAGTAGGGGGGAAGAATAGGCGGGTCTATCTGCGAGAGTGGTACTGTTATTTGCACTATATTTTTCGTAATTGGTATCTGCACACTAATGCATATTGTTACTGTTTACAATGCCAAAAATACCTCAATAAAATTGTCTGTTTAAAAAAAAATGCATTAAGTGCAAATGCTGCTTCTGTCATAATAATGCATGCTAAGGAGGTTTCATATTTAACCGTGAAATGCAGGCAAGAATTATCTAGTTGTTGCAATCTGCTATGACTATTTCTTCCCTTCACTTTCCGCTTCGCCGCAAACCCAAACACGCACACAAACAACCACCCTCGATTGGCAAAATTACAAAGATAGAAAGTTGCTATAATTCTATGTAAAGATTAGGGCATCTGAGTATGCTCCAAAACAGTAATGCAGTTTACAGGTCACATGATAAAACATTCAAGATTTGGCCTGGTGATCATCTCAACCATTTCAGTCTTAAGAGCAAATTCCATACAGCATGTTCCAAAATAAATGAATTCTGGTTGAAAAGCTTTCACCATAAGCTATTAATTTCCAAAATTAATTAGTTGGAAACAGTTCCAAGTGAAATTAGGTGATTGAGCCATTGAGTATTGAACTCCTGAATAATTGAAGCAACACCAGAACAAAAATGGGAACACTTTCATACCTTTAGTGTGATGTGATCATGAGCCATACTGACTTGTAGGTCCCAGGTTCAATCCCTGACATGTGCTGAGTTAGCTGATTTTTCCGAGGCAATGGTAGGCATGCCGCAGTTATGGATGAGGAACACACAAAGAATGGCCAGCTGGACATCATGCTGGAGGACAGGTGGTGCCCATGGATCTGCGCATTGACATCACCATTGAGAAGGACAAAAATTGAGAAAAATGTTTGAGGAAAAAGAATGGATCTGCTTTAGGCATTGATGTATTATATGTGGAGCAGGCACTATGTGATGGAAGAATAGGCAAGTGATTTTATAGGCTGATGGGAATTCCACAATTGGATTGGGAACATACTGGATCTCTGTCGTATTTACCAGTAGATTCAATCTTATGTGGATTTTGAGCAGCGATCGATTATAGCAGAAGGTCAAATTTTGAAGTTACAAGTATTTTTTCTCTTTTTTTCCATATTTTGATCTCTGGGATCAAGAAGAAATATTACAGAATGAAAGTATTGACTGCACATACTGCTTGCTTGTTTCAAAACTAGAATCCGCTTCTTTCAATTTTAGTTCCTAAGGGGTAAAGATAACATGATATTGACTTTGTAAAGTCAATATTTGTGTAGTGTTAATGTTGATTTTTTTCCCCTCTTTTCTTTCCTTCCTTCATCTCTCAACTTCTGTTAGATTTTCCTTTCAGCATTCAGTACAATAACAGCTGTAAATGCTCCAAGAGAAAATTGGAAAATGTTACTGTTCTGGTTGTGAATGGGAGCCAAGAGACCGTCTGTAAAAATTGTGCGCTGATGATTCTAGTGCTGTGGCACAGAGAAATAACAGAGCCATGTCTCACTTGACACCTCTTTCCCCTCCCTACAGTGCAACCCAAAAACACAAAGGCAGCATAAATATATGATGAAACGGAAAAGGTGTCATGGCTTCCTATATTGAATGTCTGAATGCAGCGTCTCAGTGGGACCATATTTCACATTCTCCTTCGAAGTAATTATACCCCTTAGGCTCTTTTGTAGATAATTCTATCCCAGTAATAGCTTCCACCAAAAAAGACATCTGATGCAAGAAACACTCTGGTGTTGTTTTATTTTGAAATCTTGTTTTGTTTAAACAATATGGCAAAGTGTTGTAAATTATTGCAGTATGTAGTTAAGCTTGTTAAAGAACTACACACTAGTTTTATTTGTATTATCTAGTTGGTTAAACATTTTGGGAGGAGGGGAAGATATCAAAAGTGCCCACTGGGCTGAAATATTCCTTTCTTGACCGACTTAGTTATTTTATCAAATGATAACCCAATTTTTACAAATTAGTTCTCATTCACTCCAGTCCATCAGAGCTTGGTTAAAATAATAAAACATTTAGCTGCTGATGGTAAACTGCTGATGACAAACACAGCGGCACATTAACCTAGCAGTAGTTTAAAAAAACAGCTGCAAACACATTTAAAATCTGTGCACTCCTTTGCTCATTTGCAAACTGAACTTTGTGAATAATGTTGTGCCTGGGGCATAGTGATGTCATAATATATAACAGCCCAGCCTCTGTCTGCTCTTTGTGATCTGTGGGTCTGTCTTGTTTTTAATCTTGAATTTTGTCTCAGATGTTGGAATTTTTAAAATAAAAAAGACGTTCATAATGTATTGATCTTACACGATATTATCTGTTTCAGCAGAGTTAAAACAGATTACATTTTACTTGTAAATTATGATGAAAGTAGTGTGGTGACTTCATCAATCACATTTCATTGCTATTAACTGTGTGGAGGATATCACATGGGTGATGCACTATTACAGCAATTCTTTCCCAGGTGAGATTGCTGGCAGTATGTACGATCACAAAAGAGAATGTTGGCCGGAATAACCTGTCGCTGATCTGATCTTTCCTTTAGTCACTAAGTTCATGGTTTGCGTTCAAAACAATTTAGGTTCTAACTAGGGTGAAAGGCTTGATGCAGTGTTAGGCCAATTAGACCAGTGGTACCAGTTTCAGTTCCAGTCAATGCTGAATTAACTGATCTCAGTTGGGATAGCAGTTATGACTCTACAATTGGCCTCAGTGCCTCTGCCAGAGTTCATCTCTCTAATGGTTATATTGTGACCCCTATTGGAAAGTCCATTTGCAGATATTACAAAAGGGCATTACTGAGTTTGGTTGTGAAGTTCCCCCTCTTTGAATAAGCTCCCAACATTCTCTAAGTGAAGAACGGCCATGCTCACAGAGTGCCTAAGGATGACTGGTGTTCTTGGAGCCCTCCAAAGAAGAGTTAGACAGACTTGAAACATTAATTCTTGATTCTCATTCCATACATGCTGCCAGACCTGCTGGATTTTTCAGCACATTCTGTTTTTAATTTAAGATTTCCAGCATCTATAGTATTTGCTTTTATTTTAAGGAAATTAGCTTGTTGGACCAAATATCCATAAGTATGAAGATTTTGTAAGTATAGAAACATGTTTTAAAATAAGCAATTTTGCATCTCGGCATGTTGGAGTGGCTTCTGTTAAGCTGAACTCCTGCATTAGCTTTGCTACTATTTGGAGGAACCGGATGCTTTTCACAAAAAATGGAAGGAAGGGAAATCATTTCAGGACACTCACTTGTACCTTTGAGTAGTTTGTTGTGCATAGTTTACTGGTGAATGCCTAAAAGCTTATGACTCCTGCTTGTGCATGATTTGGAAGGAGGGAAAAGAGGAAAGGAGGTGCATACCCTAAAATAGGAAATCTCACCCTGCATTATAAGTAAACAAAAAATCTTTGTGTTCTGCTGTACCTGATTTTTTTCTATAATTTTCTGCATGAGATAGTATAACATAGGAACATGGGAAATGGGAGCAAGAGGAGGCCAATCAACCCCTTGAAACTACTCCGCCATTCAACTAGACCACGGCCAATCAACCACAGTATCATTTCCCTGCACCATCCATATCCTTTGATGTCTTTAATATCTTGGAATCTATAGATCTCTGCCTTCAATGACTGGGCCTCCACAGCTGCCTGGGTAGAAAATTCCAGTTTCATCACCCTCTGAGTGAAGACATTCCTCCCCATTTCAGACATAACTGGTATACTTCTTATTCTGAGACTGTGTGCCCTGGTTCTAGACAACCCAACCAGGGGAAACATCCTTCCTGCATCTACCCTATTGAGCCTTGTAAGAAGTTTGTATATTTCAATGAGATCACCTCTCATTCTTCTAAACTCTAGAGAATATAGGCCCATCTCCTCAATCGCTCCTCAACGGACAATCCTGTTATCCCAGGAACCTGCCTGGTGAATATTTGTTGCACGCCCTCTGTGAGTATATCCTTCTTTGAGTAAGCAGAACAAAAAAATTCACAATACTCCATGAGTGATCTCACCAAGGCTCTATGCGATTGCAGCAAGGCATCTTTATTCCTATACTCATATTCTGTTGCAGTAAAGATCAACATAGCATTTGCCTCCTCAATTGCTTGTTGCACTTGCATATTAACTTTAAGTGTCTCATGAACAAGGGTATCCAGATCCCTTAGGACATTGGCACTTCCTAATTTCTTACAATTTCTGTTTTTCCTACCAAATTGGCTAACTTCACATTTTACACATTATATACCATCTGCATATTCGTGCCCACTCAAGTAGCTTATCTGAATCCCCTTAAAGCCTCACAACTCACATTCCCAATGAGTTTTGTGTCAACAGCAAAGTATGAAATGTTACACTTTGTTCACAAATCCAAATTATTGATGTAGATTGTGTATAGTTGGGGCCCAAGCACTTAGCTTTGTGGTACTTCACTAGTCACAGCTGAGGATCTTGGTTTAGCACGATGGGCTAAACAGCTGGCTTGTAATGCAGAAAAAGGCCAGCAGCGCGAGTTCAATTCCCGTACCAGTCTCCCCGAACAGGCGCCGGAAAGTGGCGACTAGGGGTGTTTTACAGTAACTTCATTTGAAGCCTACTTGTGACAATAAGCGATTATTATTATTATTTATTCTTGTTCTTTGTTTTCTATCTGTTAACCAATTCTCAGTCCATTCCAGTATATTATCCCCAATCCCATGTGCTTTACTTTTGTGTACTACTTGTGTGGGAGCCTTTTGAAAACGTTCTGAAAACCCAAATACACCACATCCATTGTTTCCTCCCTATCTATTCTATTAGTTAAAATCTCAAAAATCTCCCAACAGATTTGCCAAACATGATTTCCCTTTCACAAATCCATGTTGACTCTGCTCAATCCTACCATTATTTTTTAAGTATCTAGTTACTGCATCCTTTAATAATATATTCTAGTGTTTTCCCTTTTACTGATGTCAGGCTAATAGGTCTGTATTTCCACATTTTCTTTCTCCCTCCTTTTTTTTTTAGTGATGTTACATTTTCTACCTTCCAATTTGCAGAAACCGTTCCAAACTTTTATAGATTCTGGAAGATGACCACCAATACATCAATGACTTTCAGCACACTAGTATATGTATCATCAGGTCAGGAGTGTGATGGAATACTTTCTACTTGCATGGATGAGTGCCGCTCCAACAACACTGAAGAAGCTCGACACCAACTAGGACAAAGCAGCCCACTTGATTGCTAGCCCTTCCACAAACATTCAATCCTCCACCACCAACGAACAGTGGCAGCAGTGTGTACCATCAACAAGATGCACTGCAGTAACTCACCATGGTTCCTTAGACAACACCTTCCCAACCCACGATCACTACCATCTATAAGGACAAGAGCAGCAGATACCTATATATATTTATAGATGCTTTTACAGTCCATTTTTATGTTTCTCACTAGATTACTTTTATATTCTATTTTCCCTTTTTTTTCAGTTTCTTGGTCCTCCTTTGCTGAAAATGCTCCCAATCCTCAGGCGTACTACTTTTTTGGCAACTATACAAGCCTCTTTATTTGATCTATGTAATCGTTAACTACCCTTGTTAGATTACTTTTCTTTTTGGGGTTTTGTGCTTCAAAGGGATGCATATTTGTTGTAAATCGTGTATTCGTTCTTTAAATGTTAGCCATTTCCTGTCTACCGTCATATCTTTTAATGTATTTTTCCAATCTACCACAGCCAATTCGTCCCTTGTTGAGTTGAGTTTGCATGTAAAACCATTCTGAGAATCACTGCACAATGCATTTGGAAAGCATTAAAAGCATTTTCTTTCAGTGATGGGACGTTTTAACTTTCTACTGGAAATTTGAGTGACTGGAGCGCCATCTGGTGCTTTGTCAAAAATATGCTGGTGGTGGAATTGTTTATAATATTACAGGAAGATATCCAGTCCAACTGAAAATCACAGAATTGTTATAGCTCACAAGGAGGAAGTGTCTGCGCCGGCTCTCCGAATGAACATTCCCCACCGTCTCCCCATAACCTTGTATAATCTTCCTTTTTGGATAATCTAATTCACTCTTGAATGCCTTGATTTAACTTATCTCCACCACTTGGGCAGCACATTCCAGATTGTGGCCACTTACTGCATGTAAAAGTTTCTCCTTTCATTTGCTTCTTTTGCCATTTACCTTAAATCTGTCCCTCTCATTCTTACTTCAGTTTTTTACTTTCAGACCCTTCCTTATTTTGATTACATCTATCAACTCTCCTTTCAACCCTCTCTTCAAGGAGAACAGTCCCATCTTCTCCAAATTATCTGCATGACTGAAGTTCCTCATCAAAGAACAAAGAAAAGTACAGCACAGGAACAGGCCCTATGGCCGGCCAAGCCTGCGCCGACCATGCTGCATGTAGAAACTAAAATCTTCTACACTTATGGGGACCATATCCCTCTATTCCCATCCTATTCATGTATTTGTCAAGATGCCCCTTAAACATCACTATCATCCCGGCTTCCACCACCTCCTCCGGTAGCGAGTTCCAGACACCCACTACCCTCTGTGTAAAAAAAAAACTTGCCTCGTACATCTCCTCTAAACCTTGCCCCTCGCACCTTAAACCTATGCCCCCTAGTAATTGACCCCTCTACCCATGGAAAAAGTCTCTGACTATCCACTCTGTCTATGCCCCTCATAATTTTGTAGACCCCAATCAGGTCACCCCGCAAGCTCCTTCATTCCATTGAGAATAAACCAAGTTTATTCAACCTCTCCTCATAGCTAATACCCTCCATATCAAGCAACATCCTGATAAATCTCTTCTGCACCCTCTCTAAAGCCTTCACATCCTTCTGGTAGTGTGATGACCAGAATTGAACACTATACTCTTAAGTGTGGCCTAACTAACGTTCTATACAGCTGCAACATGACTTGCCAATTTTAATACTCAATACCCCAGCCAATGAAGGCAAGCATGCAATATGCCTTCTTGACTACCTTCTCCACCTGTGTTGCCCCTTCCAGTGACCTGTGGACCTGTACACCAAGATCTCTCTGACTGTCAATATTCGAGGGTTCTACCATTCACTGTATATTCCCTACCTGTATTAGACCTTCCAAAAGCATTACCTCACATTTGTCTGGATTAAACTCCATCTGCCGTCTTGCCGCCCAAGTTTCCAAACGATCTAAATCCTGCTGTATCCTCTGACAGTCCTCATCGCTGTCTGCAATTCCACCAACCTTTGTGTCATCCGCAAACTTACTAATCAGTCCAGTTACATTTTCCTCCAAATCATTTATATATACTACGAATAGCAAAGGTCCCAGCACTGATCCCTGCGGTACAGCCCTCCAATCAGAAAAGCACCCTTCCATTGCTACTCTCTGCCTTCTGTGACCTAGCCAGTTCTGTATCCATCTTTCTAGCTCACCTCTGATCACGTGTGACTTCACCTTTTG